>NW_026068068.1:1978742-2075222 GCF_014885135.2 Alexandromys fortis | reverse complement strand
GTCCTCCACACGTGTCCATGCCGTCCAGTCCTCCACACGTGTCCATGCCGTCCAGTCCTCCACACGTGTCCATGCCGTCCAGTCCTCCACACGTGTCCATGCCGTCCAGTCCTCCACGCGTGTCCATGCCGTCCTCCACACGTGTCCATGCCGTCCAGTCCTCCACACGTGTCCATGCCGTCCAGTCCTCCACACGTGTCCATGCCGTCCAGTCCTCCACACGTGTCCATGCCGTCCAGTCCTCCACACGTGTCCATGCCGTCCTCCTGTCATCTAAGCACTCTGGGACAGAGCTGGAGCAAAGTTGCTACACAACATTCTTTATTTTTCTAGCTGTCACTCAGAGCATGTCTGACAGAAACAAGAGACGAGAGGGAAATTCATTAGGACTCATGGTTACCAGAGAGTTTCAGTTCTTTGTGGTACAAAAGGCAAGACTGGGAACATTGAGCTCTGTTCATATCATGGTAGGCCAGGAATCAAAGTTAGGTCATAATCTTGAGGAGTCTGTCCCTAGGGATCCCACAGTAACTGACTGCCCCAAATGTCACATACGTGCACACACATGCGTGCACACACTTATACAGTACAACCATCGGGGGACAGACATTCAAATCACAACATTGCACAGAGGAAAGCTCCCAATGTTTTCGAATCCAGTAACCAGACGGAGCACAGTTGCCGACCAGTACAAAGAAAAGACACTCTGATTGTATACACGTGCTCGTGAAGGTACGTCCGTGAGGGTGAAGAATCTGGGAGGATCCAGGAAGCCTTTTGTTCTGGTCCTCATTGTGAGACTGCTCATGCCAGTAAAAGACGCAAGGGATTTGTTGGGGCTGTGGTGAGTCACAGCTGTTCACAACAGAGGAGTCAAGGTCATGGCGGTAGGGTAGCAAGAAGCATCAAACTTCTCTAAGGGACAAAATTAGTTTCTCGGAACTTTGTTCCCATCAAGTTACTGCGTTACCAAATTTGTTTGAAGCTGCATTAGAACAGTCAGGCGCATAATAAGAAGGGAAAGTTCAGGTTTTTGGATAAGTCACACACCAATTAAGTAAACGATAGTATTCAACAGTAATTATCCGAGGTATAATTTATTTCTGAAAGCAGGTCTGAATTTATTCATAATGAATTAATTATGTGGTTAGCCTAATTAGACTTCCTTGGATGTAACGCCGGTACAAGGCGGGATGTGTTCTTTCTCGAGTCGCCTTGTGTATTTGCGTGATTCTCTGCAGTGCGAGGGGTGTGAAAACAGGCCCGTGGGAATTAAATGGTTTCTGCTCTCCATCTTTATTTTGTAGCGTTCAGAAACGGCCTCTCATTCTTAGCTCTTCTAAAGCTGTTATTTTTGACCAGCGTTTCCCACAGTTTCCTAGAAGAACAGGAATTTAAGGCAAAATGCGTAGACAAGAGAACAGTTAGGACGACGTTCACACACAGTCTGTGCTGGGCTTCCCAGCTTGGGGAGCGTTCTTCAGTTGGAAGAGCGTGTTAGCTCTTGAAGCTAAAGTGTGGTTTTATCAGCTGCTCACCTCACACTCAGGAATGTTTTCATGTAGTGTCAGGAAACGTGGGGCTAAACCCTAAGACTGACTGCTGTATCTGCTGATAGCCGCTTTGATCTTAGTCATTCCTTTAGAAACCATGGTTTCTCCTCCCATGTAACAAAGCTACAAGAAACTGATCTGTTTTGTTAGAAAATCATCTCAGATTGACAGATATGGCACAATATAAAATGATAGAAATATGAACATTTTAACATTTTCCCTTCTTCCTGGTTAGGAGAGCAAGATGCTCACATCACAGGTAGTGGGCCTGAATCGGGGCCTGTGCGGGCCTGGGGCAAGAGCTTCTGAAGGTTAGAACCTAGGGTGATTATAATTACTGACAGCTATTCTGTGCTCGAGGGGCTGTTACTCATCTGTGTGAGTGTGTGTAAGTGTGTGAGTGTGTACATGTGTTTGAGTGTGTGTGTGTGTGAGTATATGAGTGTGACTGTGTGATGTATGAGTGAGTATATGACTATGTATTAGTGTGAATGTGTGTGATGTATGAGTGAGTGTGAGTATGAGTGTGAATGTGTGTGATGTATGAGTGTGTGAGTGTGTATGAGTGTGTATGTGGTGTATGAGTGAGCGTGTGAGTGTATATGAGTGTGAATGCATGTGATATATGAGTGAGTGAGTGTGTATGAGTATGAATGCTTATGATGTAGGAGTGAGTGTGTGAGTGGGAGGCTGGTTCACCTAGTTTATTTAATAATTGTTATTTGAATCATTTGAAATGTTTCTTACTCCAAATCTTTTAGTATTCTAAAGACTGATTAAAGTGTCTTATTTTTTTGAACCACTGACTTAGACATCTAAGACACAGCATTTTATTGTCTCTAAACATTAGCAAATCACTGACTTTTGAAAAATTACATACTCTCTTAAGAATGAGGAAGAATTTGTAAGAAACTTGTTTGACCGTTCTCCAGCATTGGAAAAAAAAAAACCTTTGCCCTAAATGAATGGTGTTTTTTTTTTCAGACTGTTTGTACTCTTTTGGAGTGTTTGTTGACTCCTGAGAATGTCCCTCCCGACAGCCCCAAGGAAGCCTACGAAGTCTACTTTGTCTTTGCCTGTGTCTGGGCATTTGGAGGCAGTCTGCTTCGAGACCAAGTATGCTGAAAGAGTTTCCAGAGATGCGAACTGGTGGGGAAGTTGCTCTTTAAAATGTGGTTTGCATCTTTTAGTTGTTATCACCCGTCTCTGGACCTGGTGTGTTCTGAGCTGTGGAGACTGTCCCCTCTGGGGCATCACTGCACTCTTAGTCAATACTGCATTCTGCTTCAGGTAAAGCCGTCCCCTTGCACAGCAGTTCTGACACAGTCACATAGGCTTCTAATGGCCTCAGAGGAACAGCTTAAGACATAGCTTGTGTGAATACACACCTCATCCCACCCCAATATACAATCCACTTAGACTTACCATGTGCCGGAAACATATGTGTCTCACCTCCACCATCTACTTCCAAGTGCCTTCTTATGTCATCTCTGTCACATTGCTTCAAGACAGCCTCCATGTGCAGAGAAAGCCAAACTTCGTCTCTCCTAGAGACAAAGATTTTGTGCCAAGGGCTCCTGGTGGCTGCTGCAGGGTCTTCCTCAGATGTACCCGTCTTCAAGGCCCACACCTCCTGGTGCTTCAGCATGTCCCTGGCCACAGTCCTCCAGTACTGTGACTCTAGTTAAAATTGCACACCACTGGCTAGCCATCCCGCCTTCTCAGCTCTCCTCAGGCATAAGTAGGGAATTCCCCTCAGAAGGCATCGCATCCAAAAGTGACCCACATCCTGCTAATCCTCACTAGTGATGGACACAGAGCACAGCTCTACAAATAAGTCGGGCCTCACAAATCATTGTCACCCTGTCAGCTGCCAGATGTCCTCTGATCTCCAAATGCTCCCATGGGACAGCGGTCAGTGCTGCTTTGAGTGGGAGCCAAGGGCGAGGTCTCCTCTGCTTCCTCTGAGCCCCCTCTTCCCTGCTGGGAGGGTGGGCAGAGGGCGGACAGAGGGCAGACGGACAGAGGGTGGACAGAGGGTGAACAGAGGGTGGATGTCCCATTTGCTTCCTTCCATGCTCCAGAACTTTGCTTTAACAAGTTGAGCAATCGAGGATGCACCACCAAGTCATTTTCATGATGGAATGTTTAGACAAAGCAAAATTTGTAGGGAAGTAGAAGTCAGGTGTATTTTGTGCAAGAGAATGGAGTCAGTAATATCTGTGGATTATTAAAAATCACGTTGGCTTGGCTTCAGATCAAAGTTTATAGGGAGATAAAATATCCCATGCTTTGCTATGAAAATAGCTTCAATGAGGGTAAATGCCCGGCAGGAGCATGAACTCTGCTAATTTGGAGGTGGGTAGGGGAGGGACTCTCTTTCAGAGTGCTCACGCCACCAGTGTTAGTCACAGTCTCCACCACCTGACTGCTCCTGAGTGTGGACAACCTGGTACTCAAAAGGACCAACGTAGCCAAAGGAAGCAGGGACACCAAATGAAGAGGGGGATTCAGGAGGTGGAATGCTAGTTGAGTACAAGATTGCCAAGGGCAATGAACATGCACAGCACTTTTGGATTTTACTGAAATTCACTAGGTCAGGTCAATCACAAGGGTATAGGAGTTCCTGCTCCAGACCTCTGGGAACATATGAGTTGCTGGTCCAGGTTTCCAAGGATACAAGAGTTGATAGACGGACCATCTGAGGATGTAGGATTCATTTTATCAGACCATTGAGTTCATCTGATTCCCTGAGCCAGACCACTGAGGATGTAGGGGATGCTGTCGCTTCATAGGTGCTGTCCCTTCCTCATGTCCTACACCCTAGTAATCAAGACAGTGGGATCTTATGTGTATCACTTTGTCAGATAACACTACTGTTATAGAGATGGGGTGCTGCCCCGTGACTTCGCTGGAGGACAACAACTCATCTCTATGGGGTTTTCAGCCAGACTCGTGGCCTGTCCTGCTGGAAACCAAGGCGAGACTGTCCACATTTTGCCTTTTTCCCTGTGCACTTCCAGGTCTATGGGGCCTGTGGTGAGCCAAGTTTTAAGAACACCTTTTGTTAGTGACACAGCATTGGCAATGTATTACTTTTTAAAGCAAAGACTTCAAGTAGTGTTTTTCATTATCATTATTTTGTAAACACAAAGATATCAAACAGCAAAAGGGCCTGGAGGCTGGGAACTGTACGTATATGAGTTAGTGCTGTAAAAGCATGCGTTCTCTCTCTGCTGGCCCATGAGTGGTGATAACAGTGGAAGCCAACCCCAGTGTTACTCTCCACTGCCCAGCAGTGCCTGGCACAGCGGTTTGCACAGTGGTTCACTGTTCGATTGACTAGCAGGAGTGAAGTGAGGCTGTCCCAGCACTGTCTTGCTTTTTAAGCCGCTTTGTACCCCTCGTGGCTGCCTGTCACTCACTACTTCCGAGCTGCATAGCAGCATTACTGGTTACAGCTCAGACCTAGCGTTCAACGTAACCTGGTGACTTCCCACCTAGGAGTTTGGTTGGCATTTATGACGCAGCACCCCACAGACCCTGCATGCAGCAGAATTTGTAGGGACTATTCTTTCCGGGTCTATTCTAACAAGTTCTCCTGTTCTCCGTAGCTTTCTGATTATCAAGCCGACTTCAGTCGATGGTGGCATAAAGAAATGAAAGTCGTGAAGTTTCCGTCCCAGGGAACCATCTTTGATTATTATCTGGACCACAAAACTAAAAAATTTTTGCCTTGGACCGATAAGGTGCCTCCGTTCAGCATGGATGTTGATGCGCCCCTGAAGGTAGGTGTGCGGATTTTCAGAGGAGATAGCCTGCCTGTCCTTCTCGTGTTTGTGCTTTCTGCTCTGTGGACCACATGCTTCCCCAGGAGAGAAGAGTCGACCATACGGACATACGGATGCTCAGAGAGGAGGTCCATATCTCTGCAAACCCTTTGCCCCTAGGTTCAGCATAACCCTGTGGGGGTCACATGCTTATAATCTCTAGAAACTCTACAAACTCTGTAAAGCCAGAGGCAGGGTTTACTTAATTCAATTATTCTTGTTTCTAAGTTATGTAAACTTTTTGGACCTCACTTTTCACATAGAACGTCCTTCTTTTGCCACCCCTGACACAAATGATGCGTTTGATCTTTACAGCACTAGCGGTCCACATTCTCCCGTCAGCTGACAAGTCCACATGAATGACTTCTCTTCATACGTGGCCCATCCCCATGTCTCTTAGAGATTGTGAGGGTCAGTTGCATTCACACTTCCACACCTGAGCTCTCAGTGTTCTTCCTGCTCTCTGAGGAGGATATCTCGCAGGTTTGCTGTGGATCCTGGATCGTGCAGCATAGTGGAGGCCACCCAGCTCTGTAAGTGTTCGTTCCTGGTGCTCCTATACAACAGCCACAGAAAAATGCAGTGATGAGAACTGTAGGCTGCAAGGGAAACAGCATCTTGGATGTTTAGAAGTCTCACGTTTAATGGCATAGAACCCGACCTGGCCTTCAGGAGGTGTTGGTGTCACCGTGTGAAAGGGAAGTTGGAGAACAATTGGTTATGTCAAGACCGTGACTCAGAATAATCCACAGAATACTTCATTTTGGTCAGTTGGCACCAACCACATAAGGAGGAACTTTGTCCATTATACATATGTGTGTTTTTAACGTCAAAAATCAACCCTGTAAGGCTTTTTCTGTATGTTTGTTGGTCTTGTTCACCACTTTTACATTTGACCACTAAGAAATGCATCAAAATAGCAGCTATCTTTCAATTGCTGTGCAGAATTCAGTCTCTGCATCTACCTTTTGTCTGAATATTTTATTCTAGTCTGCATTTCCCAAGTCTGTTATTTAATATCACTCTGTGTGTGTGTGTGCGTGCACATGCATACATGCATGCAAGCCTCTGGTAGCTTCTGAAGATTGAATTCACATTGTCAGACTGGCACAGTGTAGACAGAGACTGCTTGGTCATTTCCCGACTGCCCAGAGCAGAAATAAGCACACAGAAACTTGTATTAATTACAACATTGTTTGACCAATCACTTAAGTGTATTGTTAACTAGGTCTTATATCTTAAATTAACCCATTTCTATTATTTTACCACGAGGTTCGTAGTTTACCAGTAAGGTTCCGGGGCATCTTTCTCCTTCAGCAGCTACATGGTGTCTCTCTGACTCTGCCTTCTTTCCTCCTCTATCTGCTTGGAATTCCTGCCTTGTTCTATTTTGCTAAGTCACTAGCCAGAACAGATTTATTCATTAACCAATAAAAGCAACACATATACAGAAGGACTTCCCACACCATTTCCCCTTTTCTGTTCAAATAAAAAGGAAAGTTTTAACTTTAACATAGTAAAATTACATATAACAAAACAGGTATTAAGCAAAAATTATAGTTACAGTATTTATATCTACTTTATCTTTTATCATAACTAAGGAAAACAATAATTAACTGCAATATAGGTGGAACTGTCTTTGAAATTTCCTGCTTCATGAAAAAGTCTGCTAAATACTGTGGGCCTGTAGGCTGAAGATGGATGCCCCAATGGTACAGAAGAACTTTGGGTGACTTTCCAGGCAGCGAGATGTCTCTGTCAATTCTAGAGTTTTGAAAGTTTCTTACAATGCACTTCCTGTTAACTTAGGTAATATTATATCCTTCTGGAGTCTTTGATGGAGTTGAAAAAATAACCTATATTGCAGTTTGTCAGTCACTTTCTTTTGTGTCCTGTAGAATGTCTGGCAGACTCTTTTATGAAACAGGAACCCTACAGGACCATCTCACCTTCTTTAGGCCTTTCCTGATGAGTCATTTGGCCAGCAACTCTGAGCCTCATTTTTAACTCATTTTCTTTTGTTCTTGTAGGGCCACTTCAAATTTCTGTGAAACATTATGGTGTCTGAATAAATAAATACTAATAAACTACCAAATTTCAAAGTATAAGTATAAAGACTTAATTTTATCAAAATGTGCACATATGCTTTGGATCTGGGCACATTCTGCCTGCCTCCAACTGGTATTTCATTATGCTGAACCCTATTGCTTGGACTGTGCCATTTGTGCCTTGATACTGCTCCACCTCTGTGTGTAGCTCCATTTCCCAATAGTCTCATCAGCTTTGGAAGAAAGTAGACACTTCAGACCATATCTGCTTTATTCTCTCCCATACCTACAACAGGGAAGGAGGAACTCTGGGAAAGGGACTGGGTGTGTCCTTCCCTTGGAATGATGTTATCGGTTGTCTCTGCTCTAACAATTGATAACATTGCCCAACTGCCCCCTGAAAGCTGTGACACCTGCACTACTGGATATGAACTTATACAAAGAGTTCCTTGGGTCTTAATTCAAAACTGAGTGTTGGGTCAGCCTTGAAGCTCTCTAACCCTTCTCCTGCTTTTCTCTCCTAGACAGTTCTGGTACACACATCAGAGACAACTCGTCTTAGGTATTTTACTGAATTGCTACTTGAGAAAGGCAAACCACTAATGCTAGTTGGAAATGCAGGAGTGGGGAAAACGGTCTTTTTGAGCGAGACCCTGGCAAGTCTCTCTGAGGACTACACGGTGTCCCATGTGCCTTTCAACTACTACACGACATCGGCAGCACTGCAGAGTGAGTGCCCCTTCCCTGGTACACAGATGGGCCCTTTGATGAGACCTACGCAGCTGCTGAAGAGAAGGTTGCTCTAAGATGGTCTGAGACAAAGTATCTCCATCTATCCCAGGTGTACTCCTGCTTCCGCCTCCTGAGTGCCGGGGTGACAGATTTGTTGGGATTATTTCTTTGTAAAAAACCAGCAAAAGTTTCCATTCACAAAGCTAATTATGTCACCTTGAAACCATGTAATTCCCTGTAATTAATTCATGGAACTGGATAATACAAGGGAGTTAGAAAAGAACCCTCTGAGCAGAGAAAAATGTAGAGCTCAATAAAAATCAAAAAAAAAAAAAAGAAAGAAAGAAACAAAGAAAGAAAAGAAAAGAACCCTTCGGTTACTCTTTCAAGTAAAGAATTGAGTCCAGAGACATTCAAAGTACATCAAATGACATGGCCATTATATTTATTTAGTGTGGGTAGGTGGTACACATGTAGAAGACAGAGAACAACTCTCTGGAATCGGTTCTTTTTTTCTACCTTGTAAGACCCCAGGAATCAGATTCCGTTCATCAGGCTTGGCAGCAAGCAAGCACCTTCACCTGCTGAGACATCTCAGTCAGTGGCTTTGACAACTCAGTCGTGTGTGTGTGTGTGTGTGTGTGTGTGTTTGTGTGTGTGTGTGTTTGTGTGTGTGTGTGTGAATAAGGTTGAACTATTGAGAGAATGTATGGCAAGAAGCACAGGCTTTGCACTCAAAGTCAGGTGGAGGCCAACAGCATGAACAGTTGATATCAGCAACCCTGTTGCTGCCCAGCACAAGGAGAGGAGCAGCAAGACACGGAGGGCTCAATTGCTGATTGAAACTGTTGGGTTGCTCTGAAAGTGGATTCCTGGAATGTATGCGTGCATGTGAGTGTGATTTTCATGGCTGTGTTTCTGAGTCAAGTAATGAGCTTCCTTTTCCTCCAACATTAGCACACTCAGCATCTTCCTTCAGTCAGCTTGTCTTGTTTTATGACTGAAATAATTAGAAAGCTGATTCTGTTTTGTCTCTTTAGCAAATATGTATAATTTCTATACTTGTATGAGGAATGGATTCTGTTCATAAGTGTAGCATAAAGATTTCCTTATGAGTTAAGCATGGGAAACTGGGGTTCTGCTCATCAGTTCAACAAATTATATGATAAACTACATCTGGTTCCCGAGGGGGAGACGGGAAGGAGGTTGCTTAGCAGATGCTTATCAAATCAGGACAAGAAAGAGCTACAGGTGTCAGTGTCCAGATGGGAGAATTTCAACGCATGACATTGGTGATGTCCAGGCAGAGGTTTAGGATGGAAGGCCCAGCTTCAGCAGAGAATGCTGTCGGAGGCAATGGACTGAGTCTGGAAGGTGACTGGGGGATGGTGGCTGAGGAGAGCAGGAGGTTGGAGTCCGAGCTGTGCAGACAGCGAGATGAGCTGTCCAGTTCGGGGACAGTCATGGGAAACATAGAGTAGCTGAGCACCATAGCTGTGGAGACTGGGCTGTACAAATCCCACATAGTAGCAATGGTGGACCATTGAGAGTGAGCAAGAAACTGACCAGATGCTAGCTGCATCTTGGGAAGAAGACTGATTCCACTGAATCACATACCAACTAATGTGGCCCTGGCTGGAGGCCAGGAAAAGGAGGTGGTGGTAGGAATATAAGGAAGTGACACCATTTGTAGACTGTGGTTGGGCAGATGGGGTCAGAGAGAATTCCTGGGAGGCTTTCCTGGCTCACTTGATTTGGAAAAGAATAAGTAAGGGTAGAAATGTTACACTCTGCCAGCGATTTGTGACAAAATTATGTGCATATTTTTAGGAATTCTTGAAAAACCTCTAGAGAAAAAAGCTGGTCGCAACTATGGTCCAAGAGGGAATAAAAAACTCGTTTATTTCATTGATGACCTGAACATGCCTGAAGTGGACGCCTACGGCACTGTCCAGCCACATGCACTCCTTCGGCAGCACATTGACTATGGGCACTGGTAAGCAAAGCCCGCATTCTACTGACCGCCAAGAGCTCATTATTACAGTGCAGGGACATTTGAGGACAGAATTATCCCAGGTCAGACAATCTGGGATTTTCTTTATCTTCCATTTGTAATCTTGATTTTTATGTGTGTGTATGTATATGTGCATACATATTTGTATATATGTGTCATGTGAGGAGGTCAGAGGTCTACACCAGATACCAGGTCTCTTTATATCTCATTTTTTGAGACAGGGTATTTCATCAGACCTGAACCTCCCTCATGCTAGACTGACTGGGCCCAGGGATCTGCCTGTCCCAACTGCTAGGAGTGCAGGTGCATGCTTCCAGGATGCTGGTGATCTGATCTCGGGTGTGTGTGTGTGTGTGTGTGTGTGGCCAGCACCCTACTCACTGAGCCATCTCTCCAGCCCTCCCTTTGTATATCTCTTAATCATATTAAACAGAGCAGTTTCCCTTTTTATCTTTGCAAGATTGGATTGAAAAGGAGTCAAGCAACATAGCAACTGTGTGGAAATTAAGTCGTAAGTTATTGAAGGAAAGCTTGGCTTTACCCTGTAGGATGTGAATGTTCCATCTGGGCTCTCTAGTTTGCTCTCCGTGAATCGAGGATGCGGTGAGGGAGCCCCAGCTCACCCACCGACCCTCGCTGTGAGGACAGCATAGTTTGCACTCGTGTTAGAGCCACATGGAGACCAATGGGCAGTAATAGTTTATACTGATTCAGCTTCTGATCTTGGTTTTGGCCTCCAACAGTTCTCAGCTAAGATTTTGATGTCCTAGATAAGACCAAGAAGGTCAAGATTGCAGACCGATCATAAAGATAAGGTGTCTGTGATGAAACCCTTCACAAGCTTGGGGCTCCCTGTTTTGTCATCTTGTCTTTAGATTTGAGGTTCTGTTTTCTGTCCCTTAGGTATGATCGACAGAAGATGATGCTTAAGGAAATCCGCGGCTGCCAGTACGTGGCCTGCATGAATCCTATGGTGGGCAGCTTCACAGTCAACCCAAGGCTGCAGGTGGGTTTCATTCCGCTCTTCCTAGATGTCCTCGAATGTCATATTCAGGCCAGGCTGAGCATGTTGGCACGCTCTTGACATACCAGCTGAACTCCCTAGTGAGACCCTCCCTCAACAAAATACAGCATCTTGTTTTTTGGTACTTGTAAAGCAAGACTCCCACTGCACAATTAATTAAACAGATATGTTTTTCCTAATCAATCCAGTATTTTTAGTTAAGTTTTATATTTATTGCAATGAGTTGACAGCATTTCTGTCTAGGCCCGCATCAACCACCACCTGCTTCATTTTTTAACCTCTGCATTGGTTACATTTGAAGAGGAGATGCTGGCACATAAGCTTTAACTCAGAGTTTGCACTGGGGTTCTTTGTCCTCCCTGTTCTGTAGGATTGACAAATGTATAATGACATGTGTCCACCATCAAAATATCACACAGAACAGTTTCTCTCCCTGAAGAACCTTCTGCATCCCCGCAGGCATCTTTGGAAAATCATTTTTCCAGTTTTGTTATTTTACTAAAATACATGTTTCATAAAATTTATCAACTTAACCAATCATTCTAAGTGGACAGCGAGTGGACTAAATGCTTTTTTCTGCCACATCACCACCACCTTTCTCTGTGAGACTCTTCTGTGAAACTGCAACTCTGTCCATTAAGCAATGACACCCTTCCTCTCTGCTCTGAGCCCTGACAGTCACCATCAGACTTTCTGTTTCTCTGACCCTGCCTTCTCTAAGCACTTCATTTAGTGAGACCTACACTGTCTGAGCACCAGTGTACTTCACTTAGCACATGGAGCATACTGCAGCGTTTCCTTCTGAAGCCTGGGGATGCGGTCCTCTGTCTCCCATGCTGCACTTTGCATATCTGTTCACTCACCGTGAACACAGGGTCACTTCCATGTTTGCCCCCTCTAGAGAGAATAAAGCTGTTCTGAACGTACGCACACAAATATTTCTCAAAAACTGCTTTCGATTGTTTTGACTGTCTGCCCAGAAGTAGAATACAGAATCAGACAGTATTTTGGTTTATAGCTTTTTGAGGATCTGTCATTCTGTCTCTGCAGTGGTCATGTCACCTTCCACCCCCACCAACAGTGCAGGAAGCTCCGGCTTCTCCACAACTTTGTCAGCCTGGGATTTGTTTCTCTATAGCGGTCTTGCTCATGGGAGCAAGGCAGTGTCAGGATAGCTGTGTTTTGCATTTCTCGGGTGATCAGAAATAGAAGCATCTTTTCATGGGTTTTTATCCACTTGTAAATCTTCTTTGGGGGAGATGTTATTAAAATCTTTTTGGTCATTTTTAGATCAAATGTTTTTTTGTTAACTTTTAAGCATTCTCTCCATATTGTGGATATTTAATTCTTTTTGCTGCGGTGGTGGTGGGTTTTGTTTGCTGTTATTCAAGACAGGGTGTCTCTGTGGCTTTGGAGCCTGTCCTGGAACTTGCTCTGTAGACCAGGCTGGTCTCGAACTCACAGAGATCCGTTTGTCTTTGCCTCCCCAGTGTTGGGATTAACTACTGCCTGGTGGATATTTAATTCTTAAACCCTGATCACTTTATTGTCTCAATAATTTGTTGTTTTCCAGAATGTTTCGTAGTGTGTGGAGGCCCAAAAATGTGAGACTGTTTTTACCCTGTCAGATGGTTAGAGAGTTGTTGGCAGCGGATAGAACCACACATCCTGAGTCAGGAAGTGCTTACTTGCTTTTTACACTAAGATGGCTCATATAGGTAAATTTATTTTATCATGACAGATGGTCAGGATTTGTAAGCATATTTTTGTTGTTGTTTTTGTTTGTTTTTGTAATATGAGGTTATTTGGGGAATGGCTGTCTTTGGGATATTTGGTCTAGAGTGACTTTACTGTCTAAACAACAAAATGTTAATAACTTGATGTCTTAAAGTGTTAAAGCAATTAACTGTTTAAGTTGTCCTTTGTATCATGTTAAAGAAGCCTTTTGTTGCCTTCCCCCCCCCCCCTTTTGTACTGAGGCACAAAAGCATATGGAAATTAGATGCGGCTGATTTCAGTATTCCCTGCAATGCCCTCCTAGTACTGTCCTGTGGTTTCTGTTTTATTATTTTTCATGTATCTTTGTGTTCTTTACTAATATTTCTAAATCCCCATGCCCCTACCCTGCCAGAGGTGTTTTTGTCAAGGCTGATCGCTGGCATATGATGCCCAACTTGGAGCATACCGGTAAACCTCAAAACACACAAAAGTGTGACCAGGAGTACAAGGGAGTATGTGAGGAACCTACAAAAAAAAATGAATAAAATCTAAAAATTATTTTGGCAAAAAAGACAGCTATAATCCCTGTTCCTTATACTAAGTAACAAATTAATTGGTTATTTCAAAATAGTAATTCTTGGACAATTGCATTTGCTCAATTTAAAAGCCCAATTAATAATCTTTTCCCAGCTGATCCACTGTTGCAATTCACACAGCTATATTCCTTTATTTTTCCTAAAGTTGTAAAAAAAAATCCCTAAAAAAATGCTATGTTAATTTTTACAAATGGGTCTTCCAATAAAAGAGCTACATACGTTGTTAATGGTAAAAAGGAATTGTGGAGTGTTCCCATGGCTCCTTAAAAACACAACTTCAAAATATAAAAGCAAAACAAATATATCCTCAAACATCACATAATGCCTTAAGCAATATACTTTTTACACTAAGCTTCTTAAATATAGATGTCCATGAACAATCTTAATTAATTTGGAATCAAAGATATGTAATTGGGACAATTGTATTCTATTTATATTTTAAATAATTGCTGATTGGCCAGTAGCCAGGCAGGAAGTATAGGCGGGACAACCAGACAAGAAGTAGAGGCAGGTCAAAGAGAAAGGAGAATTCTGGGAAGAAGGAAGCTTTTTATGCAGTTATAAGCCTGGCACAGAAGAAGCAAGATGTGATTGCCTTGCTGAAAATGGTACCGAGCCATGTGGCTAACATAGACAAGAATAATAGGTTAATATAAGTTATAAGAGTTAATAAAAAGCCTGAGCTAATGGGCCAATCAGTTTATAGTTAATGTAGACCTCTGTGTGATTTCTTTGGGACTTAACAATTGCGGGAACCTGGCAGGACAGAAACCCCGACAATGGATATGTTTGCACTTTTTCCACAAAAAATCAAATAAATAAAATAACTACACATTCAGCAGAGGAGTATGAGCCCTGATGACATCACAGCCACTGATGATTCCATAGAAGAAAAAAAGGTTCCTAAATGCATAATCCTGACTTCCTCATACCATAATGCTATGGGCCAAAAAAAGGGGCCCCTAAGCCAATGTTCCTGGCTCACTACAACTTACTCTACAGTCTAAAAAGAGGATAAAGATCATAATGACAACTGGTGATTTCCAGCCTCTTAATAACTTACTACAAAAACTTCCAAACCTAGTGAGTCCTGTTTACCTTAACGTCAGACCAAAAAGACAGACTAAACATTTGACTGTTTTACTCTTTGGGACACAGAATTCATTTTGTTAATATAATATTCAATCTACTGTTAAAATATAAAACCTAAAAACTGAGACCTCAATCTTCCCCTCAGGGGAAAAAAGATTCGTGACAAAGAGTAATTAAAGCCCCTCTTTAAATATAAAATGGAAGCCTATGGGTTCTTGCTGTTGCTCAGAGACTGAGACAATTACTTAAAAACAGCAATGCTGTTGGTCTCTCGACCATCAGAGAAATCTTTTCTTGTCTTTTGATCAGAATGAATTTTAAAAAATATAATTTGACAAATTGTGTATTTGTTGTTAATTTCCACTCCAGAATTATGGCATTGACTTGTTAATGTTTGTAACTTCTTTAATCCACTATAAGAGGTTAAGAAAAGTTTGGCATTTCCAATAAATTCTTAGATTTGACATATTTGAATAAAAAATTAAAATTTTTAATATAGCTAAAACTTGTTTAAAAAAACACTCTAGACCAATTAAAAAGGGAATTCATTCCCAACCCAGGTGACCCTCCTGTCCTTTAATTAGGAGCTTGTAGCCACAGGAGCATGATTCTTCACAAAGAATTGTCTAATAGCAGATGAACTCTCTTGACAAAAATTTGGCTTAAAGACACAAAGGTATTTTCTCCCTTAACCCTTTGCTTGCTTACAGAGATCGGCAGTCAAAGACGATTTAATCCTATTTTCTTTCAGGCACCTAAGACATAGACATATATAATTAAAATTCTTGTACCAAAGACGGGTAAGTCTGGGAAATGGGAAAGTACTCACATAAGGCAAACGTGATCACTGTCCTGTTACAAAAAGACAGGCTTTATTAATGTTAATAAAATGGGAAGAACTGCATTTTCTGGTTTGGTTGATATCTCTGTTATGTGCTGATTGCTTTCCAGAGGCATTTCACGGTGCTTGCATTCAACTTTCCATCGACGGATGCCCTGACGACCATCTACGGTCAGATCTTCCACTTCCATCTCCAGCAGCAAGCGTTCAGCCCGTCGGTTCTCAGGGCCAGCCCCTCTCTGATCCAGGCAACTATCGCATTCCATCGGATGATGGCAGAGAGCTTTGTACCCACAGCTATTAAATTCCACTACATTTTTAATCTGAGAGACCTTTCAAACATCTTCCAGGTACCTCAACTGGCAAGCTAGCTTCTTGAATATCAGGATAATTTGTGGCATTCATTATAGAACCATTTCAGTTTTCAGCTACACTTTGTTATTTTGTGTGTGCTTTTCTTCTTTTATTCATAAACCTGTCTGTGAAGGGACATGGCAAACTTTATGCCCTTCTTATCAATGGGGTGGTTCACTTCAGGGTGCACAACATCTGTGCTGATACAGCAAGGTTCCTGAGACTTGGTGAATCATAGACAATGAGAATGCATTGCTCCTAGTTCAGTAGTGCTAAGTAGTCTACAGTCACGGTACCAGCAAGCTCGGTGCCTGGTGAGGACAGTGCCTTGAACACTGTGTCTGTCCACAGCAGACAGGATAAAAGGGAAAACACCAGCACTGCTTATATGAGGTCACCTCTCTATTATGACTTAATAGCTGCCGGGGGCCCCACCTCTTCATATGATCACATTGGCAATTGAGTATTTTTTTTTTCATTGTGTGTATATGTGTGAGTGTGTGAGGTGTGGGAAAACGGTACATTCTACACATGCTTGTGGAGGTTAGATGACAGCTTATGGAGTTGGTTCTCTCCTTCAACATTTACATGAGATCTGAGGGTTGAACTCAGTCACCACCGATCTGTCTCATTGATCCCACAATTTAGTTTCAATACATAAATTTAGGGAGACACACAGCTTGTGGTAGATAGTGAGTAAGCAATAGCAGTGAAGGTAGAATTTGAGCTTTGTAAATAAAGGCTTTATTATGCCAAATAAGAGGAATTGGTCATGTTTTTGCATAGAACATCAATGTATGATTTTAAACACATATCAAAGTATGAAATTTTAAATTATAAATAATTTGGCTTGATACTGAAAGGTAAACCTTGATTGCATAGTTTGTTCAGGACAGACACAGAGACCAGGGTGATCTGAAGTAGGGTAAGGAGGCATTTGAGAGTCAAACTGTAACATGTGGTAAAAGGGCAGTGTTCGCTACTGATTATATAAAGGAAATCCTAAAGAGGGACTGGAGATCTTGAGTTGCTAAATCGGATGTGATATGGTCCTCTATGGGCAGTGAAGTACCTGCGAAGTTGTCTAAGACTCACAGTTCCTTTGTGCAGAGGGTAAATGAGGAAAGCTCAGAGGACTTCCACTCACAGCTCTCTTCAGGGCCTCAGAACCTGACCACACCATCAGACAGCAGCTTGGGAATAGCATGGACTGTTCGCTTTCACATCTGTTTTTCTAGCACCTGCCAGAGAGGCTCTGCTTTGTAAAGTCTCTTAGCAGAAAAGCTGAACTGGAATGTGGTCCGGCCTGCTTAGCTCCCAGGTTCAGACTGCCCAGCACGTCCCATACCTACAAACAATGTCAGCCTCCTGCAGTGCAGTTCTCCACAGTGTCCTCCGTGCTCTGTGTGTGGAGGGCAACCTGGCTGTCCACAAAGCTAGGGTCACCTGCACCCCAGATGCTGACGGGCAGTGTCGGTGGGCACAGGAGACACAGTGAGTCCATGCTCATCCTAAGTCTACCTTCCAAGAGAGGACAATCTACATTTGATCTTTTCTATATTTAATTTCTTTTTTTTTTTTATTTGTGAAGTGAAAGGGTTTTGACTGGCGGGTTTCAAAGGATTAAAAAAACAAGGAAAGTCTGTACCCTGTTACTTTCATTCTGTTTGGGCTTTTCGTTTTGTAAAATCCATTGGTGGCTGAGATTATATATATATTATATATATATATATATATATATATTATATATATATGTAGAGGTGTGAGCTTTAGCTCCTGCTGACTCTTGAAATCATTTTAGTTACATTTCTTAAACCGCGTGTGATGAGGGGGCTGGAGAGATGACTGGGCAGATAAGAGTGCTTGTGGGTCTTGCAGAGGTCCTAGGTTCAGTTCCCAGCACTAGCGTGGTGGCTCACAACTGTCTCTAACTTCACTTCTAAAGGATCTAGCTTTGTCCTCTGGCCTCTGGGGTATTGCTCATATGTTATACGCATCCGTGTAACTCCAGTCTCAGGGAATCTTATGTCATCTTTGACCTTCAAGGGCACCAGACACTCATGTGAAGCACAGACATACCTGCATTTAAACATTCATATACACTTTTTAGAATAGGTATTATAATTGAATTTCTATAATATCACTTATCAGAAGGTGGAATGAGCTTTATTTGCACACATGACTAGTGTAGAGTTAAATAAATCCTAACTGTGAGAATGACACTCTTCTGAATTAAAGGTGGGTTTCTAATTCCTCTCATACAGGGGATTTTGTTTGCTTCTCCTGAATGTTTAAAATGCCCAGAAGATTTACTGCGCCTGTGGCTTCATGAGTCATCCCGTGTTTATGGAGACAAACTGATAGACACAAACGACTGTGACTTGTTTCACAGGAAAATGCTGGAAGCTGCACATAAGTACTTTAAAGTAAGTGCTGGAGTTGAGCAGGCACTGTTCAAGGCCTCTGGCAGGTGTGAGGCCAGACTTAGCGCCTCTGTCTGTGGGGTGACCTTTGACTTCACATTTAAGAGGACTGGTTCCATATCTGGCAGAGGCAGGCAGATCTCTAGGTGTTCCAGGCCAGACTGGTTTACAAGAGCTAGTTCCAATAGCAGGCTCCAAAGCAACAGAGAAACCCTGTGGTGTGAGGCCAGACTTAGCGCCTCTGGGCTGCAGGTGAGCTGGCACACTTCCCTTTCTTACAATAGCTGATTCGCAATGTGCTGTGCCCGGTTAAGGCACATTGTCTGGTCTGCTTGTGCCCAGAGCTGCTGGCGTGAGCCGGTCTCTTGACCCAGGTGACTCCTCCGGTGGCTCTCGTCCCACAGTTTGTCCGTGTTCTCCTGCAGGGTGCTGACGAGCACATGCTGCTGCAACAGCCCCTTATTTATTGCCACTTTGCTACTGGCACGGAGGACCCTTGTTACATGCCAGTGAAGGACTGGGAAGACCTGAAGGCAATTCTTAGAGAAACGGTAGACACCTACAACGAGCTCCACTCGGCAATGCACCTGGTGCTGTTTGAAGATGCCATGCAACATGTGTAAGTGCATGGGTCACAGCGGCTATGCAGTCACAGTTGTTCTAACGGCAGTAAAATGCATGTCACTGTCCATTGTGTCACAGTCCTAGCTGCATATACAGAGGAAACTGGTTTCTAAACAGCTACAGATTCATACAAATGTTGCATTTCACTGCAGCCCTGTCAGAGAAGGGTGGGAAGAAGAGGAACAGAAGTGACTTGTGGGATTTGTGGGTAGGACTTATGCCGACCTTCGTGGGTAAGTGGGCTGTGCTGAGTGCCCACTGCATTCCAGGCAGTAGCATAGCCGATTCCTTTAGTGTCTTAGAGCAGCTAGTGAGAACAAAAGGTGGGCACATCTTCTTAGCAGGAAATTAAAGGAAGTTGCTTGCCTTGGGATAAAGCTTGACCATCAGGGCTCACAGCCCAGTGTGGGCAGCTCCACCCACTGCCTTCTCCAGTGAACATTTACCAGAACATGAACGAATGAGCAAGAAAAATGTCCCAGGAGTAATGCATTCTGCCAAGAAGTAGATGCCAAGGTAGATGGAGGAAAAAGATGAAGGTTGAGAAACCAACGCCTCATCCAAAATGCATTAGGTTTCTGATGTTTTCTTTCCTGGAATGAGACATCTTGGGGATAAGACCCCACCTGATCTTGCCATCGCTTTACTTTTCCTCTGCATTAAACTTTCTGTACACCACTTCCAGGAAGTCGGGTCCGTTCTTAATATAGCTGGGGATTGACTGTACACTGTGTCTCCTAGATCCATAAAATGTTTTAGGCCTTAGAGAGGTTAAGATTTTGAGGGCAGAGGATGCTCAACCTGTACTGGATTTCTAAAGAGGAACTGGGTGTCTAAGGGAAGAGGTGGCATTTTTTTAAGATGAAATCTATATGACTAGCTTAACTGATAATAGAAAGATTTGGAAGAAGCACATTGCAGAGGGCCATTGTGGCCTGAACCATGAATGTTCAAGTAACAGAGTAAGAGATCAAAGTGGCTGTAGCATATGTAACTTAGATTAAAAACAGGGCAAGCAAAATACGAGGCCGGAGACTCATAAACAGATCTCATGTACCCAGAACATTTTTTCCCTCTTTGAAAACCTTTTATTAGTCATTGATAGGTGACACTGTGGTGGGATTCCACACACATCGTGTAGTAAACAACACTCCACAGTAATCTACACTGTACACACAGTAACAACGGGAACCATTTGACTTCCATGAGATCTGATGTCATAATTATTACCTTCCAATTTCAATCTCAAACCTTCCAATCTCAAACCGCTCATCTAAACTGTTTCTGTTGCCACCAAGTGGGAAGTCATCTTTACAGACAATACAATTCTCCTTGCCCAAATCACCTTCATTCTTCCAGGCATTTCTATTAAATGACAATGGATAAGAGTTGAAAAATTTAAAAGTATGTCATAAAAGTAAATCAATAAGAACAAGAAAAAGTACTCATGAAAGAAGTGAGTCTGAATGGGGAAATTATAGGAAATTTAAGAGTTATTCTAGAATGTTTAGCCTTGGGGCTAAAGGGAAAAAAAGGCTCGATACATGCCTTAAGATGCAACCAAAGCCTAACTCACCTGCTGTATCTTTCCCAAGGTTATCTTGTTAGTGTGGTCCCATGTCGTAAAATCTAATGGAGTCACAAGGCTTGTAACAACAACCTGTCTTCTCAGTTACTAGAGACTTGAAGTGGTATTACATGTCAGTCCTGCGAGACTCCAACTTCAGTTTTCCAAAACCAAGAGTGATGTGGGTCATCCAGGGCTGGGATTTATTTGTTTCAGAAAAGCAAGGATAATAACATCCAGCTTTTGTAGTTGGACATCTACGTACTTTCTATTTTGTGGTTTGTTTGTTTTTTTTTAATTTGTATAACACATGTAAGTCATTTTTTTTTCAAGTTAAAACCAATATATTCCTACCTGGAAAATGAAGCGATGCTCTCGTTAGTATAAACATTCAGAATCTCTAGACTAAAGTAGGGTGAGGAGTTGACTGGTCTTGGAAGAAACTTAACTTTCAGATACCCATGGCTGATGTGGCCTCCATGTGGCTGCCTGAGGTGAAAGGGCAGCAAGAGTCAAAGCAAGAAGCAAGTGATGGGGCCCAAGAAACCGCTCAGTGGTCAAGGACCAGGTTCAGTCCCTAACACTGACAGAATGACTCACAACCATTTGTAATTCTAGTTCCAGGCAGATCAGAGCATCTTGTGACCTCCTTAGACACCAGGGACATGCTTGGTGTATGTACACAGATGCAGGCAAGACATTCACATAAAATAAAAGTAAATAGATATGTTTTAGGGAAACGGATATTCAGTCTCTGTGAACGAAGCACGTGGAGATTTTTTTTATCCAGTTTTCTTTCTTTCTTTCTTTCTTTATTTATTAAAGATTTCTGTCTCTTCCCCACTGCCGCCTCCCATTTTCCTCCCCCTCCCCCAATCAAGTCCTCCTCCCTCATCAGCCCAAAGAGCAATCAGGGTTCCCTGCCCTGTGGGAAGTCCAAGGACCACCCACTTCCTCCAGGTCTAGTAAGGTGAGCATCCAAACTGCCTAGGCTCCCACAAAGCCAATACGTGCAGTAGGATCAAAACCCAGTGCCATTGTCCTTGGGGTCTCAGTAGTCCTCATTGTCCGCTATGTTCAGCGAGACCGGTTTTAACCCAGGCTTTTTCAGACCCAGGCCAGCTGGCCTTGGTGAATTCCCAATAGAACATCCCCATTGTCTCAGTGTGTGGGTGCACCCCTGGCGGTCCTGAGTTCCTTGCTCGTGCTCTCTCTCCTTCTGCTCCTGATTTGGACCTTGCGATTTCTGTTCGGTGCTCCAATGTGGGTCTCTGTCTCTGTCTCCTTTCATTGCCTGATGAAGGTTAATATTCAGGAGGATGCCTATATGTTTTTCTTTGGGTTCTCCTTCTTATTTAGCTTCTCTAAGATCATGAGTTATAGGCTCAATGCCCTTATTTCGAGATAAGCCAGACCCAAAAAGAGGAATATGGGATGTACTCACTTATATTTGTTTTGTTTTTTTGTAAAGTGGTTTTAGAGCAAGGCTTTCATGCAAATCTCCCCGAAAGTCTTTGTACCAGGGAACTGACAGAGACTGAGATTTCTCTTGCTAATCAAAAAAATAAAAATTGAAGCTTACACATAGGCCTTGAATATCCTTTCAAGCAGTGTGAGTCCAAATGTGACAGCTGGGTAACTTCCTAGGCAGATATTCCAGGCCTGATGCTCTCTGATGGGGAACCATGTGGACAGAGACACAATCATTCCACTAAAGCTGGTGTTCCATCTCTACACACGGCTACTATCCAGGACATTTGGTTTCATGACTCAATGGGGCTGGTTCTTTCCACAGGTGCCGCATCAGCCGCATCCTTCGGACCCCTCAAGGCCATGCCCTCTTGGTTGGAGTTGGGGGCAGTGGCAAGCAGAGCCTGTCTCGGCTCGCTGCTTACATGTGCGGCATGGAGGTCTTTCAGATCACTCTGACCGAAGGCTATGGGACCCAAGAGCTTCGGGTGAGGAAACGGATGAGCAGAGCAGGCACCTATCCCTTTTGTTTTTAACTTTTTATTTAAAAGGGTTTTTTTTTAATTTTACATACCAACCTCAATTTCCCATCCCTTCCTTCCTCCTGCTCCCCTCCCCCATCTTCTTCCCACCCAACCTCCTCATCCACTCCTCAAGAAAGGGCAAGACATATCAAGTTGAGGCAGAAGCAAGCTTCTCCCCCTTGTATTGAGGCTGAGCAAAGTATCCCTCCATAGAGAATGGGCTTCAAAAAGCCAGTTCATGCACTGGGGATAAATCCTGGTCCCATTGCCAGTGATTCCACAGACTACCCAAGCCACAGAACTGTCACTCACATTCAGAGGGCCAAGTTTGGTCCTATTCAGGTTCCCCAGCTAACAGTCCAGAGTCAGCAAGCTCCCAGTAGCTCAGGTGAGGTGTCTCTGTGGGTTTCCCCATCATGGTCTTGACCCCTTTGCTCATGTAATCCCTCCTCCTTCTCTATGACTGGACTCTGGGAGCTCAGCCCAGTGCTTGGCTTTGGATCTCTGCATCTGCTGCCATCAGTTACTGGATGAAGTTTCTACGATGACAGTTAGGATAGTCACCAGTCTGATTACAGGGGAAGGCCAGTCCAGGCACCCTCTCCGCTATTGCTAG
Source organism: Alexandromys fortis (assembly GCF_014885135.2). Classification (NCBI taxonomy): domain Eukaryota; kingdom Metazoa; phylum Chordata; class Mammalia; order Rodentia; family Cricetidae; genus Alexandromys; species Alexandromys fortis. Next base: position 2,052,195 of record NW_026068068.1, on the reverse strand, counting down.
ACGTCTTAGCTGGGGTCATCCTTGTGGATTCCTGGGAGTTTCCCTAGCACCAAATTTCTCCTTAGCCCTATCTTAGCTCCTTCTATCAAGATATCTGTTTCCTTGCCCCCCTCTGTGTACCTCCCCAACTCAATCATTCCATCTCCTCATGTTCTCTCCTTCCCCCTATCCCCCCCCCCCCCATCAATCTCCCAATTTATCTTCTTTCTCACCCATTGTTATCACAGAAAATTTGGGCCAGGACCCAGTGAAATTTCAGGTATAGATGGTCACATTCCTTCTATAGCCGGAGCACGGTCCTGTGTGTTTAAAGTCATCATCAGGTTACTTAGTGTGCCTAACCCCATGTAAATGCCACCGTAGTGGTTGTTGTGCTTCTGCATAGAGGTGGCCACAAGGAAACAACATCTGTAGACAATGAACACACACACAGTATGCCCTTGAGCTTTTGTGTTGTTTGTTTGCTTGTTTGTTCTTGGTTGAACCTGTGACTGTGGAGGGCTGATTGTATTTCTGGCCCATTATTCTGGCAGACAGAGCATAAGCTGGTAGTGAATCCATGTCAGCTCTGAGATGTGGACAGGGCCTCCCAACTGTGTGGGAAGAGGGGCTCTCTCCAGAGGTCCCTTTGATGCCTTTGTCTTCATGGCCAAGTACATTAACACATTTCTATAATTTGTAGAGGCTCAATAATATAAGCCTGGATGAAAAAATATTGTCTTAAACATATGAGCAAGGTTTTATTTCTGCCTTAAATGAACTCAGGGTTCTGTGCTGCTCATGTTCTTATGTGACAAAGGGCAAGAGGGAAAGACGCTTCTTTAATAATGCAAGTAGGCTTCCTTCCCGTGGATAGAGTGTGAGAACAAACTGCAATGGACAGCGGGGTTAGTAAACTATCCTGTGTATTTAAATTTTTACATTTAAATCCATAGTAGTACTTACAAAATATGCCTAGAATTTGTAGCAAGGGCTATTTTAAACTTTTTAAAAACATGCTTTTAATATTGCCCACCAAATAATGAAGGAAACCTACTTTCGATAAAAGAGGTGATTGTTGAAGCGAGCAGAGCTGTCACGTGCTACCTGACAGAGGCGTCACTGAGTTCCCAGCACTTATCAGAAGGTGTTGGGGCTCAGCAGCAGCCTTTTCACCCACAGCCCCCCGCTAAGTCACATGATGCTCACCAGTAAATGCCCAAGTGACAGGTCACTGGGCGGAGAGCCATAGCTACCACCCCACATCCCCTTACCAAGTTCCTCCCAACACCCAGCCACACACTCCCAAATCCCATCTGCGTCTTAACAAAGTGTGACCTTGGTTTCCTTTCCTTACAGGTAGATCTGGCCAGTTTGTATGTCCGAGCTGGAGCCAAGAACACGCCCACCGTGTTCCTGCTCACAGATGCCCACGTTCTGGACGAGAGCTTCCTCCTGCTGATTAACGACTTGCTGGCATCGGGTGAGTGAACGGATACATTTCATGAAAGATCTTTCCCAGTGACAAATTATCTGTAGTTTCAATGAACTTTAAGAAGAGATAATTTATCTTTGAGATGTTTGCTAGTGCAGTCTTTAGGGAGAAAGCTATAACCCTAACTAATTTGAACCATGTTGCTTCCTTAGTTGGTTTATGGATGAGTGGTGCCTCCAGCAGGCCCCAGACTGAAGTAAATGTTGTTCCTATGTGCGACCTGTTGTGTGGGTCTAGAGGATACGCTGCTCCAGTGGATGCGGGGAGTCTAGAGGGTGTGCGTGACCAGTGGGTGTAGGTCAGGGGCTGTGCAGGTTAGGAGCATGGGTCTAGAGAATATGGGTCTGGAGGATTCGAACATCCTGTGGAGTACAGGTCTAAGAGGTGTTGGTCTGGTCGGGGTGACCCGGGGGTGAGGTGAAGAGTTGTGCAGTTGTGCAGCTAACTGCTTGCTCTCAGTGAATTCTGTGTCCTACCAGAACAAAGACAAAGGAAGATGACACTTCTAATTTCAAACTTTGTCTTTAAGTGTAGCTTCATCTTAGCGTTCCAAACACTGGAAAATCCACTGTAAACTATAAATTGCAGCATCATCGTGTAATTCTGCCCATTCTTTGGGAGTAGGTGACATCCCGGATCTGTTCAATGATGAAGATATGGACAATGTAGTTTCTGGGATTCGTAATGAGGTTCGCGGTCTTGGCATGGTGGACTCCAGGGAGAGCTGCTGGGCGTTCTTCTTGGCCAGAGTCCGCCTCCAGCTCAAGGTAAGGACCATCAGTGTCACCTGCATATGACCTTAAAGCTGCTGCTGCCACTCCTAGCGTCTCAGCCGGGATTCATACTATGGGTCTGAATTTCAGTGACTTATTTTGAAGGGACGAGTGTGTTTTTCCAGGCCATGTCTGCAGTGTGTCCCTGAAGTGAGCTGTAGCGCTAAGCTGCTGGGAAGCCTTGGGCTGAGCAGTGTGTACACTGCGCTACTAAAGCCATGCTCCTCTCGCCTAGGGGAGCTGACACTGGAGGAGGGAAGGAAGGAAGGTTACCAAGAACTGGCCTTTGGGAGGAACGGTGTTCCACTTGTCAGGCCCTGGTCCAAACTCAAGGCAGGAGCATTTAGGGAAAGGAAAGGAAAGTATGTTGTTTTAAATTTAGATTTATTTATTCTACTTCATGTGTGTGGGTATTTTGCCTGTGTGTGTGTGTGTGTGTGTGTGTGTGTGTGTGTACCACATGTGTGCCTGGTGCCCATGGAAGTCAGAAGAGGGTGTCATATTCCCTGACACTGGAGTTTTAGATGGTTGTGAACTGCCATGTTTGTGCTAGAAACTGACCCCACATCTTCTGTAAGAGCAGCAAACACTCTTAACTGCTGAGCCCTTGCTCCAGCTTCTTGAGGGAGGAAACAATGTTCCTGTAAGGTGGACTGTGAAGAACCCAGGAGAGAAAACTGAGAGCTCTGGTGTGGCAAAATGGCCCGTGGAGCCGGAGAAGTGCTCGTCGGTGAGGTGCAGCACTTCTGCCAAGCAGCGGGAAGCAGGGTCTCCACGGAGTGTCCTTTGTGGAGTGATTCGGAATATCGTCCAGATATTCTTAAGCTCCACTTTGCTTTGGGGCATCATGAGAGCGCAAGCAAACAGCCGCTGTGGTCATGGTTGCGTGTTATGAAACAACAAAGCCTCCAGAGTTGGGGCCCAGCCTCCAACACTGCTGTAGCAATTTTGATCTTCCTAGTACAGACAAAGTTAGTGTCCTTAAAAAGCAATTGGTTTGTGTTTCTCCTCCTATCCCTATGTGTGCCAACTCAGTGGAGGCTCTGTGTTAGCTATAGAACATGGGCACTAAGGATGGGCAGTGGCAGTGACACCAGCCAGAAACGCATCTTTCCTTAAAGGTTAGGCGGAAGAATGAGTTTCTTCAGAAGACTGTGATTTGAACTTTCATGTTGATATTATTGAGTAATTCTGTACTGAGTTTTTACAGTGCAGATCCAAGATTCAGCTGCCTTAGAGGTTTGTCCGTAACTCCATAACAAAGGTATGACCCAGAAGGCTGTACACCCGTGGAAGGATGCTGGTCTAGCATGTTCGAGGGCCCTTCCCACAACTACACCACAAAAGAGGAAACGAAAGCTGTTAAGAATATGTTTGTCAGGTGGTAAAAATAGCAAACTTGTTGCATTGTGACGTGTTTGAATCTAATTTTCTGGACTGGAGAGACAGGACAGTAATAGAGTTTAGGACCACGTTGCAGATCTGCTGTTCTCATAGTTCCTGGGAGCCTTTATAAAATCAATATTACCTAAAAACTGAAAACCATGAACTTCATAAAAATGCACATTTTCTTGAATCAGAAACAGTGGTTGAGACCCAGGAATCTGGTTAATATATTCTTCGGGTGCTTCGGGGACGTGTTAAAATCTGAGAAGCAGGAGCTGGAGCAATGGCTCACTGCTCTTGCAGAGGACCAGTTCTTGACATCCATAGTGGATAGCTCAGAAGTGCCTGTAATTCCAGCTCCAGGGTACCTGGTACCTCTGGCCTTCTTAGGTACCCGCATTCATGTGCACCTATCCACATATAGATACACATGAAATTAAAATAAATCTTCTCTAGGAGAAGTGCCGTTTATGGCGTTTATGCTCAAGTTTGCATGCTCACCAGGATGACTTCCTGGCGAGGGGATTGCTAGGTGCAATATTTACAGCTTGTGGTAGTTTCAAAATATGGCTTCAGATTCTTTCATTCTATTCTTTGTGACAGGTGGCATCTGCATGCCCTGACCTCGGGTGTGGGTGTGCTTGTGGTGGCCTTAGTAGAGCCGTCTGGAGCGGCACTGTGTAACTGCCACGACTAAGTTTTAAAGGGCCTGTTTGTGCATTGAACTATATTGAGCTGTGTGCATTGCTGTATGTTAAGAGTTTTACATATGCACTGGACCTCATATTTTCCTATTCTTTCCTTTTTCTTTTAAATGTATATATAGCAATGCTTCTTTAAAGGTTTTGGATATTTCTTCCTTTACGTTTTTGTTGGGTGTGAAGTGTACACACACACACACACGTGAGCACATTCACAAACGAAAGCTAGAAATTCTTTCAATGTTTTTTTCTCTCTTTTTCACACTTTGTTTGTTTGTTTGTTGTTATTGTTGTCATTTCAGACAGGACCCAAACATCACAAATTCAGCTAAGCTGGCTGGTGATCAGGACCCTGGCTCTGCCTGCCTCAGCAGCCCTGGTGTTACAAGCACATGCTCCCACCCCTGGCTTTCATGTAGATGCTGGGACCAAACTCAGGTTTCTGTGCATGTGCTGCAAGCCCTCACCTGCTGAGCCATCTCCCCAGTCTCACTTGAGAATCTTTTAGGAGTTCTCTTTGGCAGCTTTCCACTGATGTGACAGAATGCCCGGAACATTCATAGGAAGACAAGTTGTGTGTGTGTGTATCTAATGCTGGGAGAAGCTGCATCTCACAGCAGCTGGTAGGCAAGGAGATGTGAAGGGCTAGAGCCTCCACATCTCCCTCAAGACACACCCCAGAGACTTGGCGTCCCCTCCCCCTCCCCCTGGAGCGGAAACCTAGAAAAGTCTCTTCTCCTTCAAGATTGCTGCCTGGAACTAATAATGAAGTCCGGGCTGAGCTGGGGCCAGCAGTCCTCCCGCCTCTGTCTACCCAGTGCGAGGACCGCAAGCATGAACTACCCTGCCTATCTTTCCAGGGTCGTCATTCCTACAGCAGTGGTTCTCAGCCTGTGGGTCTCATATTCACAGTACGATTCACAACAGAGAAAAATTACAGTTATGAAGTAGCAATAAAAATGATTTTATGGTTGGAGGCACCACAGCATGAGGAGCTGTGTCAAGGGTCACAGCAGGAGGAAGGTGAGAACCACCACTCTTGGGACAGTTGCAACTCAACTGTGGCTACAAAGGAGAAAACCTGGCTGAGACTCCTCAGAGCCTCTTGCTTGTCAGCACAGCCTGGCTCCTAACCCCTGGAGACCCATGGTCTCATTAGCTTTTTCCTTCTGCCAGCTCGCATTGGGATGCCTCCTCCCTCCTCCCCACAGAACCATAGAGTATATTCACATTCAAATCAGGGAGAAGGAAGAAGAAAAAGCCATGGTTGCCTCGTCCAGGAAGCTAGAACTCATCCCTCCAAAATGCCCTGAGCTGTGGTCCTACATAAGTGTGGTTACATAAGTGAGGTAGAGTTGTAATGGGCTCAAAGGAGGAAGTATTGTATCGTCATGTGTCTCTTTATGACATTAGAAATGAATTTGGGAACAGAGCTGTGCCTCGGTTTACCACAGGGTGATGTCCCAATAAGCCCACCATAGGTCAAAGTGTTATAAGTTGAAAATGCATTCCAAGCATCAGCAGGAAGTCATAGCTCAACTTCATGGTGCACCGGGCCCTCAAGGTCAAGTGCCAGTGACCCGCATCAGAGGGCAGCAGCCTGCATGCCACCAGCCTAGGAACGGGCACAATTCAGGATTCTCAGTATGATTTCCACAGATGTGTGTTGTTTTGGGCCATCATAGAGTTGAGGAAATCATAAGTTAAGCATCACGAGTTAGGAACTCTTTGGTTTTTAAGGTGCGCTACCTCTGTAATGTGTTTCTTACTCTGCGTGCTGAAGAGTAACTGAGAGACATCAGGTTATTCTGGCCCCAAAGATATCTTTATCATAATGCTGTATGCTTCTTTTTTAACGGTTTCAGGCATCACCTATGTTACATCTGAAATAACCATGGTTCCTGGGTCTCCTTCAGATTCTCCCTTCTCTTTCCTTGCTAAGCTGATTCCATTGGTTCCAACATTGCCCTATGCAAATCTGCAACACTTTCTTGCGTATTCTAATGTCTAATCACTGCCTCTGGTCAAACTTTCCCTCCTTTTCATGTGTGTTCATATGTGTGAGCAAGCACTAGAATCATATTGCACATATAATCTTAATTCTGACTAAATCATGCTAAATAGTTATTTTCCATAGGAGTGTATTTAATTTTTAGGATAAAATGTATTCTATTGTTCTCATAAACTATATCTTATCTTAATATAGGAAAACTGCTACCTTTTAGTTTTATGACTTAGCTCCTGTCTTACAGATTTTGTTGCATGTTTCATGTGTGTGCATTCATATAGATGCATGTATATATGGATGCACATGAGTACACACGGGTTTACACTAGATATATACATGCAGATTAAAGATCAGAGAGCAATCCCGGTGCCATTCCTCCTGGTGCCGGTCCTCCAGCGCTTTCTACCTTTGATCTCACACAAGGTCTCTCAGTGCCCTGACACATAACCGAGCAGCTAGGCTGGCTGAGCAGGACTCCGAGGGATATGCCAATCTCTGCCTCCCATTTGACCCTGGCTGGAATTATACCTGGTTGTGTGGCCTGTGCTAGTCTCAAACTTATAACTCGTTGTCTCCAGCCCTCCAGGTGCTGGGATTGTAGGACTGCACCACCTGCCCAGACCCTCCTCAAACAGTTTCTGGGGGCTGGTTGATGTCGTCTAGCCTGCAGGTACTGTGTAGCTTACTCCCCTTGGTTTTGTAAGGGCTGGAGGAGAACAGTGTGAACAGTGGAGCCACCAACGGCCATGGTTTCTGCACCTGACTTGAACAGGGAGTCTCTGATGCTTCCCAGTAGCCTATCCTGTTGGCTTTTGACTTCACACATACACTTTGTGAGGGAGGCCTCTACGGAATTCCTTTTCATATCTATTCAAATATTACATTGTTTTTCCTTGGGTTTGTAATATTCCCAGAGTTAAGGTTGACACCAGCTGTTCCACATTTTCGTATTGTCATGACCATCAGTCTTCCCTTATGCACGTCTTCCATTCCACACACGAGCTAAGCTTGTGAGACAGATCTGCTTGTTCCTTACTCAGTCTCCTGACCTCATCACCAAGGGAGAACCAGTACACAAAAGTGGACCACCTGCCAGCTTCCCAGTGAATGACAGCTTCATTCTCTGTGCTCTCCATGTGACCCTATATTTGGAATCTTAAAATGCCTTCTACGTTAATCTGCTGTTTTCACATGCCATGCAGTTCATCAGGTCAGGCTAAAGACTGGATTTCTGGTAGGTTAGTATCTCCTTTGCCTGAGCTGCTGAGGAGACAAGATGGGCAGCTAACCACAAGTGTCGCTGGGACCACCCTTCACTCGTGCTAACCACAAGTGTTGCTTTGTTGGAAATACAAGGCTTTCATTTGAGTCCCTTAGGCAGGCTACTATCTGTGGTCAAATGTGTGTCCTTGGATTGCTGCCAAGGAGCCAGTGTATCAAGGCCAAATGCTCTCTCTCCTCCTCCTGTTCCTCATCTTGTCCTAGAACAGCGATTTAGTCTCTCCTGGATGTGGGTTAACCCTGGAAAGTTTCTTTATTGTTTCCCTTCCTGTCCACTCAGCTATTTACCAATCTCTACTGAATCCAGGTGTCTGTCTTTTTCATGATCTGTCTGTTTGTCTAGGTATATGTACAGAAATCCATTTCTCTTAATATAAAAAAACCCAGTCATGTAAGAATGTAAGACGAGAGAACCACATGAAGAAAATACAAACTCCCTTTAATTATATCATCTACAGACTGCACCAAGTTTACAGTATACAAGAGTTCTATCTCTATCTATGTGTAATGACTATACATCCAGGAGGGCTCTAAGTAACATATCCTGTTGCAAGGAGAGAGGGCCGCTAATTTGTCCCTGTTGCCGGGCTAGTTTACACCCGAAATAACCACACAGAAACTGTATTAATTAAGTTACTGCTTAGACATTAGCTCTAACTTCTTTTTGGCTAATTCATACATACTAGTTTAACCCATTTCCATTAATATGTGTATCGCCATGTGGCAGTGGCCTACCAGAGATTCTAACTGGCATCCATCTCAGGCAGAGGATCCATGGCTTCTCTCCAACTCTGCTTTCTTCCTCCCAGCATTCAGTTCTGTTTTCCCTGCCTACCTAAGTTCTGCCCTATCAAAAGGCCAAGGCAATTTCTTTATTCATTAATCAATGAAAGCAACACATAAACAGAAGGACCTTCTACACCCATATCTCTCTCCTTTAATGTTTTTTTTCTTTATTTAATTTTCTAAGGTTAAAAGGCCCACCCAAAAAGAAAGTTAAATGTTTCAGGTATTTGATGTACAGAATGGGCTATTTAATGCAAATATGCTTTGTCCTCAATAACCACTCATATTTATTGGGAACTGAATACTTGTCAAATTTCTTTTTGGTTTGTTACAATATTTACTGATTTGAAGGCAGTTTTTATGTGGTGAGTTGTAACTGTAATATGCTTTTTTGTTATGCATATTGCTTACTTTTCTCAAATTTTATCATAATCCTGCTAACTTTCTGTTTTGCATTTATACATATTTTTTAACTCAGATACTTTTCTTTATAGCTTTTGTGTTAGACTTTTAGAGAAAGCGTTTCTACAGTACATTATTTAAAAATATTACCCTGAATTTTCTTTAAATTGTAGCATTTTTAATGATTATCCCTAGATTTTTTTATATACTATAAGGTGATTTTATTATATTTTTAGCATAAAAAATTCCCCAAACCTCTTATTACATAATCTTTCTTTAACTTAGCCCACTGGTTTTGAAGTGTTAACTGACTCCTTATTAAATACCTAAATATGTGGGGGCACAATGTCCAGGAGCCTTCTTAGGTCCCACTGGCTCCCTCACCTGTAACCAGATGGGTCAACTGTCCATCACTGGGACAAGACACCTGAGGGAGCAGCTTGGACAGCAAAGGGCATGTTGAGGCAGAACTTCATGGTGGGAAGCTTATGATGGGCACAGCTAGTCGCCTCGTGGTGGCCAACACTTCCGGGGCAAGTGCCCAGTGACCTGCTTCCTCCCACTGCATCCACTCCTAGACTCTCAGTTATGAATGGTCAGGTTAGAGTTCTCGCAGCACTGTCATTTCCCATCAGCCTCTGCTCTGGGCGCTTCTGCACTGGGACCAGCCTGAAAGCCTGGGCTAAGGCTTTCAGGTCCAAATCACAGCAGCCCACACTGGCAGAAACACCATGATTTAAAAATTCTGGTGAGAATATATGAACTAATTTAGGAGCCATGAGTATACTTAAATACTGAATATTTTCTCTCATTTCCCCACCCAGTTTTATTTATTACAGCTCAATATTTATTCACCAGTGATATGCATATGAATTTATTTTCAGTATTTTGTTATTTTCAAATTTTTTTATATCTTTAACCCATTTTTATTCCATATGAACCCTAAAGAAAATCACTCCAAAAATTCCCTTAATCCTGATAGAATTACTAAAAGTGCCTAAAATTTATTAATGAATGTAGAGACTGTTTCCATGTGCTGTTTGTTCTACACTGAAGACTCAGTGGTCTGGTGGGAAATCAGATACTCACAGCTTCCTGGGTATCTTTGTGCAGTCATGCCTCTCAGGTCTGCATTTGCTTGAGGTCAGGGTGTCCAGTTCTTTCTCAGGAGATCATCGAACACCGGATTCATCCATGGAGGGTTGTCTGCACCCCTCCTGCCCACAACTCTAACTCTTGAATTGATAAGAACAAGAAGCCAAGGGCTGGCCAGCTAAGGCTGTGCTGCCCTCTACTCCCAGGACTGCATGAGATGTCTCAAATAGTGACCTATTGGGTACCAGTTTTCTTTTTAAAGAAATGGCAGAAATGAATGATGTGCAGCTAAGGGGCTCCAGACCAGCCTGCAAAGCAACACATGTCACTCCAAGCCCAGGGGGCAAGCAGAGCCTTCTCCTGCCTCTCGGCCTCAGGGTCAGGTGTGCTCTCAGCTGTGGGCATTGCATGTGAACTCGTATAGAAATGGGGCTAAGGAGATGAGTCAGTAGATTAAGCACTTTCCAGATATGTGTGAGGCATATATGCTCCAATTCCCAGGACCCCATAAAGCTGAACGCAGTAGCACGGGCCTCAGAATCCCAGAGCTCTGACAGTGAGAAGGGCAGGGGAGATAGGAGAAACCCAGAAGCTCTTGGGCCAGCTACTCTGGCTTATGCAGCAGCTACAAGGAGACTCTGTCTCGTCTACTATCTAGAAGTCAGTGATAGACTTGTACACTGTGCCGTAAGCTTACTCACAGATACACGCACGCCCGCACGCACATAGGCACACACACACACACAAGAAACAAAATAATTTGGAATTCTCTGATACTAAATATTACTTTTTTAAAATAACTTACTTATTTGTATTTTATGTACACTGGTGTTTTGCCTGCATGCATGTCTATGTGAGGGTGTGGGATCCCCCGGAAGAGGAATTACAGACAGTTGTAAGATGCCATGTGGGTCCTGGAAATTGAACCCGGGTCCTCTGTAAAAGCGGCCAGTGCTCTTAACTGCCGAGCCATCTCTCAAGCCCCCTTTTGAGAAAAGTCTGAAATGCTCAGTGTTACCAAGTCAGAAGTTCAGGGATGGTTTTATTGTGTGCTGCCTAAAGTAGATGCATATATCAAAGTGTCTTGTATGTACACACTTGGAAGATGCTGTTGAATCTTTTAAAAAGAATTAAAATAACAGCTAATTAGATAGGGGATAATACAGAAAGACATGAGGAAGATGGTAAAGTGAGAGTGTTCAAACAGAAAATGTATTCTATACTAAAACTACATTCCACAGGGGCTGCCTCAGCAAGACTCGGAGCTTATTATTCTTGAATATACTGAGGCTTTGGATGATAAATGCAAACCTAAGTTATGGATAAATGCCTTGGAAGTAAATTTATGGTAGGATTCTGCCTACCTGAGAATAAACTACATCAGGTGGAAAACCATCCAGTGACTGTAGCAATTCAAATTTCCATTAGGAGATGAAACGGCCTGAGTCCTGTTAGTGATACACAAATAAATATGTACTCAAGAGGGATTGTGTCTACGGGAAGTTGAAGTGTGTTACGAAGCGTGGTGAAATGTGGATTATCACAAATGACGTACAACACCTGTGTGGGGAAGAGGGGGAAAGGGAGTAGAGAATTCTAGGTATAGATCCCAAAAGTTCTTGATGCCCAAACATTAGAGCTGCAGGAAATGCGTCAGTGGTGACTTCAGGGTTTGCTTTTGCACTCGGGAGGATTTGGTCTTAGAAACAGCACAGCAGCCTGTGCCATTTGTTTTCCATCTAGCTAGTTTGCTTCCTGTCCCCTCTGATTATTCATTGGCTGTTGCCAGGCCTTTGCTTTGGAGGCAGCAGGGACTGTTGCAGTGAGTCTAGGTACTTACATAAAGGTAGACACCTTGAGTTCAGGTAAGGGATGGGTTCTTTCGTCTAACACACATTAACCTGAGTTTACTTCAAGGCAAGGATGTCCAACTCTGACCTGCTCCTCGGGTGACTAACAAGCCTTGCAGCCTGGCCTGTGGGGTCACTGCAGACCAGCTTTTGTCTTTGGGAGACTTGACGAGCACTTATGCAGCAGAGTGTTTTCACGAGATGAGGCAGAGCTACTGCCGTGGAACACAATTGACCTTCTTTTGGAGACCCTGTTTGCACGAAGTCTCTAGTGAGGGGTAAAGTCTTTAGGGTACTCCAATACCTAGGCTGTCCTGTCTTGGGCACACACAAATGGAGATGCATGTGCAGTGTTCCTGTTGGACTCAGGTATCTTATTTCATGAATGATAATAGTAACAAAAGGTCATCCAGCTGGTAAAGCACTTGCCAGCCTGAGTTCAACCCCTGGAACCCATGTAAAGTCAAAGGAGAGAACTATCTCCACCAAGCAGTCCTCTGAATTTCACTTCCATATTACACACATACACACACACACACACACACACACACACACACACACACAATAATCCTAACATTTATTTTTAAAAGTCATGTTTAACATCAAAAATCATACCTAACAAAGAATTTGTGATGGTGAGAGAAGCTGTCTGAGACCTCCTGGTAGCTGGGTGCTACCTGGCTCTTGTGGAAGCCTGCAAATGCCACGGCCCCACCCCGACTCCAGCATGCAGGTCCAGTTGGGTGCCTCAGATAACACTCTATGGCCTTTGAAAAGGGAACATTTGCGTGTACCACTGAATATAGCATAGCCTGAACCACTGAATTATGAACAACAATATGTTCAATCATCTTTTTTATTTCTCAGAAAATATCTTTCGTGTTAATGTCACTTAAAATTACTAAGAATATAATGAGAAAGCTTTTCAAAATGATCATCATCTTAAATAATTTTCCTTTGAGTTTACTATGGGTTATCAGTAACATTTTGTAGAAGAGTATTTTAGAAAAAAAAATCGAGTAACCAATAGTTGTAAGCACTTGCGTGGCCTCCTGGAAAAACCTCATAGGACAGGAAAGAGGGCTCAGCTGCTAAGAGCACTGACTGTTCTTTCAGAGGTCCTGAGTTCAGTTCCCAGCAACCACCTGGTGGCTCACAGCCATCTGTAATGAGATCTGGTGCCCTCTTCTGGTGTGCAGGCATGCACGCATTTATTATATATAATAAATAAATAAACCTTTTAAAAAAAAGAAAAGAAAATTCACACACAAAGAAACACTGTCTTGAAAAATAAAACAAAAAGACAAAGCAAAACAAAACTCTAACTGGCAGGAGTAACCCTGTGCTCCTTAAGTAAAACTGGGAACTGCTGAGCAGTTAACTGGGTCACTGGTCAAAGCTTCAGGCTAACAACATTCCAGTTATTCCCATCTTAGGAACTGGGAATGGACAAGTCTGTACAATTGAGTTTCCAGGTCCTCGTTTAGATGAGCTATGATTTTTAAAATTATCAAAAGTCTCCATTTTGTTCTGTGAAGACCTGGATTCCGGGAGTACTTGACTAACTGCAGAGCTGTTGAGAAAGTAACCGGGGCAGTGGCACACACCTATGATTCTAGTGCTTGCAGCTTAGGAAGGACAGTTACTGTGGGCCACATGATGATTACCGGACAGCCAATGTTACATAGCAAGACCAGTTCTCAAAACGTACATAAAGCCAAAGCTGAAGATGGACTGGAGTTGGGTCCCCACCACCCACGTTGCATTGCTCACAGCCACCTATAACTTCATCTCCAAGTATCCTGTGCCTCTGGGCTCTTCAGATATCTGTGCAGACATGCACATACCCACTCAAATATGTACACAAAATTATAAAAAAAATGTGAAAATTAAGTTTTTCATTTCACTTAAGTATTCAATGGCAAAGTTAAACTAGTATGCTGTCCTAGTGGGTGTCAGGCTGTTCTGGAAGAACTTAATCCATTTTAGCTGATCATGGCTTGCTGATGGTGAGAGTTGATTTTCTTTTCCTTTCCTCTTTGCTCTCCTCTCCCTCTAGAGTTCCTCTGCTTCCTCATCCCACAAGTGCTCACATTTTTCATGATATGCATATTGATGACCAAATATTCATTATCGGCATGATATAAGTTGTAAACCGGTTGCTCAAATATTGCCTGTACTGAGAAAACTTTGGTGACAGTGTCTAATTTTTTTAATTACAGTCAGGTCTTAGGTTTCCTCTTGTAGCCTTTTCTTTTCCCCACACTTGAGTGTTTCTCTTTTCCCGAGAAGGTGGCTTTCCATAGCTGAGTCTCCTCTCCCGGGATGATTTTAGAAACCTCTTCTGAGGATAGCAGAGGGAGAGACAACACAAATCAGTGTATCTACCTGAGGTTCCAGTATTTTCCATGACCTCTGTATTTATTTCTCCCCTTGTCATTTGGCATACTGTTGACTCTTAAGAATAGTGTAGAGATTCGTGCCTGAATCATGTTTATTCAGCCATGGGAGAAAAATCATCTCCTTGTGTTATTTTACTGGTATGTCTAAATCATTTATTGAAAGATAATATACCAAAGTCTTTCAAAAATCTATTTTTCTGTTCTAGAACTGAGACTTTTTCTTGTATTTTGTTGTTAATAAACAAGAATTGTCTTCACATAGTTTCACACTGGAATGGGCACTAAACTAAAAAGACTCGTGGCTCTCAAAAGATGCTCTGGGCCATGATGACAGATTTTATACAGTCTTGGCATCAGGAAATCTGGCAGGGCAGCTTGGCAATATATGCTTTCCGGAAGCAACCAAAAAAAGTTTATGGAGAGATAAGGGGAAAATATGCATAAACAATGGAATGCTATTCTATTATAAAAAGAAAACAATCTGGTCCTTTGCCACACCATGGATGATACCTTTGACGGCATTATACTAAGTGAATAAACCCTTCACAGACAGCTAATATTTCATGATGGCCTAGGAGACATCCACGGAGTCAGACTTGTGAAGAGACACTCCATTCTCTGCTGGAGACTATAAGAAAGTCTCTGGTTGACAGATAAAGGGTTTAACTCATATATGATGAAAAGGTTCAAGAGATGTGCATTCTTCCCATAGCTGACAACACCATACTGCACACTAACACAATTTAAGAATATAACCACATTGTGTTTTTTATCACAATGGAAAACTTTAGATATTAGGACTTGTCTCTCTGGAGCTGTGGAATATAACAAGTAAACTGTCAAATGAGCTATTACATGGGCTGGTATATGCTAGAGCTTTTTTTTCCTCACATGGATTTTAAAAATTGCCATAAGTAAAACAAAACCATATCCTCAGATGGCGACCTCATCTGCTGCCTCCCCACAGCCCTGGAACCTTGAGCGCCTCCTTTTCTACCATCGATCTATCCAGAGAAGAAGTGGCACTCTCTACTCAGGAGGCCTTTCCCAGCTGACAAACCCCCAAGTCTTCATGTTCACAGAGACATGGGGGATGGAGAGTCCTTGCAGGTTCCTGTGTTCAGGCTCCCCCTGAGCTTCTCCTGGCAGTCCTCTAAAACTCAGGACCCTTGGGTGGCCGTGACAATGGGTCACATCTACTCTGCTGACTCTGAAGAGTTCCTGCATCTGCTGTCTGTGACATGCTGCTGCAATCAAACTGAGGCTCAAGGGACAGAGTCCCTATGTAGAGGGGGCCAGCGACGCTGGGATGACTGAGCAGAGTGGCTGGCTGTGCCCCCCTCATTGTCTGAGACTGCAATGCACATCTGCATGCTCACCACCCTTCTGTTGCTGACTTATCCTCACTCACGCTCACACCCTTGTCTCCACAGATGGTTCTCTGTTTCTCACCGGTTGGTCACACTCTGCGCGTTAGAGCCCGGAAGTTCCCAGCCATAGTTAACTACACAGCTATTGACTGGTTTCATGCATGGCCACAGGAGGCTCTCATCTCCGTCAGCAGGAGCTTCATTGAAGAAATAGAGGGGATTGAGGTAGGTTGTGTCAGCCTGAGGTAAGCAGGCACCAGGCATACACAAGTCTCAGCATACTATTGGCAGGTAAATGTCAGTTTCTCAGTTTTGATGCCAAATAAGTAAGTATCTAGTTGCTTCTTTTATGTTGTTTTTCATTGTTTCTGGCTTTCTGTGCATTGTTCGGGGTGGAAGCCTGGCCTTGTGGGGTTATGGGTTATGTTTGTCCCTTCTTGATAAGGTTGGTATCTCTGATGATGTTTTTAAATGCCTGTGTGCAATAAGCAGCAGCCTTACCTCACAGAGTGCCCTCCAGCAGTCAGGAGGACCGAGTAAAGAAGGCAACCGTGAAGCCAGCCCCCGGAGTTCCCAGCCTGGAAGTCTGGTGCCTTTCCCCTTAGAGTTAGTGTGTTAGAGTGTCTCCCAGAGAACTTCCTTCTCTCCTCCCTTTGAGCAATAAGGTGGGAGTGCCTAGAATAGGCCCAGAATTACTGGAAGGAACCGTCCAAGCCAGACGGGCTTGGGGCTGGATAAGAAGCTAATGTTTCAATCAGTCCTCATTTTCTCCTGACTCCAGACATCATACCCATCTCCTTCCAGAGTTGCACTGCAGAGCTTTCTTAGATACTGCATCCTCGGGGTGGGATGGGGAGAATCCAGGCACACCTGTAGAGCTGACTAGTTAGTACGCAGCTAGCTTTAGTGGTCAGTACATCACAGGGATGGGGCAAAGCATTCACCTCTGCAGCACACAGCATCTTGTAGAGAGAAACCCACTTATCCTTTGGATCTTGTTTTGTTTTGTTTTGTTTTTCATAAACATTGTCTCTGAATCTGCTCACCACTGGACTGCTAGGAGAAGCAGCATCCACCATGGAAGACACACCTGGGCCAGGAGCATGCTCCTGCCTCCGTTCTCCTTCTTTGCTCCACAGATACGTGTGTGAGCAGCACATTTAGAGAACCATTAATTATGATAAAATAGTCATTGGATTCCTTGAGCAAACATGAGGTTCCTCAGATGGCTGAAGTGCTGGGGCACCATCTTCTCTTCCATCAGTGAGAAGGAGGGCTCGGATTCCGAAACTAAGGGAGCCAGCGTGTGTAGTGTTCTGTCAGGCTGAAATGAAAGAGTAAACTGCTTTCTGGACGTTGTTTTGATTTTCCTCTGTTGGTAGGAAATCTGAGCTAGCAGCTCGACGCGCACACCTCCAGGGCTGCCCATCTGTGCTGCCCCGAGTCTGTCTGTGTCTGCTTCCCCGTGCAGCAGCACTGCAGCCTGGCTGGACCGTAGACACCTGCTGGACACTGCTGGCTTTACAGTCCCGAGGGCTGCCCAGGTGCTGAGCTCCATCCGACGGTGTCATGCGCCTCCTATAGGATCTTGGGTGTCAAATAGAAATATTCTTGGAGGATTTCAGCGTTCCTATCAAGCTGAATTATGCCTACAAACACATTAGCCAGATGATTTCCTCTCGGTGTGCGGGGCTTATTCAACTCCCCCACCTTCCTAATTTGTCAAACAGGGCACTAACTATAATCCAGAGAGCGGTGTGTCCACATCCTCCTAGAAACATGTGATCTTTTCTCTAGAGATCAGAAACAGCTTTAAACTTTTGAACGAGTGCTAATTTGACGAGTTTATTAGTTTTGATTTCCATCATTAAAACTGAAAGTTATCTGCATAATTTGGGCACTTTCTAACTACTGACCTTTGGTGAGTGGAAGGTACTTATACAAGGTGACCCCTTTTGGCCACAATAAGCCATCTTTCTGTATGTTGACGTATAATTCCCATCAGTACATGCTCGGCACTAAGGGCTATGGGCTGACTGCGTTTAACTAATGGGTACTTTTTTCTGTTACCTGATACTGAACCTAGTGACAGCTGACAAATCAGTGAGCAAAACAGTTTGACACTTAAGTGTCGCTACATTATTCACCAGACACTCGTGTCAAAACACACTGCCTCTCCCTGGAACGTGGGAAACAGTGAGAAGAGGGTGAGGTAAGGCAGGAGGAGGGGACTGCCCACATGTTGCTAGGACTCGAGCTGTGGATGCAGGGAGCACGTTGAGGAAGCCATGGGGTGAAGGCCTTAGTGCTTAGTGCACAGGCTGGGAACGTGTGGGCAGAAGTAGATGGCTCCAGGGCCTTCAGAGAAAAGCACTGCTTTTGCTTTCTAAGGCAGAATGAGCCTTAGAGATAGTTGAAAGCAGGACCATATGAAAGGACAAACTTTAAATGTAAATTTAAAATATGAGCTGTCTGGGGAGGGTGAGTTCTATGCTGAAAACCGTGGGGATGGAAGCCGCCTATTTGTCCCAGGCACGGTGACTGAATGACACAGGAAGAGGTGTCCCTCTGGGGTGAGGCTTCAGTGTGGTCTCCCAGCTCAATACCATGTCACATTATAGTTAAATACAGTGATACCCTGAGAGGGTGTAGCATGGGACAGCAAGAGTAATCCGCTCAACTATAGAAGTCACCTGTCTGCCATATTTAGACTTGATATTTCTCCAGTGGTCTACAGATTCATCTTAAAAACAATGTACCCCACTAAAACCAATGTACCTGTAAATGTGCAAACACACACACGCACACACACACGCACAGATATGCACACGCATGCCAAACATTACATTATCTCGTCAGCAATGGCTGTGTCGTACTGATGATTTCTTTGCATTGTATGTCAGAAGTATCGCTGCTAACTTAAGACACACAAAGTTGACCATGCCATATACTAATCCCACTCGGGGAAAACACTGCCGGAAAAGTACAGTTATCACCATAGTTTCTAAAGTCAAACTGTGGCCCTGCTGGTAGCCTTAGTGAACTAGGCTTGGCCCTACACACTCAATTCAATGATTAAAGAAACATGGCATGTGGAAACAGAAGAGAGAGTTGAATGTGGCCGCATTGGAAAGAAGAAGAGGAGCCCAGGGACACCCCAAGTCTGACCTACAAGAGCTAGTGACACTCCAAGTCTGCCCTTCAGGTACTTGTGACACCCCAAGTCTGCCCTACAAGCGCTAGTGACACCTCAAATCTGGACTTCAGGCACTAGCATGAGCTTAGATTTAGATAGAGCACGTGAGGAAGTCCTGGTCAAGGTGTGGCCCCACCCGTCGTTGCCCCTGCGCTGTCTCAGCTCTGCCCTGTCCTGCAGTGTGGTCTGCTACGTTGTCAAAGGCATGCGAAGTCTCTCCTTCTTATAGCTGCTGCCAGGGCTTTGGTCTGTTTCGTTCCTACCGTTGGATTCCTGCGGAAGTTATAATTCTTTGGAGTCATTGTCTGATAGCTGAAGAGAGGGCCATACACATCCTTTTAGAATATCTAGTCATGTACAGGGCGGTTACACTAAAGCCATTTTGAAGTATCAAGAGAAAACCAAAAGGAGATCTCTGGGCTCTGCCTGAACTTCACGCTAGCTTCGGCTTCTGTCTGCTGGGTTGGGAAGGCCTCCAGTGTTTGTACCCTTCTCCTGTACATGCATGCAAGTATGACCTTACATTGTTGTTGCTCTACGCCTATTAATCAAAATTAGAATAGAGTTTTTAAATGAGTATTGCTTCCCAAGGTTCATACAACTTTCTGAAGTTTAGGAATTCCTCCACCCATGAAAAAAGGGTCCAGTTTTCATGGTGGCCTGGGAATCTGGGTTCAGCAAGAACCAGCTACGTGAAAGTTCATCATTTTGTGGCTTTTCTGGGTGTGTTAGTCTTACTAGCTACAATAGCTCCAGCCTTATCCTCCCATAGCAAGGCTTAGCTGGAACTGGGAGATGATTCCGTGGGTACCAAGCACTTACCACACAAGTGTGAGGACTGGAGCCTTGATCCTGCCACCCACATAAATGCTGGGTGGGAATTCCAGCGCTACAGAGGAGAGATGGTGGTTCCCCAGAGAAAACCAGCTGCCTGCCCACACTAGCTGAATCAGTGAGCTCTGGGTGTGTGTGTGTGTGTGTGTGTGTGTGTGTGTGTGTGTGCATGTGTGTGCGCGTGCGTTGTATGTGTGTACATGCCTGTGTGCATGTGTGTGTGTGATAGAAAGTGATCAAGGAAGACTTCCAGGACCAACCACTAGTACACACACATAGCTGCAAACATACACACAGTAATGAATGATTGAATGAGTGAGTGAGTGAGCTCGAGTTAAAGGGACAAGGACGAGAGCAGGTGAGCTTCCCTGTGTCTCTCTGGACTCCTCAGCACGTCATTCCTTGTTTCGATGGTGAGGAGACTCATGGAGCCGCGTCTTCTGATACTGGATACTCACCTGGACTTGACATTGCCGTTGACCAATCAACGAACTCTGAACTTAAAGACAAAAGTAAAAATTAGGAGCGTGAAGATCTGCCTGAGACCGGCACCCAGCACTTGTTAAAACTCGGGAGTGTGGAGATCAGCCTGAGACCAGCGCTCAGCACCTGTTACAGTGCTGCTCAGGGCTCTGGTGCCTGCACCGTTTGCCTCTGACCCCAGCCTCGTGAGAAGGACCTATTTATTCTTGCCTGTGCCAGGCGGTGACTGGGGTGACAGGTGGAGACAGCTCACTGGTAGCCCTGCTGTGGTTGGGTCCCAGAGCCCAGGCTTGCCTTTTAAACTGCATTTGTGCAGTTCTTTTGAAAGAACATAAAAGGAATATTGAGAAGGACCCCTTTTGTGGGCAGTAGGAAACATGAGGGCTTACTTAATTTTTCAGGCCTAAAAATGTAACCGAGGCCATAGGATTCCAGCCCTGGGGCTGCCTCCGCAGTGTGTGTCAGGGTGAATGGGCGCTGTGAACAGCTTCCGTGCTCAGAACTCTGCTCCTCTTAGTCGCGTTAGATTCTCTATAACAAGCTGCTTCTGCCCTGACAACCTATACTGTTTAGTTTACCAACCCCTAAAAGAATGAATTATAAATACTAGAGTTTACAACTTGGTAGTTTCACATTTAAAAAGTTGACACAAATAATATCCAAGAAAACATTTTAAGATATCTCTTTAAGAGTACAATATCATAAAGGGACAAAATTCTCCTGGGTTTAACTCAGACAACAGCAGGAAACCCCTTTCATCCACTGTTTTTCAAATCCAAATTTCATTTTTTAAACTGCTACGGTCTGGTTCGCTGGTTTGGAAAGAAATAAAGTGTTTAAACAGGCACACACATAATTTGCGTTCACCATTTGCTGGCTTCCTCAACAAGGGGCACTGAGCACTGGGCTGAAAAGCCAGGGCTCCTGAGTGACATCCCACCAGGCACCATGGAATTCATGTTTCTGTGTTTACATCTAGCTAACTGAGAGACTGGAAAATAAACATTTCCTTCCTCATGTGAAGAAAAAAGCCATCTTATCTATGCATTGAATTTCGCAATGGAGATAGCATGGCTTCCAAAGCAATCTTAGTGGGAAAGCCACAGATTTAGAGCCATTTCATAATGCCTCTCTGCTTATTTTTATTTTTGCCTTCACCATGATTGGCTGCAAAATGGTGTCAACTGGTGCCCCTGAAGGGGCAAATCTGGCAGAAATGATGATCTTCCCTGAGTCTCCGAGAGTGTAAGCTCCAGCAGGCTCTGCAGCAGCCCTCAGCGGCCCTCTCTGCTCCCCACTCAGAAGAAAACTGGAGACAAATGAATGACAGAATAAATAATTTATGCTAATGAAATTACTGCAATTAGTAGTTCTACAATGACCCTTTTAAAAGCCACAGCTGTTAGTGCCAGGAAGTGCTGTCACTACTGACCTTATCATAAGAGAAAGTGACAAATTGAGAAAGCAGGGAGACCAGTCACAGGCATCAGAGGGTCTGCTCTGGAACGACCGAGTTTTCTGAAAAACAGTGTGAATTGCAACCAGCTGCTCCCTGGCTCGCGAGCCTCCCATGCTGGGCCATTTTGTTAAGCCCCATAACAATAGTTATTTTGCCCCATTGAGACAAGTTGTGTCGGGCCACTTCCAGCTCTCCCGGAAGCCACTCTTTCCATCGGAGATTTACAAATGAAACTGTTGTTAAGAAGGAGCTTTTCAGGGCTGCTGGGGAGCCTCCTCATAAGGATCATGGCTGGGCAGGAGCCAGGGCATTTTGTCAGTTGTTGCTGTTTTTCTCTCTATAAGGAGGTTATGCTTGGCTGAGGAGGGATTTGTCTGTCGTAGGAAGGTGTGTCTGAAAGTTCTTGTCAAAGCAACATGGGTCAAGAGCAGATAGGTGCACGGTTATATTGGAGCCAAGTTGTTGGGAAGATAAAGTCCTCTAGGAAATATGATGCATATGACATTTATAGACTTGCTCATAAAATGTATTTTCTGAACCCACTAATTGCTAACAGGCATGCATCTTGAATCCCCTTGAATTCAGTACAACTCAAGATTTACATCCCTGAGTTTTTCCTTTGAACACACGTTCTTTCAATTACTAGGGAGACAGGTTTTTAACCGACCCAATGGTGCACTCACGTAATAATCTCCCATTCATCTGTGGCTTGCCCTGTGCTAGGAATCTGTGTATTTAACGAGGCCGTGTGCCGAGGAGCAGTTCACCGCGCACTGTGCTGCTCACAGCTCTAGTCGCAATATTGATGGTCCAGGTTAGAAACGTTTAACTGCATCATCGGCCACTTGTGTGCAGTTTTCCTGAAGCTGCCTGAGTGTTATTGACAACACTTTGGTAAATTATGTGTGACTTTGCAAAGAGTTGGTGTAGCTCATTTAATTCATATTAATTGATTTTTAGGCTTCCCCTGATTAATTGAATCTGGTTCATCTTGTACAGAATGCAATAAATAATCATTAGAATGAGGGAGATGTGGCTGTACAAACTAAAAAGTTAACTATTGCAGAAGTCACAGAGGACACCAGAGGGACAGGCAGGGACTCTGCAGGGGAGGGCTTTCTGCTGTTGGTGTTCTTTGCTGTTCACTTCTCCAATAAGAATAGAACTGCCCAGCATATTTCCCCTCAGCGGCTTGGAGAGTTTACCCATCCATAAAGCTCTATTTCTCTGATTCAGCTTCTTTGTCCCCCTGGCTCTGTATTGATTCTTTTTGTCTAAAGTTCAGCATGGAAGTGACCTCTCCCAAAAAATACCCCTTGGAATATTATCTTGCATGTTTTCTTTTTCCCATATATTTGAGAGCTCAAGTTGTGAAGATCTGGGCTTTGTCCATTCTATTGGCTCCTGAGTTTGGGTGGGAAGCACATAAAAACACCCTTTGTCCTACCTGGCAAAAAGACAGTGCAGAGGCTAAGCGCCTTAAGTTATCCCTCTAACCCTGTGGGGTTTTCTACTAGGAAATTTGCCCTGGCTTTTAGAGAGAAAATACTGTATAATTTCTGGTATTTTTTCCTCTGTTTTCTAAATTATATTTTCAATTCGAAAGAATTTCATGAGAAATATTATCTCAATGTTTCAGCCACAACACAAAGATTTGATTAGCCGTTTCATGGCCCATGTTCACAGCAGTGTAAGGGAAATGAGTGCCTGCTATTACCAGAATGAGAGAAGATACAGTTACGCCACCCCGAGGAGTTTCCTGGAGCAAATATCGCTGTTCAAGAGCCTGCTGAAGAGGAAGCGAGAAGAGGTACAGCAGAGGAAGGAACACCTGGGGAATGGCATCCAGAAACTACGGACCACAGCCTCACAGGTGCGACCAGAGAGACAGGGTGCCTCTTTCTGAGGGAAGCCTCTGCTTGCTCACAGAAGAAAACAAGGTTTCCTCTTTCTTGTTTTTTTTTTTCTTGGCATTTTTGAGATTATCGTATAATTACAACATTTTCCCCTTCCCTTTTCTCTCTCCAAATCCTTCCCCATCCTCCTTCATATCCATTGCCTCTTTTTTCACTGTTATTGCATATATATTTCTAACTACAGCCTGTTTAGTCCATACACCTTTGGTTACATGCATGTTTTCAGGGCTAGTCGTTTGATACTGGGGAAGAGCACCCTCTTCCTCGCAGATCTCCTTGGCTGCTGGTGGTTCTTTGTGTAAGGTTGATACTTCTCCCTCATCCACTTTTCTGTGTCCATTGATCTTGCTCTTCTTCACCTCATGTTTGGGAAGTTGTAAGTATGGCTACTGATGTTGCTAGGAGACACAATCTCCCAGCATACCCCTGATCCTCCGGCTCTTACAACCTTTCTGCCCTCTCTTGCACAATGTCCCCTGAGCCTTGTGTGTGGAAGCATTTGTAAATGCAGATATGTTTGGAGCAGGACTTCACACTCTTGCCATTTGTGGGTTGTGGTTTCCTTAGCAGTCTCTGTCTGAAGCAAAGAGAAATTTCCTGATGAGGAGACTACACTTACCTGTGGCTATAAGGATATCTATTTGTGAATCGCTGCCCCAAATATGGAAAGTGAGTCCCTGTTGCTGAAGATACTATGCACTTCAGTAACAGGCAAGGCCCAGGGACCCACGAGCAGGAACCGACCTGAAAGCCTCCTCCCTGAGGCCTTTCATGGAACCAGAAGGCACCATGTACATCTTCTCCTCTTAGACTGAAGCTGTGCAGAGCAGTGTGGATTTGGAGGGACAACTTCCCCATTTCCTCTCTGGCCTTGCCTTCTTAGGCTCTGGCTTGGAGTCAGGGGTTTTGACATTTTTCCAGGATGGAAGCAGGATTCCTGCTGTCTTAGACACTCAGCCCCAGTGAGGCCGTCATGACCTAAATGATGACGGTGGAGTGGCCCTAGGCTGCACTTCTCCCTGACCTCCAGGTGGACATGCCTATTTCAGCCACCAGTTCTCTCAGACATCTTAGCCTCTGTTGTCGGCTCTTTCTACAGCAGAGCACAGTATCCCAACCTAAAGGCTAAATCAAGAATTAGTGCGGGGTCTTATTTCATTGTTAAAGCCAAACCCAAATAGGACACAGATATCACTACCACAGTGTTAGAAGGGAAGTTCAAAGTATTTAAGACAGAGTTAGAGCTGGGCTCTGAAGCTTGTCTATGTCATTTTGGTGCTGGATGTTGTCCAAGGTGTCACACAGCCTCAATGGACCAGCCTGGCCTTTCCCTGTACTAACTGGGCCTAAGCTACAGTGGATTCTGAACATTGCTGGTAACTGTCAAAAGATCCATCAATAGCCCCTTCCATGTGTTTCCTGCAAGACGGTGTTTTGTAGTTTCACATGCCAAGAACTTGTGTTTGATGAAACACTGCTTGTGATTGGGAATGGGAGGCTGGAAAGGGGTTTTCAGCAAGGCCCCTGACGTGTGTCTGTACCAGATACCTACTCCTTTCCCTTCAGAGAACACCTTTACTGTCCTGGTTATAGATGGCATCTTATGCTCCTGTATCACATCCTCTGCTCTCCTCTTCTTTTGCAACCCAAGCCATGTTGGTACTCAAAGAACACACCCTTCACATTAGCACTAGGTTCTGCATTGGATGGTCTGTGTTCCTCCACACGGACACCGCAGAGAGTGAGGGGAATGAAGAAGGGCATGCTATTTTGGCTGGCAAGGGGTACTACTAGTCACGTTGCACCAGGCAGCCAGATACTCTGTAATCAAAGACAGCTCATGTCTAAGTTATTCACTTCCAGCAGCTTCCCTTTGAGAGGACAAGAGAGCATCCCAGGAGTCACTAAGCTCATTGTCCCACGGCCTTTGTGATCTTGGCCTGGTGTGCTGAGGTGTCAAGGGCTCTGATGAGCACCTTTGTTAGTATTTCCCTGAGCAGACGGATTTAATAGCCAAGATAAACCCCTGCCCACAAATGGTAATCCTGTGTCCTGAAATGCAGTATTCTGATTTTCTCATGTGAAAAAAATAAATGGCGCTACATTTTGGCAAATGAAAATAGAAGTAAAATAGGAGTAGAAACAGATGTGTGCCCTGAACTGGTAGGGATCCCCAAACCCATGCCGAAGACAGCCCTGTTATCATTAGAAGTGGTTCCAAAGTGACAACTCTTCCTTCAGGTGGGGAATCTGAAAGCCAGGCTGGCCTCTCAAGAAGCCGAGCTCCAGCTCAGAAATCATGACGCCGAAGCCCTGATCACAAAGATCGGGCTTCAGACGGAGAAAGTGAGCCAGGAAAAGGCCATCGCCGATGCAGAGGAGCAAAAGGTCAGACTCTTTCCACCATTTAGAGTGCTGAGCTATATTTAGCACAAAATAAACCTTTGTAGGTGAACAATTTTGAACAACTTCCTCTCCAGGGAGCACAAAGTCTAAGGAATTATTATAGCTACACATGTAACAGCATTTCACACCGTGATTACCACTTGACCTTTCTTTACATTATGCATTTTCCCAACCTTTTAGCTCCTTAATGATATGAAAGAACAATAAATACTGAGCTCATTCAAGCATATAATGGATGTGGATCTTGCACATCAGGCCTATTTGTAATACAGTAAAGGTCAGGGAGTCGCGGCGGAGGTTTCTAAAGGTTTCCAGTTTTTAGGCAAATTGAACAACTCAATTGTTAACAAAGCCCATTCCATCACTTTGCAAGATGGTTTTCAAGTTTCACATTTTAATAATACAAGTAGCATTCATTATGAAGTCCTAGGCTGAATGCCTTCTTTCCTAGCGGACCCAGGCCCTGGTGTTCTGTGCAATGGTTCGCTGCTGGAAACAACAGCCTTTTGGGTTGTGTGAGGCTGCTTTCTTTGAATTTGAGTTCCTAGCATCCCCCAAATAAATAAAACTTCCACAATCTTCATTCAGCATAAATGTAATGTATTTCCTATGCATCTTATTTTCCAAAGGATACAAGATAGCAAACATAGATAGTTAATAAATACTCACTCATTGAAATTAATAAATACTTTATTATTTGAGGCAAAAAATATAATTAGGGCTACTTAATTAAAAGCTGGAAACTGCTTGAGTCAGTGGCCACTTTGCTATTGTTTTGCATTGCGGCACACCAGAAAATCTACGATTTTAGTGGTGGAGCCAGCTATTGTTGGTGATACTGGCCATTCTTGGTGACGCTGGCTGTACTTGGACAGCCAAATAGTTTCCCCCATGTTCTGATTTGCACTGAGCATATTTTGTCTTGAGCAACCAAATATTTGAAAAGTACATTAAAAAATTCTCAATATTTAAATAATTTAAAACCATGACAAATGATAGAATCATCCGATTCAGCCAATAGGCATCGAGTTCTTAATTTTGTTAGCAGATGTTTCCATCGAGTTTCAGATAAGTGCAGAATTTTGTCTTTCAGATTATATTATGAAATTAAGTAACCAAGTTTTCAAGGTGGTGGGATTTTCTGAAGTTAATCCCACCCAGGGGACCTTTTTAGGGTATTACACAGTTGCATGATGTTCTAGTAATTATAATTACTAGTAGTTACTAACCCCCCACCACACATACCTCTTGGAAATCTTGAAATATAACAGAACTTTGAGAACTTTTTTACCCCCCATATTTTCAAATGTAAATTCCTAAAGTAAAATTATCAGCATAAGAGAAAAATATTTTAGCCAATTAGAACATATCTGATAGGCTATTTCATGAGGTTTATTAGACATAAAAAAGAAATATACTATTTTTATATCTAATATATACCAAGAAGTATAAAAATGCTTATACTTTCATTTTGTCAGAAGTTGTAGTGTGTGTGTGTGTGTGTGTGTGTGTGTGTGTGTGTGTGTTGTGTGTGTGTGTGTGTGCCTGCATCTATTTCATCTATTGCATTCTATTTCATCACTCTGGTTTGGGGGCCAAGCACTGTCCTGGATCTTGGGAATATTTGACAATCATGGAATCTTAGCATAGCTTACATTGCAATGGGAAAACAGTGTGTCACATTGCTGGGGCTAGATTGAGAGGCTTAAGCAGTAGGTTTATTTTTTTCAAGTTCTAGATGCTGATATCAGGATCCAGCTATTGGCTGGCCCTCCTGTGGACTCTCCTTGGCTTTTTAATGGTTCCTCCTTACCTTTGTGGACCCCGATGCCGGGTGGACTTTGTTGTATTGAAACACCTTCCTCCTCTAGGGATACCAGGAATGCTACACTAGAACCTATCTTAAAGAATTCTTTCTTACTTCACCTCTGTGCAAGTCCTGTCTCCAGATGTAACCGCATGCTGGGATACAGGATTGGTGGCATTGACAAAGAAATTCTGTATGGGTTTAATTCAAGTTTTCCCCACTGTGGACAGAGTCTCGTGTATTCCCAGGCAGGCCTTGAACTCGTGGATAGCTGAGGATGACCTTGAACTTCTGATCTTCTTGCTTATACTTATGAGGCATTACACTTGGTTTATGCAGTGCTGAGGATCAAAGCCAGATTTTCAAGATCGCTAGGCAAGCCCTCTGCCAGCTGAGCTAGAGCCCAGGCTCAGCTTTTAACATGAAGTCCTGGAGAATCTGTGATCAACACAAAATTTTATAAAAAAAAAATTTAAGGAGCGAATGACTAACAGGTGATAGAAGGTTCTAATTACCCAAGGATGGGACTGTCTCCAACCCCCTGCCTTAGCATCGTGGTAGAGGGAAAGCAGATATTCAGGCACTGCATACAGCTCATTGTCCTTCTCCAGGCTGAGCCTTGCAGCCACTCAACAGAGGAAGTTACGTGCTGCAGCTTACTGAGTCATTAGGATCAATAAGCTTTCCAGTGCTATGATATTATTGTATTTTAGGGTGAAAAATATTAGGGATGAAAAGAGAGTTCACCAACCTAGGGTGTTTTCCTCATTTGTATATTGCCTTGTCTGTAAAAATTATCCAAAGGAAGTATACTCTATAAGCAGTCTAGGAACCCAAGGAACAAGAACAGTCTTCACAGTTCCATTTAGTGCCAAAAGATCTATGATGATAAGACCAAAGAAAAATTATTTTAAAATGATGTTATTATCAATGTTATAAGGGACATCGGCAAACTCTGTGTCTTTGTGAGACCGATATGCCCGACTCTCCCCCATATACACGCTCGTCTGTGGTCGTGTTCTCTTGACACCTGTCATCGTGTGTTTAGCCTCTCTGTGGTCCACTTGGGGCCTGGCCTGGGGGTGTGGTTTTGGAGGAGTTCTTAGGAAGCGTGCAGCGCTTTCTTATTGACGTTAGCAGCGGCTGTGTGTGTGTTAGCGGGAGATCACAGATCTACCCTGCAGCAATTATGTTCAGAAAAGGTACAGTACACAGCAAAATAATGCTTAATCAGGAGAAGGCTAATTACTGCTAATAAAGCCGCAGCAGACAACATAATTTGTCGTGAGCCGTGTTTAATTTGATGGTGTGGTTGAACCTGCTCATTCCAAACACATCTGAAGAAATGCACATTCGTTCCAACTTTATTCCTCACAATCACCCTCACCCCAAGAAGCCTTCCACCGAGACTTCATCCTGGTGCCCAGTGCCACAGTGTGAAACTCAAATCTGCTGAGGATAAAAACTCACTCTTATCTGGCATTAAAATTTTACAGCATCCTGCAAGGGGAAGGTCGACGAACTCCAGCCTCACACACTGGTTAGTTCAAGTTCCCAGCTCAGCTTCCCATAGGGAGGCTGGTGCAGATCTCTGCCAAGAGGACAGACATCAGAAAGGGGGGTGTCGGGGTATTGAGTTACCTGTGAAACACTTGGGTGCATCAGTAGCTTCTTACTTGGAGAAGCCGCTTGTTAATCTTTTTAAAAAATAAAATAAAATAAAAATTCTGTCATTGGTGAAACATGCAAACCATGACCACAGAACAATGGATTTTCTGTTCTGAACAAAAGAGCTTCCCATGTTTGTATGTATGTGTGCATATGTTTGTATGTGTGCAGCTGTGTGACACCAGCAAGCACTGCACTAACTGGGCCATCTCCCTGTTTCTTGCCTATATTCTAAAGAGAATGGCCGGCAGGGCTGCTAAACACACACTAGTAAGAATTAGATGGAGAATTCTAAAACATTCTGTGGACCGACTTCTTGGTTCAGCTGGATTACCTCTTAATTTGTTTGGGGAAATCTAAAAGGAAAAGTAGAAAACAGAAAGATGGCTGCTTACTTCTGGTTTTTTATTTACTTCATTTTTTTGTTTGGTTTAATTATTAGGGGCATCTTATAATCAAGTGACGAAAAGCCCTTTTGGAGCACTTTGATATTAAGTCTGCTTGGTTTTGAGTTTGTTGTTGTGTTTGCTTTCCAGAGCTCTGTGCACACACTGTGCTGAGGGTAAATTACTCACCTGTTGCAAATATAGACAAATGTGTTGCCTGATAGCACGTCCGAGTCAGTCCATGTTTTGTGCTGGAGACAACAATGGGGAGCGGCTCAAGGGCTTTCCCTCTCTAATCATCCTCTCTAATTAGGTGGCTGCCATTCAAACTGAAGTATCCCAGAAGCAGAGAGAGTGTGAGGCTGATCTGCTCAAGGCTGAGCCTGCCCTGGTGGCTGCTAAGGCTGCGCTCAATACACTCAACAGGGTAAAGTGGGTTCTTGGCTGGTGGGAGGTTCATAAATAGTCAAAGGTCATGAGACGGAGCGGATGGCTCATGTAGCCACAAAGCCTTGCAAAAGGACAGAACACACCAAAGTTTAGCGAACCCTTGAGGTCATCTTTATAGTTCCACTTCTTTCCCGCCCATCTCATTCTCTAGGTCAGGGTGTCTTAATTCTGTTTTTCTGCTTTAAATTCATAAGTACAGACACCGCCCCCCCTTACACCACAGTGACGCCCAACGGGGAGGGATCCATGGATGCTAATGTCTTTCCTACGCTGAATTCCCTCGGTGCAGAGCACTGACTCATGGACAGTGGAATGGTGGGTAAATAAAGACGAGAGCAACGGAAGGTACCCTAGAGCAGGACTCTGTGACTCTGAATACCTGTTAGCTCCCAAGGCCCTGCTGCATGCCACAGCCATAGCCTACTAAATGCTGCTAGCCCTGAGGAGTTGGCCTTCCAGCCTTCCAGGAGGCTGTCCCAATGAGTAACGATTGCTCCTATCTTTCATATTATGTGCGACTCTGAGAACTAGCCAAAGAGTTCTTTATTTCCTCTCAAATATAAAAACATAAGAAGCCCTCATACTGTCAGTGATAGGACCAAAGATCCCAAGATCCCTGCCATCTCCTCCGCTTTGCCCTGGAGAATGACCTCATGGAGCATCCCGATTCATATGAGAGAACTGGTCTGTGTTCAGCACACCGTATTGCAAGGGAGACTCTGGGCACTGGTATTTTTAAAGCCTGCAGATAGTCTAGTCCTGTTGCACTCCAGGCCACCAGAAAGAATCCCAGGAAATTTTGTAGGCCTGAATCATGAGATTCAGCTCTAAAGGTAGAAGGATCTAAATTTCACTGCTTTTCCAAGAAAATCCTCAGAAAATCCTCAATTCCTTTTTGGATCTTTTTTGTTTGTTTGTTTAGAAACTATTTGATCAAGAACAAAGCCTTGTAAGAGTTTTATACTGTTATCATAAAACTGAAAATTGTTAAGAATGTAATTATACTATGAGAGGTTATTGCATGCTTAGTCTGCTTCCCTAAAATGATATTGTTAAATTTTGCTGAACAAAAGAGAAGTGTTCACAGTAAGTCAGTAAACACACTGAGGCACCATGACTCATTTGTTTGATAGAAATTATAAAATAATCAAAGTTAAAATAGTAGAAAATTAACAGATTACTTCTGACTAATGGAATGTTTATTTCTTTCTGTCTTTCCTTAAATTTGTGAATTTTTCTCTAAATATATCTACTCATTGTTATGTGAGCAGGTACACCGAGGACACTGCCAATGTGACCACTTTATCATAGGGCTAATGTTTTTATTGGTGTGAGAGAGAGAGAGAGAGAGAGAGAGAGAGAGAGAGAGAGAGAGAGAGCCAGAGGCAGCTAAAGAGTCCAAAGCAGAGAAAGAGAAGTACAGTGAATGTCTCCTGCAGAGTGGAGATGACCAGGGCTCTCTGTAAGAGAGGGAACAATGTAAGAGAGATGGAGAATATAGCCTTATAAAGAGAATAGAGCAGGTATTGCTAGGGAGGTGAGAAGCCAGCAGGCTACTGTGGAGACTTTGAGATGTATACCAGGTACTTGTGATACTAGGAGAGGCTGGAGGCTGGCATGGGCTTTGGTGTCTCCTTTGGGCAGATAGGAGCCGTGTTCATAAGTTCTGAGGAATGTTGGCTTTATGTAACTGCCAGAAGTCCTCCAGTAGTCCAGTTTGACGTCATTTCTAGCTATTTGGACAACCTGAGACCCAATTCTTTAATCAAACAAAACAAACCAATATCACCTGGGGTGCAGAAGTGTGTGTGTGTGTGTGTGTGGAGTGTGTTTGGGTGATGCAGAGCTAACTAGCTAACTAGCGCTCACTAGCATTAACAGCGCTCATTTGCACTCTGCTCTTGCTCTGCTTACCCTACTCTTTGTAGAAATAGTTTTGAGTAAGACACATTTGATTTTGCTTTTAAATCATACATTATGAAACTATGTGTACCTCTTTTTTCTTTTTTTAATTGTTTTTAATGCGCTATACGTTTTTCTCCACTCCCCTCCCTTCCTCCCCTCTTTCCTTCTATAATAAATACTAATTTCTGCCCCCAGAGTATCTTCCCTCCCTTACTATAATTTAACCACCAAATCCACTGACAATGAGTCAGTATTCTGCACTGAGGGAATCAAGCAGTGAGAAAGGCATTTGAGCATCCATGAACCCCTTCCCAGTTAAGATCCACTGTGGTTTAAGGAAGAGGTGTCTGTACTTATACGTTCAAAGCAGAAAAGTAGAATTAAGATACACTGACCTAGAGAATAATGTTTACAGGGAGGGCCTGCTTAAAGTACAAGTACATTACATCGTGGGCTGGAATCCATACATAGTCTATGCATGCACAAAATCTCCTGGCTTCTGTACCTGCAGATCTCCAGGACTGTTTTGATTTGGTTTTGGTTTTGTTTGTTTTTGTTTTTTTCTTTGGAAGCATCAAAATTTCCAGAATATCAGAGAAGTACCCAGGCAGGACTGAGGCCCCTAAATTAAAAGCCAGCCTGCAAGAAACTGTTAGGAAGTGGGGGGCTGAAGGTCAGCTGGAAACTGAGTGACCCCCAGAGCCCCTCATCTGAGTGTCTGTGTAACTGCGCTTTTTTTTTTCAGGTGAACCTCACGGAGCTGAAAACCTTCCCCAATCCCCCAAACGCTGTTACCAATGTCACTGCTGCTGTGATGGTTCTCATGGCCCCCCGCGGCAGAGTGCCAAGAGACCGGAGCTGGAAAGCAGCTAAAATCTTCATGGGGAAGGTATCGTTAGCCCAAGCGGCAGAGGGGAAATCTCAATGACTTCTTAACATTCTTATTACTACAGGTGTACTTGACAGAAAAAAAAAATGCTTAAATCAGTTTTAAGTCAGCAGGCACCATCTCCATAGCTGGTCCACGTCAGCAGCCACCGTTCCTTAGAGTGGAACCCAGCTGTTGCTGGAGGCTAGCATGGGGTTGTGGCGGACCTAAGTCAATGCCAGCAGCAGGTAGAAGGTTGCTAATTATTTGCAAAATTTTGAAAGCGGCTAAGTGTAGAAGGGAGAAAATGACACAGATTTCTTAGGCTGGAAAAAAGTGTTAGTAATGTATAAGAAGGTGAAGCAGAGGGCAGCGGGTATGTGCTTTTGCCTTTGCTCTCCTGCCTTTCTTTTCTTCAAACCACGAGCACCTCCTGAGCTGGCACAGAAGAGGTTTTAAAAGTGTCCATTGCTAATTCTAACTTCATACTGTAAAGCCTGACAAAGCCGAACAGTGGGATAAGTGCAGTGTGCCATTGTGCCTTTGTAGCGCGAGTCTGGAAAGCTGATTTTAACTCTGGATCTTGGAATTTTCTCTGCAGCCAGAATGGGCTCATTGCAGTAAGTCCTTTCGCTCTGCAGGTCGACGATTTCCTGCAAGCGTTAATTAACTACGATAAAGAACACATTCCAGAGAACTGTCTAAAAGTGGTGAATGAACAATATTTGAAAGACCCGGAGTTTAATCCAAACCTGATTCGGACCAAGTCTTTTGCAGCCGCTGGTCTCTGTGCCTGGGTCATCAACATCATTAAATTCTACGAGGTAACAGTTTTTTAAAAATTGCTTTCTCTTTCTTGACAGTTGCATTCCATGTACAATGTATTGTGACCCTTTTCACTCCCGTTACTCCCTCTTCTCTCCCCACTTCTCTTGATCTCCTTCCCTTCCCAGCTAGTCCCCTATTTCATGTCTTCAGAAAAATTTTGACTCCCTGGGTTTAATTGGGGTTCCTTGTGTGAGCACAAGTTTGGGAGGACTGTTTACTAAAGCATGGGCAACTCAACCAGCTGCTGCAGTACCACAGAAAGTGACACCCCACCTGACAACCAAGGGCTCTCCGTAGCTGGGGAGCCTCCTGACCTGTTCCTCCATCCCTGAGAATCTTACCTAGCCAAGCTTGTGCCGGCCTTGTGCAGAGTCCACAGCTGCTCCTGAGCTCCTGTCAGAGGACAGTGTGCCATACATAGCATTCCGCCCGACCTCTAGCCTTTGCCTTTGCTCTGCTGCCTGTCCTGGGCCTCGAGGGAGGAAGTAGCTTTGTTTATAGACAGGCACTTACTCTCAGCACTTTCACCACTTAGAATCTTTACCATCACCATTTAGCCATAGAGGGAAGTTTCTCTGGTCTAGGCTGAGCAGTACTAGTGTGGGCTTAAACAGGACTACTTAGAAGGTAGTTAGCTGTCTGTCTGTCCATAGCAAACAGCAGGACTACAGAGAAGGCAGTTTAGCTGTCTGTCTGCCACAGTGAACAACAGTAGTATTTTCTTTCCCTCTAGTCCTGGAACCTCTCTAACCACAGGATCTTACCCAAATTGACAGCTCAGCACATGTTCCATCCTGGAGAGTGGGCCTTAAGTCCAGTCAGAAAGTAATGGCTTCCTCCCAAGTCGTGACAGAAACTGCAGCCGTGGGTATCTCTTACATGGCAAGTTAGTATCATGGAACACAGAGTCCCTAAGAGCATCTCTACTATCAGGTTAATTTTTACTTCAGCAAAAAAATGTAAATTTATTTGCAACTGAGTTTTTGGAAAAAATGGCATATAATCGGGCTGGAGAGATGGCTCAGAGGTTAAGAGCATTGCCTGATCTTCCAAAGGTCCTGAGTTCAATTCCCAGCAACCACATGGTAGCTCACAACCATCTGTAAAGGGGTTTTGTGCCCTCTTCTGGCCTACAGACATACACACGGATAGAATATTGTACACATAAGAAAGAAGGAAAGAAAGAAAGAAGTCTAAGTTCAAAAAAATGGCATATAATCCTAAGACTGAGTCAGTGTGTCAGAGTTAAAATAATTCTAAACAGGAAGATAATATGTTGGAGAACATCACTTCTCTAGGGAAGGGTGGCTAGCTAGTTTCAACACTTCAAATCACTGTTTTAGAAGTGACAAATGGTTTACATATACTAAATTATGTCAGCACTAAAGTAGTCACTTTATGTTGCCCTGGAAAATCCCCGAGTCTTGAGTTCGTATGGAGTCGAATGAAACCCTACGCTAGCGTCAACACTTGACAAACCTCTGCATTATAGACATGGTGAGATGGAGAACAACGTTCTGGCGTTTAAATGACATTAATTTTGCTTCTTTGGGAAAATGTAAAAATAGATGAGCATTTCATTTAGTCATGTGTCCAGTATTCAACCCCTGCCAACCATGCCTCCAACCCTTCCCACAGTGTGAGATACAGAGAGGGAAGTGGTGTGACCTGGACTCTGAGACGCTGATTCATTCTATCAGGGCAAGCTGTATGTCATAATCAGAGTCCAGTCATACTGTCATCCCCAAATTGTCATCATGAAATCCGGCTAAAGCGTTCATGGTGTGGGGCCTATAGAAGTAAGCCTTGATGCTCTGTTTGTCTCTGCTCAGGGAAACTTCCACAGAGGGTTTAGACAAATCATAGTATGTGTGGCCTCTCTCAGTCCAGTGCCCGAGTGCTGAGTTCAGTTTGTTCCCAGGGCAGTGAGATGAATGTAGGGCTCCTCTGTGGCCACATTGTGCGTCCCTTATAGACTAGGAGATAGCATCGGATTCACCCTGACTCTCCACCACGATATACGGCAGACGTGGTGTAATCAGGAGCTGGGAACAGAAAGTGAGGTGTGCGGTTAGGGTGATGTGGGTGCCTCTCCTTGCCCTTTCGTCCAGAGACTCTCTACCCTCAGGCAAGACCACTCCTCTGCCGAATTAGATAACTCCAGTGAGGTCAATCATTGCAGGACAAACTGATTTTAGTATATTGATGGTATTTGGCTTATGTAACACTTTATGCAAGTACTTATCGCCCTAAATTCCAGAATAAACAAGTAATGGAAAAGCAGAGAGCTTGTGGAAAACTGTGTCTGCTGAGGTAGCAAATGGCAAAGAAACAAAGAGCACATTGCTCTGCACCCTGGAAATTTACTGTGGGGGGGGAGGGGGAGTGGACTGGACGGTTACTGTTCTCTTTGCATCTGCATTGCCTTCTGAATGCCCCATGTGCGTTTTCAGGTTTACTGCCATGTGGAGCCAAAACGCCAGGCACTGGCCCAAACAAATTTAGACCTGGCTGCAGCTACTGAAAAGCTAGAGGCTATCAGGAGGAAGCTTATGGTAAGTGTTACCTCCCATGAGGAGGTTCCCACCGGTACACACTGCCACACCTGCGCTTTAGCAAACAGAAAAGACCTTGGTCTCTCCTGAGTGCGTTTCGTGACATTCCAACTCCATGGATGCTTCTGAGGGTGTTCGCCAACATACTAACTCCATGGCTGTTCCTGAGTGTTCACCAATATACTAACTCTATGGATGTTTCTGAGTGCGTTCGCCGACATACTCTCTATGAGTGCTTCTGTTCTGTGTGCTGGACTCACACACGCTTGTTTGTTTCTCTGCTAGGTTTCCCAGTCTCGTAGAAGGAACAAAGAAACTGAAGTCAAGCCCCCTAGAGTCAGATTTACTGGGTTGGGCCCACTGTTTACAATTCCACCTATACAAGTTCATTGACCTCTGATGACAGAGGTTTTCTCTTCTGTGACTATGTACAAACTGAGAACCCTTATTCAAAATCCAAAAGCTTCAAAGTCCAGCACTTTTTTGATGCAACCATGATGCATTTTGAATATCCAATGTTTGAAATTAGGAATGTTCAGCCTGTAAAATCTAAAAGTATTCGAATACCTGAGATGTCCCCAAGTCTTATATGGCCTCTCAACCTGTATAATAATCTTGTTAAGTAGATTGCAGGGCTCAAATGTGTAATGTATATTAAGACTTAGCATGGGGTCAAGTTTACACACTCAGTGCTTGGGGAATGTTTATAGCTATGAATATCATCACCATTACTAGTTTTATAAACATACCAGTCTTGTGGTGTTACATTCTAAGCACATCTAAATGCAACTCTGGTACCGAGTGCTACGAGCCAGGGAAATTAGAGACCTGCTAGTAAAGGTGCACTTGACATGCCCTTTGAAAGCTCCTCAGGAGTCACAGTGATGAGGACAGGAAAGGCGTTCCTGCGGAGATGAAGGAATAGGAACAGAGGAGTGGGACTCTCGAAGAATCACCATACACGAGGGCATCAGAGAGACTGTGCAGGAATGCTGACAGCAGAAAAGGGTAAGGCAGGAAAGGACGAAAGGCATTTGCAAAGATAAGCAAAGGCTTTCTTAGCCTGGCATGCTGCAGAAGTTCAACTTTATCTGACTGCTAAAGAGCTAGATATGGCTGGGAAATATGTAATAGGTTATGACACCAGCAGCAGCTGAGAGGATGCTGGAAGGGAAGATGTCTAAAGTGGAAAGACAAGTTCAAAGGCAGCCTGAGAGGGCTTTGTGGGTGCCTCAGCTGGGGCAGAAATGGTTGTGGCAGAGGGCCAAGGTGGAATGACGGCTAGCTGACAAATGCAGAGAGCAGGAGGAAATGTGGACGTGGAGAGGGTGAGGGGAGTGGCAGGGTAGCACAGAGAAGCTCCGCCACACTGACAGCTCACAGGAGCCCTCCAGCCTACAGTTCCTCATCTACCATTTGTGATGAAAACAACAGCCTCTCAACGTGGATATAAGCGAGTATTGGTGTGACCCGGTGCCCAGTCTGCCTTCTGTGAGGAAAGCCAGCCTCCTTTATATATAAGGAATTCTCCCTCCTTGTGTGATGCTCATTTAGCTGAGTGATTTCCTTTCCAAGGCCTAGATAAATCATCTATCTATCTATCTATCTATCTATCTATCTATCTATCTATCCATCTATCTATCCATCTTTCTACTTACCTTTTATCTATCTTCTATCTATCTATCCATCCATCTTTCTATCATCTATCTACTTACCTATCTTTTATCTATCTCTCTATCTCTATCATCTACCTACGTACCTATTTATCTTTGGGGGTGCTGACACACACTCAGACACACATATGCATACACACATGCACACACGCGTGCACACACACACACAGACTTGCACGCATACAAGCATGCCTGCACACACACACCTGAGTGCATGCATGTATGGAGGTCAGAGGATAATCCCAGGTGTCACTTTTCACTTTCAGCTTGCTTGCTCTTGATTGTGTATGGCCCGCCAGCTTCCAGAGAGTCTAATCGCTGCCTCTCATCTTGATGAGTGAGTGGTGAGATCACCAGTAATTGCTGTTGCACTGGGCTTTCCCTGGGTTCTGGGCATCTGCACTCATGTCCTCACACTTACATAGCAAGCACTTTAGCTCCTGAGTCTTCACCTCAGCCATCTTCCATGTATCTTAAACAAGGCTTAAGGATGAACATAAAGGAGGCTTCAATTCAGGCTCTTTAGGGTAGTGCCTCTCAGTGTGATCCAAGTCAGCAGTAGCGTGTGTCACTGGGAACTGACCTAGAAGTACAGATTGGGTGTCCCATGTTCAGATGGATCAGAAACCTACTCGTCAATCCCAGCAATCATGGAGTTAACCCCAGTAGTTTAAGGTTTAACAGGAAATGGCATGAGTCAACTCTCGGATCCATATGTCTGATGCTATAGCTTACACAGGCTCCAGCATTAGAGAAAGCTAAACTTTCTGTTGTTGTTGTTTGT
Organism: Alexandromys fortis; assembly: GCF_014885135.2. Lineage (NCBI taxonomy): Eukaryota > Metazoa > Chordata > Mammalia > Rodentia > Cricetidae > Alexandromys > Alexandromys fortis. Next base: position 2,013,449 of record NW_026068068.1, on the reverse strand, counting down.
TTTTGAGATGGGATCCACGTGGCTGCTTATATTTGTCAATGATGCAGCTATTTCATTATTTACATTGCTACTGCAACACAAAACACACATGAATGAATAAGGTCAAGTTTATAAGAATTGAGCAGTGACTGACTGGAAAATAAGAGGGAAATAAACATTATAGATCTATTTCAGCTTGTTACTACAAAAATTTAGCTTCTAGCTCATGAGAAGCAGAAGCAGGCAGATCTTTGTGAGTTCAAGGCCAGCCTGATCTGGAGAGTGAGTCCCAGGGAAGTCAGAGCTACATATTGAGACCTTATCCCAAAGAGTAAATAAATAAGGGTCTGGAAAGACCGCTGAGCAGACAAGAGCTGTCCTTGAAGAACTTGTTCTTCCAGAGGACCTGAGTTCAGTTCCCAGTGTCCACCTTAGGCAGCTCACAAGCATCTGTGAGTCCATCTCCAGGGGTCCCAGTGTTTCTTTTCGGATTAGCAAGAGATCTTAGAACCTTGCATGCACTAACAAAAGCAGCATTATGAATCTTAGGTCCCTTCGAACTTACAAGTAGCAAGATGACTACAGTGAGGTATCTCATAATCACCTGGCATCTTAGTTGGTACTTTCTGTCTTAAGGCATTTAAGAGAGTCTACATATAGCCAACTAACTGGGCTCATTCTCAAGAAATGAGAAAACTCCCAGAATGTCATTTAGAAACTCTCAAGAATTGATGGCGGCTCATCTTGTTTCTCCTTACATGAACCTGTGATCCTGACATTCTTCAGTTTGCTTTTCTGCATCCATAGTTGGAGATACTCTCCCTCTAAATCCACTCTCCAAAGCAAAACATCCAAGTTTTTTGATAAGGCAAGAGATTATGTCTGAGTCTCAACACCCAATTCTCAAAGAGAAAATCCAAGTCGAGCCGGACTGATGAGGTGTTAGGGGTTCGGTAGCTGACATCTTCCTTCATTCTCAGCTCTGGATGAGATGAACAGAATCAGTAGGTGGAAGAACATAGGTAAACCTCCACAGTTAGTGCCTCTGTCAATGAGGCAGGCACGGGGCACACACCTATAACCCCAGCACTTGAGAGGCAGAAGGAGGCTGTTGAGAAATCCAGTCCTGTCTGGGCTACAAAGTGAGATGGTCTCTTTTCTAAACTAATAAATAATATATCTACTACTGGAAGATTTGGAGTGGCTCTGATACTTTGGCCATCATCACAGCCTCCTTTCTTTTTTTTTAATTCATACTTTTTAATATTTATTTATTTATTTATTTATTTATTATGTATACAATATTCTTTCTGCATGTATGAGTGAAGAACAGAAGAGGGCACCAGACCTTATTACAGATGGTTGTGAGCCACCATGTGGTTGCTGGGAATTGAATTCAGGACCTTTGGAAGAGCAGGCAATGTTCTTACCCACTGAGCCATCTCTCCAGCCCCACAGCCTCCTTTTTTTCTTTAAAATATATGTGGTAAAAGTACTATGGAGACAAGGGGGTTCATTTCATGGCAGCACGTGTCTTCCAATGGCTGTAATGTTTGTCTTAACCAAAACATCTCTGAAGTTAATTTTGACTCCTTTTTTAGGATCTGGATCAGAATCTGAGCAAGCTTACAGCTTCGTTTGAAAAGGCAACAGCTGAGAAGGTTCGGTGCCAGGAAGAGGTGAATCAAACCAATAAGACGATTGACCTGGCCAACAGACTTGTGAACGAACTTGAGGCAAGTTATCTTTTCTTTAAAATTGCCACTGAGTTATTCAGGCTGGCAACTTTGGATTTTATGATTATTTGTTGTCGACAACTAACTAACATAGAACTTTTTATTACTTAGAATAAAAGATCCAAGTTACCAGAAGATGCCAATAACCATAAACCCAGGCCTAAAGGCATATAATAATATACCTATAATCTCAGCATTTGCGTCTGGGACTTCAAGGCTACCTTCAGCCACAAAACAAGTTCAAAGTCAGGTGGCTAACAAAAGACTCTATCTCAAAACAAAGCAAGCAATGACCAATCTGTTGATTTTTTAAAAAGATTTTATTCTATATTTTATGTGCCTTGGTGTTTTGTCTGCATTCATGTCTGTGTGGGGGTGTTGGGCCCCCTAGAACTGTAGTTACAGACAGTTGTGAGCTGCCATGTTCGTCTGGAAGAGCAGTCAGTGCTCTTACTGCTGAGTCATATCTCCAGGACTGATTTTTGTTTTTAATATGTAGCTAGTAAACTCAGTAAAATCTACATAGCCTTCCATCAGAAAAGACAGACATCGGTATTTACACATTCACTGTTTACTGAGTTTACATACTTCTCTTCCAAAGAAGAAAGAAAGATCCGTGACAGGAGTAGAACTGGACAGCGATTAGCCTCATATCCTCTTCCATGCCTCTCACCGGTGATCTGTAAACTGCAGCATGAGCTCCAGAGCTTCCGCATGGCTGTTCTGACTTTGTAGACTTTGTTTCTGGTTAACTCCTGTCCATGCTGTATTTACAAGTTCTTTATAATGAAGTTTTAATTGTAAAAAATACCAATTTTGTCTGGATTTAGCCATTTGTAGTCACTTTGAGGTGATGAAGTGTGCTGGCTAGTGGGTTATCTACTTATTTTTTCTTCTTTTTCTCTTCTCGTTCTTTGAGTGTTTTCCCTAAGACAGAATACAGAACTCAGGCAGCTGCTAGGTAGTCTGCCATTGACTTCTACTAGCGGACTATACTTAACTGGTTATGTTTGTGGTGTTCACTCTTTTTATGGGTGACTGCACACTAATATGAATGGCTTCCTATTAGATAAAAGTCTTTGAGTAATTCTCATTAAATGTTCCTTGTATAAATATGCACAGTTAAAGAACATGACCTTGGACATGAGTGAATTCCTGGTACCCAATTGTCCTTGTTCTCTCATGCCACGCTAAATGATTCCAGGCACGTCTTTGAAGTTCTTCAACTTTGTTTTCTTGCCTCTTAAAATGGGAATTTGTATAGTATATAAGTGTATTTACAATATTCCAAATTAGAACACTCAATTCTGTCAGTAGATACACAAAAATGTACTATACCCATGCAATGCTATAACATGGATAAACTTTGAGAATGCCTTGCTAACAAGCAAACAAAGGCTCAGAAATACGAAATTTATCAAGACTTATGTTGGGTATAAACTCACTAAACCTCTCAGATTCAGAAAGATCGCTATAACAGGCCAAAATCTGACTAATAGAGTCTGAGGGTAAAACCGAAATAAGTTAATTCACATAAACCCTTTAATCATGTCCCGTTTGTTCTTTCTGTGGCCTCTCTAATGCTCTCTGGATGTTTCTCCTTGTTCTCTCTGTTCTCTCGCCGTTCTACCAGTCTACATGGCTTCCAGCTTATATACAGACAGTAATTTCTCAGAATCACAAAAACTGGAGGATCTGGCAAGTGGGCACTTTGCATCTCAGAGGGGCGTGGCTATGAACTCCCCTGCGGATATCGGGAGGATTAATTAAGGATAAGCCTTGAAATCACTAGAGAATTCTAAGAAGCTGTTTCGTGCACTAACTACATTTCTTAAGTGTAACTGGAAGTTTATCATTAGTAAACGTTACAGCTCTGCTTTAGCTTTCTGAGCATTTCCGCTTTCTTCCTTGGTAGCCACCAGGGGAACAGAGCGCTGGTAGCCATAGCAACCCGCGGGCTTGGGAGGAAGGCTAGGGGGCTTGATTTGCATTAGCATCTAGCTGGGTGGCTTTAAATGAGTCTCTTTTGGGGAGATTTTGCTTTCGACTCCAGCAGGGTGCCTGCCAGTACCCAAGTGAGACTTTTTCTCTCTGAGGCTGGTTTTAGGGACTCGGGTTTTTCCCTGTATCTCTAGGGGTAAGGGTACAAAGAGTTAATTTCCTGGGCTATGATCTTGTGTTAATTGAAATGAAGGTGAAGGGTAAATACAAAATAGTAGTTTGCTAGGTTAGAGCAAAGGGCCAGGAGATTACACCTTCCTTAGTGTGCTGTTAGAGCAGACGTACCAGCTCTCGGCTCAGTGCCTCCTGCTTGGCGCTCCTTTCTCGTCAAGGAGCCCTGTCAATAAGGATAGCTGTGGGGAACTAGTTTCGTGTAGATGAAAACAAAGATTTGGCTGAGTGAGTGCTTTCACGGGGTAAAGGAAGGTGTCCAGTTGCCCATACAGGAAAGGTCAGGTTGACCCTGCTGGGGTAGTATAAAAGGGAGAAACATCGTGATCCCACAAGATTCTCCAGAATTGACAGTTACTTATCCTTGCCGCTCTGTAAAATGGGTTCTCCTCCAGATCATATTCCTGTGGATTTGTCTAATAGCTCTGTCAGCTGTACATTTACTGTATAATACTTGTGGGCTCACCACAGAAGTTCCCAAAGAAGAAATGGTTGTTAAGGGCAGGATATATTGCTGGGGCTTAGAGAATTATTTCTGAGAGACATCGTTGAAGGTTATGGAGGAGAGAGGGGCAGAAAAATGTAAGGTTATATATTTAAGAAGGTTATACAAATGTACAGATACACTAAAAACTCTATTATATAATTTAAAAAGTAAACTTCATGGTGTAAAAATTATATCTCAATGATGCTGTTTAAGCATAAGGTACATTGCCTAATGTACCCGGGATAGTAGCATATCAATGTCAGTATATGAATGCTTGAAAGTATGCCAACTGAAAGTACGTAAGTAAAGAATCACGCGGCCCTGTTAGCGGGGATGTCTACAGCAGTAGCACTGGAGCGTACCTAGGTGGAGCTGATGGAAAACCTGGCTTATACTGTCTTACGCATGTATTTTAAAGTACCAAGGGTAAACAATGCTGTGCCCACTAAGGCGATTACTGCGGTGCCCCTTCTCTCTTGCCATACCTCTCCGTATCTGGTACATGGGCAGTGACCCTCATGCTTTTTGCCTCCTGCCCCAAGACAGCTGCTCCAGTGTATGGTCTGTCGCCTTGCACACTTCCCCAGGGTATGCACTTACAGTTTCAGGAGGGAAATGGCCGCTGGGATTTCCTCTTTTATAAAATACCTGGTCTTCTGGACGGTGGCCAAGCAGACTCCTGGTTACATGATCACCCCTGCCTGCAAAATCAGCTAGAAAGCTGGGGAATTATTATTGGCTCATCCAACCACAGTCTACATGGTGAGGGGTTGGACACTTGGTCATCTTATTCAAAACGAGATTCTCTTAGCATGAAAAGGGAGGTGTGAAAGAGGGGAGTACATAGTGGCCTGGATCTCTGCTCCCCATGTCCCCCTTCCCCACGCTCACTTTTGAGTAAGCCTATCTCTGTAGCCAAGGCCAGCCTGACACTCACAGTGTAACTGAGTCTGGCTTCTCCTGCATCAGCTTCCGAAGTACTGATAGTACAAGCATCAGCCACCACACCAGGCTTATACCAAACCTGTTTTCTAAAATCCAGTTTCAGTTTGTTGCAACTGTAGCCCATGAGCGAGCCTCTGAAGCTCCTGTTACAGCGCACAAGCACAGGGCCCGGCTGCCTCCACTCTCAGTCCCAGCCCCTCCTCTCTGCTACTGGCCAAAAGCTTTAAGTTGTAGATGGGCTCTTTATAGCATCTCACAAACAGCCCACTCATTATATAATCGGTACTTCTACCTTGAAAGCCCCTTCACAGTCGTGGTGCCTCTACCCTCCTGCTACCCCCACATCACCAGCGTCTCCCTGAACTAAGCTTGAATCCCTGAGATCTGTTTCTCTCCTTGGCAGTCGGCAGTGGGCAGGCAGTTTGAAGGCTCCGTCAGCCCATGTTACCACTTGACCCCAGCACTCCAATAGCTAACCACCTTGCCCAACGGACCACCCAAAAGCTTAAATGATTTGTCTCCCTGGATGCCTCTACATCCCTTGCTGCCATTTCCATTGCCTTCTTGGTCCTCCTCACTGTCATCCTGTGGCTTTCAGGCTTTTCTTTCACAGGGCCTGCCTGGTTCCATCTAACAGGTGGCTGACTCCCTTAATTCTTTGCCAAAAGATCTCTTCAGCATGTAGGGCTCAAACCTTGGCATAACAGTATACTTAGCTTTCCCTACTCAAGTTCTCTCTCTCTCTCTCTCTCTCTCTCTCTCTCTCTCTCTCTCTCTCTCTCTCTCTCACACACACACACACACACACACACACACCTGTATGGTACTTTCTCTATATTGCACTTTCTTATAGTGTCCCATGGTACGTATGTCTATACATGTGTAGGTACATTTTTTTTTTAATTTTGGCAACCTCATATATGAATGGCAATGTATTTAGGTTACATCTACTCCAACTCCTCCAAGACCTTTTCCCATATCCTCCCAATTATTTGTATTATTCCTCTTCTTTTTGTTTTATTATCCACGAGCCTAATTGGAACTACCCATATGAGCACAGGTGTAGGGCCATTCAGTGGATCATGAGAAGCCTACCGTGGACCATGCTAATGGAGAAAGCTGCCTCTTCTCTCTCAGTAGCTCTCACCTGCCAAAAACTCCTCAGATGGGGCAGAACCTAGTCTCTGCAGCTCTGATTGGCTGGGTCTTGTACAGGCTCCTATTGGCAACCACAGCTCCTGTGAGTTCTGGAGTACAAGGATCTGGTCATGTCTGTCTGGGTCCTCTCTAACATCTGGCTCTTACAGTCTCTCTGCCCCATCTTCCACAATGTTCCAGAGTCTTGTTGGAGGAGTGCATACTTTTGGTGTGTTTCTTTTTTGCCAAATATAAAACAAACTTTTCAGCAGCAGGAAGGAGCCTTACATATTTTGAACCATTTGGTCCCAGCAGAGAGACTAGTACCCAGGGCCAATGTCATTAATAGATACTTGTTGAATGAATAAGCTGTCAGAGTCTCTTTTGCTTAAAAAAAAAAATAGTGTTCTTTGAAGATTTATTCTTTTCAGATCACTTGAGAAATTTTGGGATTATTAGTTATTATAGCTGCTTCCACTTAATGAAGTAAGATTTAAGTAGTTACAGTGTTTCCCGTTTGTGAGGGACATTAGAAAAAATGTCATGTAATCAGACTGCTTCTGATTCTACCATAGAGATTCTAGCGTGGTGGAAGCAGGCCTTTCCCACTGTCTTTACTGTGCAGGGATAGCCCCAAAGCCTGGACTCACGCTGTTTCAGACAATAAAGGGGGTGAGGGGCTTGTGTGTTGTTAAATAGGAAAAAAAATATTTTTGAAGGATTAATTGAACATGTCAGAGCTTTTCCTTTGAGAATAAATTCTTTCTGACTAGAACAGGAGACAGTTAACTTCTGAAAAGCATCAAGACTGATGATTTTGTCTATATAGCATTGACCTGGAAGCTGAGCCATTCAGACTAATAAATCAGGCAATTTATATTTAATCATTACCTAACTCCTGATCTGAACAGCTGTTCAAAATTAGAAACAGGTCACCCCAGCCAGGATGACATTACAGGCAATCTATAATGCATTAGAATAAAATTATAGTGATTTTTAACTGTCCAGAAATTTATTACAGGACATGTTCCAACTCTTAAACCCTTGTTAGCCAGTGTCAGTAATGATTTATGCGGCTGGGGTGCTGAAATGAAATTATTGACGATCTCAACAGCCAATAAGTCTGTGTTTAGTAATCTCAAGTCCCAAGGTGTTTTGGAGAATGAAGTGGGCACACTTTATTATCACTTACAAAGCAGAGACTACAAAGATGGAGGCAGGTGCACGAGAGTCCTTCTGAGCATGGATTGTCTGTGGCTGAGGAAGGAAAGGAAGTAATTCTAGATCTTTTTGTTCTGTTCTGTTTTGTTTTTCGAGACAGGGTTTCTCTGTAACTCTAGGGCCTGTCCTGGCACTAGCTCTGTAGACCAGGCTGGCCTCAAACTCACAGAGATCCACCTGCCTCTGCCTCCCGAGTGCTGGGATTAAAGGCCTACGCCACCCCCCAGCGAAAGTAATGAATTCAGGAAGGAGGACTAGAGAGCTGGACCTCCTGTCTGTGCACTGCAGCTGGAATGGTGAGAACAACTCCAAGAACCTCCATCCGGGACTATTATGGTCTGCAGGAAGCCGACGTTCTATTTTTCTGTGTCCTGTGTCAGTCATGTTTCCTGTGGCTTTGTTTTTTTTTTTTTTTTCCTAGAGGGAAGAGGAAACTCTTAGGATTCTCTTTCCATATAGTATGAAATTGTTGATTATTTTCGCTCCTATTAATGTTCACGTCCTTAGAATGTTAATTAATTTTCTACATGCCTCAAAATGAAGTAAATTAGTGGAGTATCTTTCGGCTCAGGCAATCCATACATATTTATTGCAGTTTTATACAAATCCAATATAAAGGGCTCTACATACTTAACCTGTAAATCAGATTTAAATGACCAGCCCACTAGATAGAAGGATGTCAACACAGTTCCTAGCGTATTGTCATTGAAGTTGGCTGGGCCCGGCTGCCCATCAGTTACCACGGCTCAGAGAACCGCTGCTGATTTAATGATTATATTAGAAAAATGGCCTGAATTTGGTTACTACTGGAATTATCCTTTAATTAACAGAATTCAAAATAAATGGCTTTTAAGCTTTATGTTTTAATTAACATGAATGATGTTTGACAATTTTCTTTGTCTGTCAGCCCATAGCCAGTATATTAAGAAAAAAAAATCTTAGTTAAAGCGATAAAGTGCTATTGCCAAAAAAGGGGGAGGGGGGAGGTAAGAATGGAGACCAGCCAGGCTGCTATCAAGATTTTTTTGCCTTTTTTTTTTTTTACTTTTTTTCTCTTTATTTTTAAGGAAACGGCAGNGTTTTTCGAGACAGGGTTTCTCTGTGGCTTTGGAGCCTGTCCTGGCACTAGCTCTGTAGACCAGGCTGGTCTCGAACTCACAGAGATCCGCCTGCCTCTGCCTCCCGAGTGTGGGATTAAAGGCGTGCGCCACCATCGCCCGGCCCTTTTTTTAAGTTTATACAACATAAAATTTAATTGAAAAAGAAAATAAGGGTCTTATTTTGTGATGCATTGAAATGTCTTTGAATGTAGAGTTTGGTACATCAACTCCACTATTACTGGAAATTTTTGTTGAGGATTGAGATTTCTTTTTTTTTTTTTTCTTTTCTTCTTCTTCCTTTGGTAGAATTCCCTACATCCTGAGTTTTTCTGATTGTCTCCCAGCAGGGTCTTCAGCGCTGTTTTCTTCTCTTTGATTCCCTGCAGTTTAGGAACTAACTGTAGAATTCTGGTAGATTCATACTGGATATCTCCAGCATGTTTACTTGTTGCGTGGCAACAGGTGATTCCATCTGAGTCACAAGAGTCTGGTTGCCTTCTGTGATACTGTCAGGCACAGATGATGACTAGGTCTTTCATTTAGTTTGTTTCTTAAAATGGTCACCACACATGTCTTCCATGTTTATGATTCATTTTCCTTAATTGGATTAGGAGAGTTGTAATGAACCTCTCTATGTTGATTCTGGTTACCTATCAGGAGATGTTGTTCCCAAAGGAAGGATAACTCAATGTCTCGCCTCAGTTATGAAATATTTAATTCCCTTTAGTCCTGTAAAAGCTCCCTTATAACTACTGTTTGCTTTTCATCAGTATCTGGAGTTCATAGATTTGTGCTTGTTTGCATTATTTTGATACTTATTCTCTATGATGCTCAAATGGTTTCACACTTATCCAAGGATAATTTTTTTTCCCAGTCTCAGTCTGAATCCTCAAGACCTTATTTTCTTAGGCTTTATTGGCAGGGTTTTTTTTTTTTTTCCTGTTTTGGCAATTTGATCTAGGCTGCTCTGACACATTTTCTGTCTCAGACCAAAAGCAGCCACTTCCCCAGTAAGCCTTATATTCCCTCAATGTAAATAATGTTCAGAGACCACAGTTATGACTGTAAAGAATCACATTTCTAATGAATTAGTTATTGATTATATTTAGTGTTAATAAATAGAAGCTTTAGTGAGTATGTGTGATTCTTTTTGTCGCTGCAGTGTTTCAAATAGGGTCCCATACAGCAAAAGCTGGTCTCAAACTGGTTTTGTAGCAAGGTTAATCCATAACTCCTGATGTTTCTGTTTTGAATTCTCAAAGTGTTTATATTATAGGCATTAGCCACCATGGCTGAAGCAGTTTGTGTGACTTTATTTTTTTAATTAATTTATTTATTTATTAAAGATTTCTGTCTCTTCCCCACCGCCGCCTCCCCTTTCCCTCCCCCTCCCTCGATCAAGTCCCCCTTCCTCATCCACGCAAAGAGCAATCAGGGTTCCCTGTCCTGTGGGAAGTCCGAGGACCACCCACCTCAGGACAATTAGGACTACTGAGAACTCAAGAACAATGGCAGTGGGTTTTTGATCCTACTGCAGTACTGGCTTTGTGGGAGCCTAGGCAGTCAGGATTTTAACAGCTGAGCGTGGTGCTAGCACAGCCAGCACTAGAGAGACTGAGGCAGAAGCATAGCAAACTGGAGGCCAGCCAGGGTCATAGAGTGAGATGTCTTCATTTAAAAAATAAATCCTAACAGCATTTACTTGTAGCAGCAATTCTTAGGCCTATTCTCCCAGAGGAACAGGCCAGCGGTTGATTGACCCATTAAGAAGGACCCCAATCACGATTAAAGAGTTAGTGCAGCGGAGAAAACAGGACGTGACCGAGCTCATGTCACATGGTGCTGAACTTGGCTGGAGAGAGTGGAGAATTGTGTGGTGATGATGGGTTTCAGACATGCAAAAGATTATAGCAGCCACTCCACCCAGTTCTGCTCTGTTCTCCCAGCGCTGGTACAGAGGTCATAGCCCTGAACTGTCTTGTCAGGTAACTGCATTAGGCACTTGCCGAGTTGAGGCTCACCCTGTAATTACACATGGGTAATTTTATCCTTCAGTCAGAGAAGATTCGATGGGGTCAGTCCATTAAGTCCTTCGAAACTCAAGAGAAGACACTGTGTGGAGATGTGGTGCTGACGGCGGCATTTGTGTCTTACGTCGGGTCCTTCACAAGACAGTATCGCTGGGAACTGGTGGACTGCAAGTGGATTCCTTTTCTTCAGCAGGTGAGGCCATCCTTCACTCTGTCAACATGGGGAAAATGTTGCAAATAAATTACTTCAGTGGCCTGTATGTGTGCCAGCTACCTTTGTACCTTTGTAATGATGTCTTTAACATCTTGTTTGTTTATCTCATTTTAATGGTGATTTGCACCTGGAGGTGAAAGTGTATAGACTCCATGGTTTGAGGGTATATTTCGCAAGACAATTGGAAACAAAACCAGATTGTTAAAGTATTGAGTAGCATGAAGTGTTTTGTTTTCTTACTAATATTGATATTTATTAAAGATTTTTCAAGATTTATTTCAAATTAAAGTACAGTATTTTGTAAAATGACATCTTTTTAAAAGCTCACCATAAATTTGAATGCTGACATCCATAGGTGACATAAAATCAAAGAGCTGAAATATTTGAAATCCTGTGGTTTAAGATCTCCTGTGTGTGGCTGAGAAAGCAGAAGCAGGGGTTTTAAATGACTCCCATTATGGAGCAGGAAGTCAGTCCATCTGATGTCGAGACCACGGTCTTCTTGTGACACTGCCGTTGTGATTGATGGAATGGCCTCCCCGTTTGCTCACTCACCATTTTCTGGGGTATCAAGACATGCTCAGCCCTCTGTGCATTAGTGTTCCCCACCAGGCAGTTACGCCTCAGCTTCCACAGCGGTTGTTTCCACAACTTAAGTACATGCCAAGGGAAAGTCTGCAGTTTCAATGAAATCGATGTTTCAGGGAAAACTCATCGTTAAAGGTGCACAAAAATTCCCACTGAAACTAAATTATGTCGCACACCTATAATCTCATAACTTGCATTTATATTGAAGACTTCTTACATGAGACTATGTGTGTTAGTTAACCTCTAAATTTCTAGGTTGGTGTTTAAATATCACCAACAATCTGACTTTGTCCAATTTTTAGGGCATTGTGAGTTTCTAAACTGCATTATCTGGTTGTCTGTCCCTCTCTTTTCTTTTTATTTTCTTTGTCTTGTCTTCTCTGTGCTAGAGTCTCCCTGTATTTGTCCAAGCCATTCTGTGACTACTGCAGGCGGACAGGCACCCTCTCCTCAGTGGTTCTCTCTGTACTCGTAGTTATTAGTAAAGAACTTCTATTCTCAAAATGATGAGGAAATTCAGCTCTGACACCAAAGCACTGGGCACTGGCTTCCTGATAGAACTGTTCACTTTGGGCTTGTGCTGAGAGTATGGACTTACGGTGCCAAAACATTTTATGCTTTCTGCACTAGAAACTTGCCCTTTCCACATTAGGTTTAAAATAGTCTTTAATCTGATGTCATTTATGTTTCTAGAAATTTCTAAGTTAGTTGAGTTGTATTTTTCCCATTTAATACTAAATCTGGGATTCCATGAAATGTGAACTGTTCTTAACAGATCATAAAAATTCTAAAATTGATTGACTTGTCCCAATTAACATCTCAAATATGTGACCAAAGCAAAATGACAATTTCCTGGTGATATTTACTATGCCTGTATTAATTCCACAGAGGACATATTTATTTGTGACCCTGAGATTCTCCCCAAGAAACCCCATGCTGTTTTCAGTCATCATAACTTGGTATCTTTAGTATTTTATACGTCACAGTGCATCACTGTGCAAACAGAGGCAGACATTAAATGGAGCGGCCTCTTCTCCCACTCATGTCTGGTGATAGTTAAACTAAAGGAAGAATGTGACTCTCAATGTTCAGAGCAGAGCATTTTCCAAATTTACCTTAATAATGTCTAGGTCATTGATAAAGGACATGCTTGGATTATAGCGTCATGATTGCCACAAGTCACACTCACGGATAACTGGTTTGTGTCCAGCAGAATGTCTAGAACACCCAAAGACAGGCAGGAGATACACAGCACTCCTCTATACTGAGGATAAATACAGGAACTACTAGGAAAAAGTGAATTTTTATTAATGACCTGACCTAGACATTATTAAGGTAACTTTGGAAAAGACTCTTCTCTGAACATTGAGAGTTGGTTGTCTTTCATGTTTTCAGAAATATACATAGTCTGAATGATACATATTATTTTAATATATAATCTAAATACTGTAGTATTATATTATTTGTGTTTTAATAAATAAAGCTTACCTGAAGATTGTTTGGTTGGTTGGGTTCTGTTTTTTTTTTTTTTCGAGGGTTTCTCTGTGTAGTCTTGGCTACACTTGGTAGACCAGACTGGCCTGGAACTCACAGAGATCCACCTGCTTCTGCCTCCTAAGTGCTAGGATTAAAGGTATGCCCTGCCACCACCCAGAACAGGATATGTTTTTAAAACAGCCAAAATAATTTTAAAATAGAACTATAATAGACCTTTGTCCTTCAAGACATTAAAATATATTCTAAAACTACATAATTACAACAAAGTCCTTCTGCAGGGGACACAGTAAATGGGACTAGATTAGTGTTCAACATCAAGCAAAGAGTTTTTTAGCATCTACAGCACAAAAACCTAACTATCATGACTACAGTTTTACTTTTATATATGATTATCTACTAATCCATAATTTTAATGATACATTACATTTTTAAATGAACTGTATAAACATAATACCTTAAACAAGAGTAGAAATATACATATACATAGTGCAACAAAATTGACCTTAAATATGTATCAATACCAAGATTTATACCAATGTGAAGTATTTATCTCCATAGTATATCCTCATTTCTTTTTTTTAGAAATTGACTGTGACCAATACTTTTAAAATGAAAATAAACATTTATAGACAATTATTTTAGGAATTTGTAGTTTTCTCCAAACTGCTTCCTACTGTTTATTGGACAAAGTATTTTTAGGGTCCACAGAGACCTTTACTTGGGGATGTTCCATCAAACCATATTACCTTGGAAGGAATTCACAGGTTCTCGTCTTTTGTGGAAACAAAATCAGAAACTCTTTTCAAAAGTAACATATCCCTAGACTCAAATTTTGAAGTCAAGATACCTTTAAAATATATGTGTTGGTTTAACTTAGCAGCACCCACATGTCTCTCTGCAGATAACTCATTAACAGCCAAAAGTTCAAATAAAACACAGTAGTATGCATAATCCATACTCTCTGTGTATTTTCCATCTTTATGTGGCTTTTTAATATTACTTTTACTGTCTCTTTAAAGACTTTGTGTAACATGAGGGGCCTACTTGTTGGGGTTTCTGTCCCACCCGGTACCCCACAGCTGGCAAGCCCCCAATGAAAATCACACAAAGAGTCTACATTAGGTTATAACTGATTGGCCCATTAACTCAGGCTATTTATTAGCTCTTGTAGCTTATATTAACCATTCTTCTTATCTATGTTAGCCATATGGCTCAGTACCTTTCTCAGAGGGGTAGGTCACATCCTGCTTCTTCAGTGGTCTGGGCAGGAGTATGGAAAGGGAACTTCCTGCTTCTCAGAATTCTCCTGTTCTCTTTGCCCCACTTCTACTTCCTGTCTGTTTGACCCACCTATACTTCCTCCCTGGCCAATCAGCATTTATTTAAAATATGATTGACAGAATACAGACAATTCTCCTACACTAACTTTGTTTTATTTTTTAAAACTATATCTTTCTATAACTGCCTATACTCATTTAACACACTATGACCTGTTCAGAGGTTTATTTCTGTCTGAATCTCTTCATTGTGTGTCTGTACTCCTTTTTCAATCACTGTTGTACACTGTGGGCAGGCATGGCTAGGACCAGAGCAGCCACTTTGGCTGCTGGTTCCATCCTTATCAGCTTTCAATATGGCAGAGGTCTGTTTACCTCCAGTTCTGGGAGCCATGCTCACCACCACAATTCTGGAAAGCAGTTGGCCCATGCTGCCACCAAGTAATGTGCATCACACTGCCCACAAACCACATTCAAGGGCCCCATAACAGGACCTCCCCAAAGAGGCAGAGCCATTTGTGCCACCAACATGAACTATGAAGCTGTTTCTTAAAGGAGCCACAATTTTTGCTGCCAATGTTGAGTCAGGAAGCCTTCTCTTAAAGGAACCACTCTGAGCCATGCCTCTGCTCACTGCCAGCAGAGTTTATCTGAAAATATATGGCTACCAAGAAGCTCCATTTTTGTAAGTCTAGAAGCCCTCTTTTTTTTAAAAAAAAAAAAAAAAAAAAAAAAGCTTTTTTAGGTCTTACGTAGATCCATGCCAGACAGTGAGCATCATTTATAAACAGAGACTGCACTTTGGCTTCCCAGACCCAAATTATCACACAAAACATATATTAATTATTAATTACAGTGCTGTTTGGTCTACTAGCTCAGGCTTCTTAAGAACTAACTCTTACATCTTAAAACAACCCATTTCTATTAGTCTGTGTATCACTACGAGACTGTGGCTTGCTAGTAAGGTTCTGACATTCTTCTACTGTGGCAGCTACATGGCATCTTCCTGAGTCCACCTTCTTTCCTCCTCTATCTTTTCTGGGATTTTTCACCTTGCTATATTCTGCCTGCCCATAGACCAAAGGAACTTCTTTATTAATCAATGGTAATAAAACATATTCACAACATACAGAGGGAAATCCCACATCAGCAGCCCTTCCCAGAACTTTCTCAGGAAAAATCAGTTTAAAGGCAATCACCTGGAACATAGTATGGGTTCTATCTGGGAAAGCATGAATGCAAGGCAGAAGGCCATATCCAGGGCACACTGACCACAGCCATATCCAGGGCACACTGACCAGATTGGATTCTGTTACTATATTCTGACATCCAACAAGAGTAAACATGTCTTATAAATTAAATGTAAATATTTGTCATAGGTGGCATGAAATCACGTCCAAGAACAATCCAGGGAACAAGATGCACCTGAGGTAAAAGGCCCTCTGCCTTTTCTCCTGCAACATCTCTCACAATTCCCCAAGGCATTGTTCACCATGAGCCATTCTTCTGATCATGTTTTGATATTTCCCCCTTTTTATGTTCTAAATTTTAGGATATTCATTCTTGTTTGGAGCCATTGACATCCTAAGATGAGCATGAACAGGCACAAGTACAACTCTAGATGTAAGCACACTGTGCAATCAGGAACAAAGATCCATGCCCCACAAGGCATCAGAAACCCCTCTTCTAGTCCTCACCTGGAGATTTCAGACAACTACTTAGGAAACGTCTTATTCTGGTACCCAATGATCTAAGTTTTTATACCATATGGGATAGGACAATGGCCACATATAAGTTGAGCATCCTGAAGATGCCAGGAAGCTCAAGTAATAGGTTCCCAGTGGGGCAAATTTAAAAATTTTAAAGTTAGTGAGGTAATCTCAGGAAGTATCCCCCATTTTTATTTCTTAAAAGTTGTTTCTTAAGGGTGGACTGTGCATGTTCTACAAATGTTTGACCCTGTGGGTTGTGGATTCCCAGTGATGTGTTGAGTTTGTCATTGTTACCAGCATTTCTTAAAATTTCTACTAGTAAAAGCTGGATTGTTATCTGTTTTTAACTCTGTGGGAATAACCATAACAATGAATTGAGGAAGAGGAAGGTAATTTATCTAACTTTGAATATTGACTAGTTAGTATTTTGTCATGTGCCAGGCAGTAGTGCTACACACCTTTAATCCCAGCACTCAGGAGGCAGACAGGTGGATCTTTGTGAGTTTGAGGCCAGCCTGTTCTACAGAGTGAGTTCCAGGATAAAGTCCAAAAAAAAAGTGTTTTGTTGCTGTGTAAGCCTTGGCTATTAATATTTAAATTGTCATGTGACCATTTTGGGGGAACAATATGATTAGCATTGGGGGCACCCAATATCTGAGTCATTGACATAAACAGGCATGCTATTTTCTTCCCAGTGATGCACAGTGATGCACAAGAGGACCAGGTCCATAGCTCAGTATGGCTCAGCAGGAACAGATGCCTGCAACAGAGAAACACAGCAAAACCAGCAATTCTGCAAGCACATGCTTCCCCTTAGACTTGATCAATGTTATTCCTTCAGACACTAATTTCTGAGTCAATTTTGGTAGAGAGGCTCTGTTCTTTTGGTTTGATTATTCTGTTTTTCCATATCCTTTCTTTTCTTCAGATGGAGCCTCTGTAGCCACTTTGGGACTTCTTTGTACCTCTTCTACAGATTGTGTCAGTCTTTCAGGTATCCTAGCTTCCCTGAGGACAAAACACACACATCCCCATCTCCAGTGGATTACTGGAGCTGGGCCACTCAGTTTGGCCAGACACGACATCTCTACAAAGAATGGTGACCCTGAATTTTTTCAGAGGGATCTTAAAATGTTCTTTATCCTTGTCCAAATTTTATGTAAAGTAGAAGATAAAATATTGTGGGGAGTATTCATACTACCTCAATCACCTTTCTTTATTTGTAAATTATGTTTAAGTTGTTCATTAGCTCTTAAAAGATGTGCTATGATTTACCATTCAGGACCTTTAGGGGGTCCTAAGGAGAGAAGGGTAAGGGGGAGGGTGACAAGGGGAGGCGACAGGGATGACAACACAGGACAGAAAGATGGAGCAAGAGAGAGGCAAAGACCTGCTTGTCTCTTCAGAAGAGTGGCCAGAAGTAGGCGAGGCTTGTCTCTTAAAGGGACAGGTTACTGTTGGCCATGTTGGCAAGTGTGATGCAAGTCACAGGGCCTGACACACTGTGCCAGGTTCCCAAGGGGCAGGGCCAAGGTGCCTGGATGCTAACAGATGGACCATGAGGGCTATTATATGGAATGCCTGTGATGTGGGTTATATCATACTGTCACCAAAATTCTTGAAAAGGTTTGGCAGTATATGCAGGAGCATTGTCAGTTTTTAACCTTTTCACAGGGGTATAAAATAGCAAAAGCCAATGCTAGAGTATTAAACAAAAAAGTTAATTCTTAAGTAAGGCATACAAACTTATTAAAGTTAATGCAATTTTTTGCATTGTAAATTAATACTTTTAATTTTTCCAATTTAATTTAATTTTTCTAATATTAAAGTAAGTATAAAAATCCCAACTTTATGTTATAAGTTTGTTGTCCATGCTTTGAAAAGAACAAGAGTTGTTTCCTCTTGCCTTTATTATACATTATATGGATGACATTTTGCTTTCTACAAAATAATAATAATGATGATAAGCTAAAGGATCTGGCTCATCAAGCCTCTGTCTAATTTTAGAAAGTTTTCCTGTCTTTTTTTTTCCAGAACCCGGTAGCTTATGTCATGTATCCTCTTTCCCAGGAAACAGAGACCAGCAGCACACATTGTCTGCTTGCCACATTCATTTCAGTCCTTATTGCTATCCTCAGGTAGAGGAGGATATAGTAACAGTTCAAGTCAGGGAGCAGTCATTCAGAATATTCTGAGAATCGGGGTGCTTTCTGCCACTTTTGGTGCTGCCAGCCTAACCCAAGCCATCATATTCTCTTAAATTGTTATAAGAGCCACCAAATATCTTTTCCCAAGTCTTTAATATGTTGTTTGTCCCTTAAATTGCCTCTGAACATACCCAATTTTAGCTTTCCAAACTGAAAGTCTATTTTCTTCTTAAATACCCTGAATTCATTGCACTCCAGATACTCTACAATTCTAGCAAGCCTCAAAGCCTCACAGGGCTGTCTCTTGTCTTACTTGATCCCACTTTGACTTTCTTCCTCTCTGCTTTTGTCACTGTAGCCACCTCTTGACCTCCCAGGTGTTTCAGCCTCAGGCCTTCCCCTCTCTGTCTCCCTCCCAACAACTCTTTGTTCAGTTAAGGTCATCCAGGACACTAGATAAGATTACAACCCCACCTCCCAGTGTGACTTTCTCCTTTAGCATGGTTCTTGTTTATTTTGCAGTGCTAGGAAGCAAACCCAGAAGTGTTACAAGTCGTTTAAGGATTTAAATTTTAGACGTTAAAGGGAAACATAGATGCAACATTCTGGTATGTGGGTGTGATGTGTCTCCCACCCCACCTCCCATTAATCTTGTTATATAGGTGACATTGTAGAGCAGAGTGGAGAGGAGTGGTACAAACTCACAAGAGCACATGTTTTAACAGCCCCACACCATCCCCCCCACCCTCCCACCTCCATCTTCCACCAGGGACAGTGGTTTGAATTTTATCCTGGCATAGGAAGTCTCCAAGGGAACAGAAGTCTTTATTTATCATGACAATAATCACTGTGATGAAGCTTGCATCAGCAATACTCATAGTCCAGGAATGACTTAAGATGACAGGGGACACTGGATCCAGCCAGGCACAGAGTTTCCAGGCAGAAAGCCAGAACTGAAGGAGGCAGAGAATCCATGGGAATGGCAGGAGGAAATTAAAGTATGAGCACTCTATATTAGACCGGCTAAAAACCTTAGCTTTGCTGAAAGTAGATAAAATATAGTAATGTACCTCAAAATGAAGTATATAGTTAGTTACAGCTGTGACTTTATAACCATACTGATGAATAGATACCCCAAAGAAATAAAAGCAAAGACTCAGGCCAATGTTTCCATACTCATTGCTGATGCTAGCCAAGGGGAGGAAGAGTAGCCCCAGTGTTCAGAAACAGGTAGGTAGGTTTTTTTTTCTGTGTAAGAATAGACTATAACTCAACATAAAAGAGGAAATCTGATTTGTGATTCAGCATGGATAAGCCTGGCAGCCATGATTCTGACTGAAAAGAGCTAGGCATGAGAACAGATACTATATGAATCCACTTGCACAGACAGAGAAGTCAGATTCATAATGACAGGCAGAAGTAGGAAATGCTGGGACTGGGGTGAAGAGAATGGGGGTTTTCTGAATAGAATGAGGTTCAGCTTGGGAGGATGAGAATGCTCTGCAGATGGAAGTGGTGATGGCTCCATGATATTGTGAATACTTATTGCTATTGAACTATATGATGAAAAAGAAAACCTAGTAGGGTAATGGCTGGATGTCCTAAGGCTGTTAAAGTGTATGGAAGGGAAGAGTGGTACAGATCAGAGGGCTGGGTCTGAACTTCCAGATAAGTGGCGAACCAGTTCTATGTATTCTAAGGTCTAGGGCAGTAACTTCAGTCCTGCACTGAGATGTGATGACACCATGCATGCAGAGGTATGTGTAGAAAAAGCTCGGGAGGAGGATACCTGTCATCTTCCTGTGCTAATGTGCCTCCCCTAGGATGCTACCTAGCATGGGTGGAGAGTTTATTCCTTCTATGCATGTATTTGAGAGTTAATAGCAAACTACTTGGAAAGTTGAAAAGAGTAGTTGGGTGTGGTGACACACACCTTTAATCCCAGCACTTGGGAGGCAGAGCCAGGCAGATCTCTGTGAGTTCAAGGACAGCCTGGTCTACAGAGTGAGTTCCAGGACAACCAAAGATACAAAGAGAAACCCTGTCTCAGAAATTAAAAATAAAAATAAAAGAAATAGAGTTTAAATTAAAGCCACATAAAGATGAAAATATACAGAGAATCTGGATACTGTATGTTACTGTATTGTTTTTAAATTGTTTGATGGCTGAGGAAGGAGAAACAGCTGCTAAAAGACATTTTATTATAAATGCTGCTGATTAATCCAACATATATTTTGAAAATGCTTTGACTTCAAAATTTAAGTCAAAAGATATGTTACTTTGAAGAAGAGGTTTGGCTTTTGTTTCCACAGGAAATGAGAGGCTATGAGTTTATTCTGGCTTAAGAAAAATCAGGTTTGACTAAGAAAGACCCCCTGAGAAAATCTCCAATAAGAAAGGATGGTCCAGATGATCCAACATTTCAGAGGAGCTCTGCTGGAGTTTCCTCTGAGTTCTACATCCAGAACAGCCTCAAGACTGCTGGCTGAGATGATCAAGTTTCATAGACTATTCCAGTCAGGACTTGACCATAATCCTAAATTTTCTTTAGGCCCCCATAACAATACCAGCAACCCCAATCGGCAGGAAGTAGCCTAGCAAAGTAAGCCTACACCTCCACCCCCCACCGTAGAAGAAACAGATTCACAGTTCATGTTTTGAAAAAAAGAAAGCAAAATAGAGAGTTGGGAGAATGCTATGAGACAATGGTCTTGTATCCTGTAAAGATTTGTCATTTGTACTGGTTTAATAAAACACTGATTGGCCAGTAGCCAGGCAGGAAGTATAGGCCAGGTGACAAGAATAGGAGGATTCTGGGAGAGGAAAGGCACAGTCTGCAGTCGTAACCCAGACACAGAAGAAGCAAGATGAGAATGCCTCCCTGATAAAAGGTACCAAGCCATGTGGCTAACACAGATAAGAATTATGGGTTAATAAAGGATGGAAGAGTTAATAAAAAGCCTGAGCTAATAGGCCAACCAGTTTATAATTAATGTAAGCCTCTGTGTGTTTCTTTGGAACTGAATGGCTGCGGGACTGGGAAGGACAGAAACCTCTGTCAACAGAAAAGGACCAGAAGGAAGTCATGAATAAGGCGAAGAGATACATGGAGGACTGTACAGCTGAACCATGTCAGCCTCAAAGCTGAAGTTTAAGCAGAGGATAGAAGGGTGTAACGGCGTAAGCGAATGCAGACAGATTGTCAAAATATAGACAGCTTTAATGGAGGAATAGACTTACAGAATCACCGTTCCCGCGGAGACCAGGAAAGCAGAAGTGAGGGCTGGGAGCATGCTAGCCAAATGTGAAGGCAAATTTTTCTCTATCTTCTTTTTGCAAAGGTATTGTGAAAAAACAATCCTTTAAATCAATAACTATTAGAGGCCATCCTTTTGGTAATAAAGAGGGCAAAGGAATTCCAGATTGCAGAGGGCCCATAGGTTGAATAACCTTGTTGATGGCCCTGAGATCTGTCACGATTCTACATTTTACCTGATTTTTTCTTAACCACAAATACAGGAGAATTCCACGGGCTGGTAGATTCTTCTATATGTCCAGCATCTAATTGTTCTTGTACCAGCTGTTCTAAAGCCTGTAACTTTTCTTCAGCTAGAGGCCATTGCTTTGTCCATATTGGTTTCTCAGTCAACCATTTTAGAGGCAAGGCTGTTGGTATCTCTGAAGGGACATCAATTGCTTGTTCTTGTACATTCTGAATGGCCAGTTTTCTCTGTTTGTAATATCTTTTAATATTATTCTCAGAAATATAGGCTCTAGAAGTAGCAGGAATGTTAATTTTGGTATTCCATTGTTGTAATAGGTCACGATCCCATAAATTCATTGCAATATTGGCTACATATGGCCTTAAATTTCCTATTTGTCCCTCTGGCCCTATACATTCAACCCATCTCGTGCTCTGCCTTACTCGAGATAGGGTTCCAATTCCCAGGAGCTGAACATTTATAGTCTGAAGAAGCCAATACGGATGCCAAGATTCTGGGGTAATGATACTTACATCAGCACCTGTGTCCAGCAGGCCAGTAATAAAAATGCCATTTACACACACTCTCAGCTTAGGTCTTTGATCATTTATAGAAGTTTGCCAAAACACACGTAACTCATCTTTCTGATCATTATTGCTTGTAACGGTAGGCATGGGGCTTCCTAATTGTCCTGCCGAGGACATTCTCTGCAGAGACTGGAAATGACTGAACCATGTTTGCTATGGGGGCCTGTGAGGCCCCCCCTCTCACGTTTCCCATCTGTATCAGGTTGCCTTGTCTATCTCTTGTAGACCTGCATTCATTCGTCCAATGTGCCTTTTCCACATCTAGATAAACCTGAGGCTGAGTCCTTCTATTTCTGTTATTTCTAGAAGATGCATTATTATTATTTCTGAAAATCCGTTGTCTACAATTCCTTTTCATATGACCCATTTTGCCACAATTAAAACATTTGGTATTCTGGTATCTCCTTTTACCATTGGAAATTGCTTCTTCTACCCATGCTTCAGTGCCATAATCAAATGTATCAACATCCAGTGTATGCAAGACCCATTCTTCCAAGGGTGCTGATCTGAACCTTAAAGGCCCCAAAATCTTTTTGCATTCCACATTTGCATTTTCATAAGCCAAAGACTCAATCATTATACGTCTTGCGTCAGGGTCAGGTATCCCTATTTGCACAGCCTTAGTAAGTCTTTGTAAAAAATCACTAAAAGGTTCTCTCAGACCTTGTTTAATTGTGACAAATGATTCCATTCTCTGTCCTGGGTCTTGTACCCTGTCCCAAGCCCTTAAGGCTGCTGTAGTGCATATGGAGAGTGTGTTTTCGTCCAAATTAGCTTGTTCCTGAGGGTCAGAAAAGCGTCCTTCACCTAGAATTTTATCTAGGGAGATGTCACTTCCCTTCGCCTTTTCTTGCTGTTCTAAAAGTCTAGCCTCTTGCCTGAACAAGCATTTCCATTTTAAGTGCGGCCCACTCTCAAGGACTGCAGAGCTCAGCTGGAGCCAGTCCAATGGCGTAGCTCTGCTTGTGGATGCCCAAGACTTTAGCATCTCTTTAACAAAAGAGGAATGCATCCCGAAAGTCATGACAGCCTGTTTAATTTCTTTGAGATCATTCATACGGACATGCTCCCATGTATCTTCCTTAATGACCCTAGGGTTTCTGGAACCAATCACCTTCTCTGTTGTTATTACTGGAAAGGCAGGTAGAGCTGTAGGTAGAGATTTGTGGAAATTGTCCCGGAGGGATTTACCCACAGATGTAGTTAAAATTTGCCTTTCTACCGTTTGTTCTTCTTCATCAGAATTTAGAAATTCCTCAATCTTTTCAATTCTATTCACCATTGCCTTCTGCAATGTCTGTATCTCCTGTCCAGAATTATGTTCCAAAGCCTTCATTGAGGATTCTAAAGTATGAAGTTTGTCCATTAGAGATAAGTTCTCATCTTTGGACATAATTTTTATGGCATAAACCGTGCCTTCTTGTATTGACAATCTTTCTGCCAATCTGTCATAAGCTTTAGACAAAATCCGATAGTCACATTCAGCAGTTTTGATTCTCTCAGTTACTATTTCAGTTCCTACAGAAAGGGACTGAAGCTTACAACCCAAATCAGCTGTTCCCTCTTCCATAGTAATGAGTTTCTCCTTAATATCAGCCACTAATGTTTCAGTTCCTACAGAAAGGGACTGGAGCTTACGATCCAAATCAGCTGTTCCCTCTTCCATAGTAATGAATTTCTCCTTAATATCAGCCTGTAATGTTTCAGTTCCTACAGAAAGGGACTGGAGCTTACGATCCAAATCAGCTGTTCCCTCTTCCATAGTAATGAATTTCTCCTTAATATCAGTCTGTACCTTTTTTAAATTTTCCTCAGTTGATCGAGTCATGTTAAACAAAGATCTGTTCTCCTCCTGGAGAACTTCAAACTGATTCTTGAGAAGATTGTTGTCATTCTCAATTGTTTTTAAGCGTGCAACCTCTGCTCGTAAAGACTTTATCATATTTCTATTATCAAACCATATAGTGCCAAGGAAAACTACGAATCCCAGAAAGATCCATAGATGTGGGGTGATAGACACCTCTTGTAAAATCTCCCACATGGTACAATTAAAAAAAACTGTTAAATTCTTGAATGGTAATGTGTTCAGACATTTTAATTATAAAAGAAAAATTTTTTTACCTGCAACGACTGGTTCCTGCCAGTGGTGGTCTCTATGGTTTTGGAGCCTGTCTTGGAACTAGCTCTTGTAGACCAGGTTGGCCTCAAACTCACAGAGATCCGCCTGTCTCTGCCTCCCGAGTGCTGGGATTAAAGGCGTGTGCCACCACAGCCTGGCCCGCCTAGAACTCACGGAGATCCGCCTGCCTCTGCCTCCTGAGTGCTGGGATTAAAGGCGTGTGCCACCACCGCCTGGCTGGCCTCAAACTCACAGAGATCCGCCTGCCTCTCTGGATATTATGGGCCTGAAAGCCGAGTGTATCTCGGACTCAGCACTGGGGCTCGAGTCACGAACTAAGAGAATGACACCCAGGAGTGTGCTGTGTTAGCTAGCAGGCTACGCACTTGAGTCGGGGGCAAAATAGCCCGACGTTGGACGCCAAAATGTAACGGCATAAGTGAATGCAGACAGATTGTCAAAATATAGACAGCTTTAATGGAGGAATAGACTTACAGAATCACCGTTCCCGCGGAGACCAGGAAAGCAGAAGCGAGGGCTGGGAGCATGCTAGCCAAATTTATAGGCAAACTTTAGCCTGAGGCAAACACGCCCCCTAAGGGGTGGGACTTATCCCTACAGAAGGGTAGTGGTTGGGGCCACCTACAGAGAGGGAAAGTGGCCATTCCTTCCCACAATCCTTTTTCAGTGATGGAAGTATGCAGAAAATGAAGTGTCTCTACTTAATTTTTATTAAGAAAACCCTTAAATGAAATTAATTCCTGGGCCATGATGCTCTGACCCACACTCATGGTGGATAAAACTACATTGGAGAAAACTATTTAAATCTATGAATAGAAGTTGAAGCCGAATCACTGTGGCTAAAGAGGGAGAGCCTGTTGAGAGATTTGTTGGCCTTCCCATATAACTGCAATAGACAGCCTGGATTCGAGAGCTGCTGGGCTAGGGTGAATCCAGGTTTTGGTTAAAACAAGTAGATGGGGTTGTAAAGCTAAGATTCTAAAGGAAATCTGGGAAGAATTGTCAGAGAAGTTCCAGAACCGTGCAGAGGTTCAGAGCTGAGATGGGATGCACAGGGCTGAATCCCTGAAATGTCTTGTTCATTTGGGTGAAGATGATAGACTTCACTAGCCCACCCCAGAAAGAGACACGAAGTGGTCGCAGCTAATAAACTAGACCCTGAGTCCACAGCAGACAGGATTCTGAAAGGTCTGTGTTCATTATTTCACAACTCAAGATGCCTTTGGCCCTGAGGAGTCTGCAGAGAATTCATACGTGTTCCCTTGGCTTCATTTTTCTTGGCTTTGGGCTCATTTTCTTGTCTGCCACATCAGCCTTTCTCCTCTGCCATGCTGCTAGTTGATCCCATTCAACTTTGATTTCAAAGGTTTCCATTCCGATAACAGAAGGCCTGGACTTGATTGCCATGTTGACAGATGATGCTACAATTGCCACCTGGAATAACGAAGGACTGCCCAATGACAGAATGTCAACTGAAAATGCCGCCATTCTAACACACTGCGAGCGCTGGCCCTTGATAATAGACCCTCAGCAACAGGGAATTAAGTGGATCAAGAATAAGTATGGGCCTGACCTGAAAGTCACGCACTTGGGCCAGAAAGGGTATGTGGTCCTGATGCAGGTGTCTTTGTGCTACCCTGTTCTGAAGAGGGTCTGATCTTGAGAAAGCTTTGACTTTCTACCATGTTACAGCATTACAGTTTGTGCTACTTATTGATTTTCTAGCTCATATTTCTTATAAAGAATTTCTGTTGAGAGACATTCATGTTAGGTAGTATGCAATTATTTTAAGGGTTTGAAAAAAACCATTGTATATGAGATTGAAAATACATGACTTTCCTAAGGCTAAGAATGGAAATGTGATACGTTCCTTCCCTGCAGTGCTAGGTATATGGCAACAGAATTGTGCTTGTAGGCTATCAGTACTTGGAGTCACTGCCCCAAGTGTATTCCTTGCCTAGAGAGGAAGCTAACATGGCTACAGGTTCCCACACTGGGTACGCAGTCTCCTAGACTAGCTCCACTCATCATTTCTGAAAGTTGAGTCTGCTTAGACGCCATGTCACTGTGTCCTGTAGGGTTTGACCAGCAGGAAGCTGTGAGCTCACAGCTGGCCTTCATTCAGCCTTGAATGGATCATTTTGGACCCACTGATACTGCCTTGAGCCCTCCCCTGTCCTCTTACACTTCCTGAAGTAAGGGATTGCTGCAGCTGTGAGACATAGATCCTGCTAAGCTGAAAGATCACTTTGGATAGGAGATTTTTATTTTATTTTTATTTTTTGAGAGCAGATATGAGATAGATGACGGTTTACCATTTCATAGGACTTAAAGATGTAAGGACTAAGGGCTGAGGAGATAGCCCAGTCAGTAGAGTGTTTGCTCTACAAGCCTGAGGATTTGAGTTCAGTCTTCAGCATCCAGTAAAAAACTAGGTGTGGTTTACAATCCCGGCACTGGAGAGAGAGGGGCATGCATATCCCTGGGGCTGCTGGCCAGCAAGTTTCAAGTCATTGAGAGCTTGTCACAAACAACATGGTGGATAGCTTCTGAGAAGCAACACCAAAGTTGACCTCTGGCCTCTACACATGTATGCACACACACACACATGCACACACGCACACACAGACAGGTCTAAAGTTTGATAAAAAAAAAAAAAACACAGTCATTTAGTTAATTTATTCTAAATGGGCAAATGGAATAAATGTAAATTCATGATACTTAGGTCATTTATAGTTATTTCAAACACTGAATATTGCCAGAAAATTCATTTATATTTGACAGGATTTTTTCTCCCTCAAAATTTGACTCCTAATATCTGGTGTGATAATGTTTTATAAAAGTTTCCCTTAAGTTCATTTCAAATAGCTACATAAAATACAACTTAATGATATAATTTTGAAAATTTTTCTGTGCTCCTTTACATCTTACTGTCTCTAATCTGATCATACTTTAAGGTTTTTAAATGCCATTGAGACCGCCCTGACCTTTGGTGACGTCATCCTAATTGAAAACCTCAAGGAAACAGTGGATCCAGTCCTTGGTCCTCTGCTTGGCAGAAACACCATTAAGAAAGGGAAGTAAGTGTTCTGTTCTTTTAAACCATGCCTTGTGCCAAGTGAGTGTGCTGCCGTTGCTGGTTCTTGGCCTCATGCACAGACACTATCCGCTGGCGTCCACTGTGTGACATTTCTAAAACTCCCTTCCGATACAACTGTACCCTAAAGTCAAACCAACCTCAGATAAGCCAGACTCACCCCTCACTCCACTTGGCAAATGTCCCCTTGCGTATTTACTTCCTGAATCACAGATGAGAATATACTGCCAGTCTGACACACAGCTTACTCTCTGGCTTCAGCAATCTGCAGAGCACTGTTTCATTCTTCTGTGTGTTCCTCAGTGTACTCTCAAAATAGGCTTGAAGTGGTTAATATTTTATCAGCATCTAGTAATAGCCTCTAAAAACTCATAGGTTTACTGTGCTAACTCCTTTTAGTATACTTACTAAATGCATATTACACACATACATATGCATGTGTACACACAATACATACATACATCATGTATACATAAGCATACACGCGTATACAACAATATATGAATACACACATATATGCACATACATGCATACACATGCACACACATTCAAAAGAGAGTCTGCCTCAAGGTCCCTGAAGCTATCCCCACAGCACCAGCCTACCAACAATGGGGACTATACTCTGCCTCACTCCTAGTCATACATGAAGCTGTCCCAGTGACACCATTCCCCTTGGGACATCCTCTCAGGGGCACCGAAACCACCTCCTCTGGGTCACTGTGTCTCTTCTCTACACGCTGTGTCTTTAATGACACCTGGTTGGCCTGTCATCCTTGAGGATGGGGGCATGGCGGTGCCACCGTGGGGATCTGAGTTCACATCCTATAGAAAACTGGATGTGGTGTTGCCTCTGTGATGCCAGACCTTCTACTGCGAGGTGGGAGATGCAGGCAGAATTCACCGCAGCTCCAAGGCCAGCTAGTCTGGTGTATGCAATAAAGAACAGCAATGTGCCAGTCCCAAGCCAGACAGCGGCCTCTGACCTCCACGTAGGCACCAAGACAGACTTATGGACAGTTCCTCATTCACGTGCACAGACACGCATGCGCACAGGTACACACATAAATCCTTTTAAACTTGCTCCATCGAATAGCTTTTTTTCTTTTCATTTTCACATGTTTTTCTTCACTAGGGCATAATTTTAAAACTTCCCCAAACTCATTCTTTTTGCCTCCCACTCTGTCTCTAAGGTGTCTGTCTCCTTTCCCGTCACTGAATTTCTCCTGAAAGTGGAAGTGGCCAGCTTAAGTAAGGGTGACTAACTCTTAGTCTCCAGTCAATTACTGTGGTTCTTCTTATACAGCTTCCCAAGGAAATCACTTTAGAGTGACTGACAACTTATAATTGTTTAATAAACCAAAATTTACCCAGACATGCATTTAGAAAAATCTAACAAGCCACTTGACAAACTGCAACTCCTAACATAAATATAATTGTAGCTTTGTCTGATGTGTTAAAAGTACAGTGCAAAATCTCGGGTGTTGCTGAAGTGAAATCCTTGTTATTAAGATGCTGACTCTATTATGAAGACCTAGGATTTTTGTCAGTGAAAAATGTATTCTCTGAGCTTTAACATCAACTTGCAATGGCACAATTTATGCTTAAAAGATTTTGATGGTTCTCCACCACATATGTGTTTGGGTAATCTGAAATTGTTCAACACTGGTAAGTTTAAGACATGAATGACTTCTGAAGGTGGCTGGAGAGTGGTGGCTTTGGGGTTCCAAAAGTGGGGGTTTGGAAACAAGACTGACAGAGACCATTAAGTTTCCTCACAGTGTCAGCCCAGAACAACCTATCCCAAAGAATGATCTGACTGCACGGTGGCTCAGCCTGGTTACCTGAGTTTCATCCCTGGGATCCACAGCTAGGAGAGAACCAACTCCTACAAATTTTCCTTATTCCACGCGTGCACCTTGACATTCACATGCATGTACACCCACACACACTAAATAATAGTAACTAAAAAATTTTAAAGACCAAAGTAACATTTAATGAGTCTACAACTTTTGTGATGCCTTAGAACATTTTAGCATCCTAAATCAAGAAAATTGAATATGATCCACAAGAATGTAACAAATGAAACCAGAGAGCTGGCTCAGTACTTAACAGTGCTTGCTGCTCTTCAGAAGACTGAATTTGGTTCCCAGCACCCACATCAGGCAGCTCTCAACCACCCTAATTCTAGTTCCAAGAGATCCAACACCTTCTTAAGGTTTCCACCAGCACCTACACACATGTGGCATAGACATAAAACTACAAAAAATAAAATCTAAAAAATGTGTGTAACAAATGATACTTATTGCACAAAGTTATTGCTTTAGTAATCCTGGCTACTAATCTGTATGAGTTACTTGTTTCAGGGTAACATTAACTCTGCCTCTCCAGTGTTGCCTGTTTTCTTTTCACATGCAGATGGTTTTAATGTTTCTTCAGGGACTGCAGTGCTAGTGGAGTCTGTATGAACCCTTTTGGTTGCTGGATAAACCCCCTAGCTACTGCTGAACGTCAGTACTGGGGACTGCAGACCCACTGTGATGAGGTGCCCTGCTCACAAAGATGTGTCACATGTCCTTGGAGGAAGGCCCACTCATTGACAATGAAAGATGCTAAGACTGAGTCCTTGCTTCTACATATGAAAAGACTTTATAGAGAAATTTACAGTAGATGACATTTATAGTCAGTGCAGGTCTCAAGAAATGAGTGGGCACTTATCAGATGGGCAGGTAGGGAATGGAGTCCTAGACAGACAGTCCTAATACCAAGCAGCAAAACTCTCAAACTATGGACCAGTTCCTGAGCACTGCAAATGGAATCCGGCTGGGTGAAGATCTGTTGGGCAGTCAAGGAGGGCAGTGTGCTCAGGAGAGGTGAGCCTAGAGGGGTAAAAAGGGCCCTGGGCACGAGCTTCCATGGTTGTACCATGAGTTGGCTTATCCTTGTATGGATATTACTCATCCCTCGACCCAAACACAGTCAACAGGCCATTCCTGTCAACTCAGGTTGGCAACAGAAGCTGTGACCAACACTCCCTGCCCCGCCCCCAGCATGATTTCTAAGAGATCTGCTTTGGGAGTAGATGGTGATTTCCAAGAGATCTGCTGTGGGAGTAGATGGTGATTTCCAAGAGATCTGCTGTGGGAGTAGATGGTGATTTCCAAGAGATCTGCTGTGGGAGTAGATGGGGGAGAAGAGAATGACTACTGTGGCAGACATTTAAAGACAGGGGTACTTTTTAAACACTCATTCTCCAAAGGGAAAGAGCAGTTGGCTATTTGAATATGGAGCTTAATCAGACCTTAGCTGACCCAGGAGACAGCGCACTTGGAGAAGTGGTTAAACCGCCAGTGTGGGTGTGATTATTTAGGGAGATGTTACCTAGTCAAAAGAGCAGAGGGTACCTTTCTTCATGTGAGGAAAGTAGAGAGCGGAGCTTAGCTAGCTTTTCTTGGATGCTATTTGACACAGGCGGTTCCATATATGGAGACCTTGTTTCTTCCTTCTCCTCGTCCTTCCTTCTCTTCCTTGCCTCCATCCACACTTTCTTCCTTCCTTCCTTTCTTCAGTGTTTTAGACAGAGTCTTTTATATTCCAAATTGGCTTCACAGTCTCTGCATAGTGAGAAAAGACCTTGAACGTCTGACACCACTGCCTCCACTTCCTAAGACTTGGATTTCAGACACGCACTGCCACACCAGGCTGATGCTTACTAAACTTTCCCAGATGAATCGGCGCGGTCACCTCTCAGTGGAATTCCTATAGCGCTATGTGTACAATCTGTCTCTGCCACGGCTTCCTTCTGAAACCTTAGCTATTTATGGATATGGGTGGATATATGTAGTCAGAGGACATCTTGCAGAAGTCATTGTTTCCTACACCAGTGGGTTCTAGAGATCGAATACAGATCATCAGGCTTGGTGAGGAGCATTTTAACCCACCAAGCCATCTCACTGGTTCCAATCTTCTGTATTTAATGCCTCATCCTGCACCATTCTGCCTTTTTTGGTGTGTGTTCTAGTTCAATATGCTGAATTTTGTTCACTTCTGAACTCATTGTAAGATCTCTGTAGATGGGAACCATGTACTGTGTACCCCTAAAAGATGAGTTTAACCAGGGCAAAGATGGAACAACGAGGTAGGACTCTGTTCTGTAGCTGTGGCAGTTTAGGTATAAGGATAATGGAAAATAACTAAATATATCAGTTAAGGAATTTTTTTAAATATATTGCTAAATAATGGGGTGGGGGAATATAACAAAAATCTGAACAGGGAAAGAAAGCTGATTTTGATTCCTGTGCGTACCTGCTACAGTTTTGTGATCTTGGGTTTCTCTTTTGATGAGTGTTCAGTGAGGAGATGCCCATGGATATTTAGGTCAGTGGTCAACTAAGAAATTCCTTTATGACTCTGTGAGTCATAACTTTCTGTTTAAGGGCAAGCTTATTTTAAAGTAATAAACAAAAAAACAATGTTGTAGCAAAAGAAAGCAAAACACCTTTTTTCTTTACTTTGAGACAAGGAGACTAGATAGATAAATAGATGATAGATAGATAGATAGATAGATAGATAGATAGATAGATAGATAGATATTCTCTGATGATTTGTAATTCGAAGCTTTGCATTTTATGGGTTTTCCCTAAAAGCCTTATTCTCATAATTTATTTTAAAGGGGCTTTGTGTAGAACATGCTTCAGTGAATTTGACAGATGCAAACAAAAATTCTGACTGGAATGAAGCAGTTAGACCTTAGTGG
Source organism: Alexandromys fortis (assembly GCF_014885135.2). Lineage (NCBI taxonomy): Eukaryota > Metazoa > Chordata > Mammalia > Rodentia > Cricetidae > Alexandromys > Alexandromys fortis. The sequence continues at coordinate 1,981,148 of NW_026068068.1, read as the reverse complement.
ATTGTCAAAGACATAACTCTAAGGAACATTAACTCATAAGCAAATAGCAAAAGATTCAAAAACATTTGAAATAAATGACAAGGAGCTGAGAGACTCTCTCACTGAAATTAAGAATTCTATGTTTTTCTTTTGATGAAAATATGCTTATTAGTCACTTAGAGTCTCTCCCGAGTCATGAACTGTGATTGTTAACTTTCCTACTCTTTTCCATTATATTTCTTATCATTTTAGCTTTTTTTCCCTGTTTTAGGAATGTCTTGTCTTGCTGGTTTGCTGTGTGTGTGTATGTATGTATGTATACCACCCCATCCAACAGGAGGGAGATTAATGCAGCGCTCAGCCACTGGCTTACGCTAGCTGCCAGAATGTTGCCAGGAGTCTTTGAGAACTGTGCACAAACTTGTTGGAATCCAGCATTGGGGTAGAAGTACTGAGCAGACATGCTTCAATTCTTAGTCTATTTTTTTTTTAGATTGAAGATTGGGAAGGAAAAACAAGTATTGATTCAGGATCCCTAAGACCAAGTTCTCAGCACAAAGGAGATTTATTTGTCTCAGAGGGACAGAGGGCAGGGAATAAGGGACAAAGACAGACATGGAGGACAAGGAAGAAGGAAAAGGGAACCAGGGACAGAGACAGGGGTATTTGTCCTGGAGAACAAAAGGCAGACATGGCCCATAGGTGAATGGTGGTTTGTAAAGGGGAGATGGGAAGCCCCTCCACCCCACTTCCATGTTAGGATGAGGTGTTTAATTTTAATTGCATGTGTTAATTAGGTGAACCAAATAGGACTTTTGATTGCTGGATTTCGATACTTTGATAGCTGGACCTTAAGCCTCATGAGGAGGGATTGACCAAATATGGTAATACACCAGGAATGTAATCTAACAGATTTTAGCAGGGCAAAGGAATTGGGGAGAAGAGCAGGACCTGCCAGAGCCACATGCGTGAGTGGGCTCGTGTCCCTTCGTTCCCACCTTTTGTGGCTGGGTATTGGGTAAGTGAGAGCCATTTTCTCCAGTTGCTTCCTGCTGACATTGGGGCATTGCTGTTAGGGGACCCAAGGAAGCTCGGTGCTGGTTAAGGTTAGGAAGAACAGGCTATGTCAGCTGATGTTCAGGTTTTGTGTTAAAATCTGAGGCTAGGGACGTGTAATCTGTGAGGCTGGATCAGATGTAGATTCCGAGAAGACAGCTTGACCTGACTCTGGAGTTGTTGGCACCGTCTGTAGTTGATTTGAAATCTGTTGGAACAGATAGAGTAGGAACAGACGTAAAATTAAGGTGTTTAGAAAAAAACTTTCTGTTAGATGTCCATTTGATACTGCTGGCTTCACAGTCCTGGCAGTTGGGAAGAGGAGTCCCAAGGCCAGGAAACGGGGAGTAGACAGCAGGCAGGGAAACATAGGCTGTGGTTGGCAGGAGTACTTCTCTGGAGTTTGAGAGTTCTTAAGAGGGCTCAGGACAATTTAGATGGGATATAAGAGGTTAAGTGGGGAGCACATGTTATCGGAAAACAGGATCCAGTTGTGTTGGGGAGAATACAATTTGAGGTCTTTGTTACATCAGAACAGTTTTTTCTGGGATGTTCAGGTAGGTTCTAAAATTGAAACATTTTGTGCACAGAGATGATTGGGGAGGTTTTTGTTAGCTGGTGAGAGGGGTGGCCTGTAGCAGGACTTGGGGTGGGGTGGAGAAATTGAGAGAATCTGTCTTTGGCTCCCAAGGTGGGGGACAAGGGATCTCCAGTGGGGGTTGGGCCTTAGTGACTGGAGAGCCACTGACAAGAGGGTCTGCAGCAGCAACCGAGGGAGATCACTGAAGGACGCACAGAGAGAGGAATTAGGGAAGCTATGGAGAGAGTTTGTTGGATGACCTTGACCCAAGTGAGGGCTTGGTCATCAGAGTCTCTGTGTGTGTGTGCTAGAGAGGAGACAGCTTGGGCTCAGCCATGTCTGGTATGTGAGAGTATAGCGATTGTTCAAAATGGTTTCTGTCTGAGGATGTCTGGACAGTTAAGGAATTTCGGGGAATAAGCTGGAGGTAGACATTGGGCAATCATTTGGGCAGAGTAAAAAGAAGAGCATGAAAAGAGAGATAAGATTTGTAGGGGACACTAGTGATCTTGAGAGGACAGATATTGATAATGGAGAGGTCAGTCTGATGTGGCCATGTGACAGGAAGGAGCTAACATCCCTATAAAAAGTGTAGGCAGAAGTAGTTAGAGGACCCTCTTGTGTAGAGAGGGATGGGGAGGAGGTCTTGGAGAGTCTGCGACAGGAGTGTAGGGGACCTGGGGAAGTCAAGGCCTAGGGGTGAGTGTGGATGATCTGGGGGAGGGGCAGGAGTGTTGGGGACCTGAGGAAGTCAAGGCCTAGGGGTGAGTGTGGATGGCCTGGGGGGGGGG
>NW_026068068.1:1933630-1978700 GCF_014885135.2 Alexandromys fortis | reverse complement strand
GGGGAAGTCAAGGCCTAGGGGTGAATGTGGATGACCTGGGGGGCAGGAATGTAGGGGACCTGGGGAAGTCAAGGCCTAGTAGTAGGTGAATGTGGATGGCCTGGGGGGGGTTGGGGGGGAGGGTATGCAAGGGATACAAGTGATGAGTTTTGATAAGAGAAGTCTGGGGAGAGAAAATGGGAAACTGGAAGAAACAGTGGAGTCCTTTGTAAGTTAGGAGTTGAGGGATCAAGTGGTAGGAATAGACTGTGATTGTGAGGGGGCTTTGGTTATTGTGGGAAGTTTTTATTGAACATTTTAAATGCCATATTCATCGGGTCTCTGAGGAGTTTGAGAACTGTTATCTATTAAATGTAGCTGGAGTAGACAAACTTTGCATATGGTTAATTGTTTCAAAGGTTCAACTTTGAAAACATACATATACACACACATATACACATATACACACACACATATATACACACATATATATACACATATATACACACACATATATATACACATATACACACACACATATATACACATATATACATATACACATATATATACATATACACATATGTGTGTGCACATATATACATATATACACAGATACACATATATGGCTTATTTCTGTATCTAATCATGACTATAAGTATAGTAATGAACATATTAAAGAATATGCTTATTTATGAGGTAACTGATAATTAGCTTGTAGGTTTTAATTATCATTAACAGTTTATAATAATTTTATAAGATCAGGATTGGAGCTTTATCCCTATTAAGTTTGAGCCTTAAGTCTGAGCTGTTTGGCCTACTTTACAGTGTTAAAGTTTTTAGTTTTGTTTGTTTGTGTTATTTTGTCTTGTTTATTTTTACTGTTGTTTTGTTTTGTTTTATTTTTGTTTTTCAAGACAAGGTTTCTCTGTGTAGCCTTGGCTGTCCTGGAACTCACTCCGTAGACCAGGCTGTCCTCAAACTTGCAATGATCTGCCTACCTCTGCCTCCTAAGTGCTGGCTGGGGTTAAAGGTATGTGCCACCACCATCCAGAGTTTTGTTTTCTGGTGCCCTTTATTTTTCAATCCGATGAGAAAAACAATCAAAGAGTACAGTGCATTGCCACGAGTGCACTGTGCCAGAAACATAGGACCATGTTTGTCTCTCCATTATGTCAGAGTCTACTAAAAAACAGTAAATCCACACGATTTAGCAGCTCCCGTGATATCGACTTGTTTTATAATCAGCTTCCTTTGATAGCTTGGCCAAAATGAATGCAGGCTTTTGTTCAAATTTTGTTTACTAATATTAACTCTCATATCACACAGCACACAGTAACTATCTGTATTTGTGCGTGTGGGTTGCTGTGGCAGAGGCCAGAAGGTTTTAGAATTGGGCTGAGAGAATCGATACTGAGGAGATCAAGGGCAGACCGCTGTAGTGAGGGACTGCTGCTGGATCTGCTGGAGAAAGGTTCAGAGTTCAGCTGCGGAGGTCAGTTCCTTGATGAGAGGCCCAACTGGGACCAGAGCAGGAAATGGGTTAGAAACAAAGCAACAGTTCATGGCCAGGTCCAGAAGCGCAAATGCCAAACAGGTTAGGTAGGCAACTGAGTAAGCCGTGCCATTGTGCCATCGGCGGGGAACCTAGCTGAGCCCAAGGCTCCTGGGACAGTGACCCAAGTACCAGGTACCAGAGAGCAGACTGCTGGGGCCATGCCCTCACAATATAAGGTGTCCCTCACTTTACAGGGTTTCCGGTGAGCAAGTTACACCTTTGCCAAAAAGTTATTGGAGGTGGTTTCTCGGATGTGCTTTTAACATACCCATGTGCCCCTACATTTGTAGTACACCCTGATGAACTTATAGGACAGCTCCCTCTCTCTTCCAGTCTGTACTAGATGGTTATGACCTGACCAGACAGTCCCAGCTTCTGAGGCTGCCCAGGGTCTGTGGTCATCCTTCTCCCTTAAAGGGAAGCAAAAGGCACTTGTATAACAGGGTCTCCTAGGGCAAGGCACGGCTATTCATACAATGACAGGAATGCTATGTGGCTGGTTGTGAGGACAAGCGGGCACTGAGCCCTGACTCAGGAGGCAGGACATCGGCTTTGACGTCAGATGTAGACTGCCCTCAGAGAGCACTGTGAGGCAGATCAGCGAAAGGTTGGGGAAAGGGGAGCTATCTTCCTGATCCATGACACTGGAATCACTTCTCAGAGAAGTGATTTGGGGATGGGGGTGTTTGTTTTTGTTTTGTTTTTTAAGTTTTAGTACTTAATGCTGATACTGTAAAAATCTGGAGTATAGGAGCTGGAGAGATGACTCCATGGTTAAAGAGCACTGCTCTTTCAAAGGACCTGATTCAATTCCCAACACTCAGATGACAGCTCACAACTGTCTGGAACTCCATTTCTAGGGTTTCTAACGCCCTCTTCTGGCTTCCACCATGAGAAGCAGAAATATACATGTTGCACAGACATAGATGTGAGCAAAATCTCCATACATATAAAATAAAAACATTAAATATATACAAAACCTGTAGTATATGAAATCTGAAAAGGATGCTAGTCACTGTGTGTTTGCCATGTGCATCACTGCTGATCCCCTCAAGCCACTTTGGGCTTCTTCTGTCCCATCATCGCATAACTTTATTTACATTAATTTTGTCATATATTGTGTGTGAAATGGAAAATCTGAAATGCAAAATCTGTGGGTCCCATGTTCTGAGAATAGTTTTTCCCACAGAAGACGAAGCAGTACTGAAAGACCAGGATAAATGTAGACCCCCTAGCAAGAAGAGTAGAGTCAAAAATCTAGGTTAGCTGGTTCAGTGACTCTGTTCCAGGAACAGGCTGATCACAAAATTAAATTATAATCTTGAGAAACAGGAGTTACCCCCTTGTGACTATCACTGGTATTTTCAGACTCTTCCAATGACGCCCTCTCTACCCCCTTTGGGTTATTGGGTTGTGGTTTCTTCCCTTAAATATGCCTTCTCCCAGCTTTTCGGGGTCAAACTCCTCTACCCCTGCGTAGGTTATGAGTCTCGGCCCCAGTGTGATGGTTCCTGTCAATAAACCTCATGTGATTACAGCAAGGATGGTCTCTCATGAGTTTTTGGGGAGTCGTGTTATCCCGTGACTTGAATGAGAGTCTTCCAACTCCAGGGGTCTCCAGTACTTAGAACAAATTCTACTACTCCAGCAATCCTACTGCCTCTGCCTGGTGAGATATTTAAAACAGGTTGATTTTCCTTCCTTTATTTAACACATATTTATTTTTATTTTTATTTTGGGAGGTTTTTCGAGGCAGGGTTTCTCTGTAGCTTTGGAGCCTGTCCTGGAACTAGCTCTTGTAGACCAGGCTGGCCTTGAACTCACAGAGATCCTTCTGCCTCTGTCTCCCGAGTGCTGGGTAAGCCATGCCCCATCACCACCCAACTTTAACTCACATATTTTTAAATGAAGAACTTTAAAAATTATATATATGCAAGCTTGAAGGAACCATGGAGACAGAATAGACTGGTAGAAGTGAGAATTAATCAATAAATTTAAAATGAGAGAAAATAACAGAAGAGAAAGTGATAATGGGGAGACTAATGTGGCTTGGGTAGGGAAGACCCACAGGACCACGAGCTTGTGGGCGGCTGTCCCCTTCGTCTCTCGCAAACTGACTGACATTTGTAAATTTGCCAATAGATCTTGCTTTCTGGTTTCCAAGTTGAAAATTTTCCTTAAATATTTCTTCTCTTTTATTCTGTATCAGTCTCTATGTTTTTCTATGTATTTCAAAAACAAGTCAATGTTAAAAGTTTAAAAATGAGGGGGCCCTGGACTCAGAAGAACCACAAACTGCATTCTCTAGCAATGCTTTGTTGGAGGCCCTGGGCAGGAAGGCCAGTGTGCTGACCCTCCTACTGAGAGCAGAGCCCCAGTGCTCACAGCGGTCCCAGCTATTAATAGGATTTGTATTTATTTCACTTGTTTATTTGGGGAAGGGCTTTAAAAAACACTGTTAGCTTATTTTTGTTAATAATAAATGTATGTGAAATGTTTATGATATACAGCACAGTCCAAAAGCTGAAGTTCATTAAAAATTGGAATGTTGTGGAGTATGAAGTAATGAATACTAATTGCTCCTTTCATGTCTGACAGCTCCCTGTGGACCAATACATCAGCCTAGACTTTAATTTGGTTCAAGTAATGGTTTCATCAATAGTGCATTAAATCTGTGTTTGAGAAGATATACAGTTGAGCCTGACCCACACTGTAGATACCTGCCACGAAAAGACCATAGGCTGTCAGCAGCTGAGAATTACAAATAATTAAATCCACCTAACTCCAGACAATCCTAATTTTTTATAAAATATATCTTTACATATCAATCGACAGAAAACATATCTGGGAAGACTTATCAACATGTATTTTTTCCAAAGCAAATTTACCGGCTTACCTATGGGAAAAGCCGCTGAACTGTGAAACAGCCTTTCCTAATTCCACCACGTTAACCTCTCAGATCCCGCAGGGTGATGGAAGTCAGTTCTGAACACCAGTCCTGTCCACTTGTTTCTCAGGAAACAAATATTTTTAAAGATAATTTTTGCCTCTCCCTGCATTAACTCCTCATGTGTTCTTTTAACCAGTCTGTCTTAGAAGGAGACCCAGAATTGACTAATATGTGTAGTGGCTATTTGATAAAAAAGATTTTCATTTTACAAAAATAACACAGGAAAACGGAAGAGCCTTTTGTTGACATGTGTTTCACAGTGACTGGCTTTCTTCACAAAGAGCTGCAGACAGTTTGCAGTTAGCAATATTACTGGTGCTGTGATATAATTGTGTCCTGGCAGCTGTGGCCCTCTGGAGAGGCCTCGAGTAAGACCCCCTTTGTGACTTCACTCTTGATCTCCAGAAACAGAGCTCGGTATTCTAGTCTGCCCACCTTCGAAATTCAAAATAAAGTTTTATTGTCAGGAAAAACTCGACAACAACTTTTCCATCCCGAACCTCTGTCCAGGCTGTAGAAGGAATAGAAAGTATCACAATGAAGTCGGCCTCGCTGTCAAGAGACCGGATTTTAGATTTTATCTGGAAATCATTGCCAACCCTGTCACAGATTTCAAAGAAACAAACAACTTTGGATTCTTTTCTTTCAGGAAAGCAATCTTCCAAAACAACCAACATGAATGGACCCAGAAACTCTATGGTATATTTCAATATGGGGAGACAGAGAAAGAGAGAGACAGATAGAGGCAGTGTGTGTGTGTGTGTGTGTGTGTGTGTGTGTGTATAAGATGTGAGTACACGCACGTGTGCATTTATTCCAAGGAAGGTAATTTTCTTTTTGCTTGTTTCTTTTCTTGTTCTGCGCAGTGTTATCTGGAGTACTAAACATCCTTCTTGTTTCGTTTTAAAATTCCAACTGACATCAGCTTTTACCTAGAGGGATGTGCTAGCGACCTGAACTCGCTTGGGTGAAGGGGGCAAGCAGATTAACTCATTTCTGCTCCTCCTGGGGCTTCCTTGCTCACCTCCAGGGCTCTCCAGCTGTGAGGCTTTCAGGCAAAGCCTTTCAGGAGAAACTGGGTTTGACCAACTAGCACCGCCCTTCCTGCTGGGGTTGCTAAGTTACGGCTCAGCGCTCAGCTCCACACACCTGAGCTTTTTGGCTATACCCTCAGCACTGACAGCAGGAACTCATTTTAAACAGCAGGGCGGACCGGAAGGCTTTTAGATGTCCATTGAAAAGTTGATTTCTTCTCTGGAGTGTGCTTTTAAGAGCAAGTAGTGGGTCTCTGTTATTTATTTACCATAAAAATCTACTTTCTATCTTTACCTGAATTTTCCAAGTTAGAAAAAGAATGCTCTGTAGAATACAACACAATATCTTGGGCCGTTTCTCTTCAGACCTCAAATCCTACAAATCCTCTTGCAAGAGTCCAGCTGCAGCCTTCCCAGTGAAGACACCGACCTGCTACAGAAGCCAGTCTTCAAACAGATGATGCTGTTTTCTGTGTTTGGTTTTGGGTGACTGTTAAAAGTAGTGATGGCATCTGCTTTGGTACCAAGAATATCTGCTCACCTCAGAAATCTGCATAGGTGTCTGTCATTCAAAACAGATAGCATCTCAGCTGTAAGATGCTGTGGGAGACCGGCTCCAGTAAATGTAATAGGCTCTTTCGTGTTCAGATGCGCATGCCAGGGATTGAGACTTGTCATTCTGTGAGAACCAGTGGTGGGCACCTTTTTTTTTTGTTGTTTTGTTTTTGTTTGTTTGGTTTTTTTTTTCAAGACAGGGTTTCTCTGTAGCTTTGGTGCCTGTCCCGGAACTAGCTCTTGTAGACCAGGCTGGCCTCGAACTCTCAGAGATCCGCCTGCCTCTGCCTCCCGAGTGCTGGGATTAAAGGCGTGCGCCACCACCACCCGGCGTGGTGGGCACCTTTTATGTCAGCACTTGGGAGACAAGAGGCAGGCAGAGCTCTGGGAGTCCCAGGATAGCCAAGTCTAAGTAACTCTAGACCACCTAGGGATACATGGGAGATCCTGTTTCCAAAAAATAAAAAGGAAAAAAGAAAGAGAGGGAGGGGGGAGGGAGGGAGGGAGGGAGGGAGACAGAGACAGAGACAGAGACAGAGACAGAGACAGAGACAGAGACAGAGAAGAAAGGAAAAAAAGAACTCCACATTTATTTTTGTTTTAAACTTGTTTTGGAGAAGGAAAATAATTTTTATTCAAAACTCAGAATGGAGATGATTTGAGACCAATGATAAGGCTTGTGGATGAAGGGAGACTGGAATTAAGGACCAGAGAGCATGGTCTAGAATATTTTATGACATTTCCCATATTTCTTTTTTAAACTTCCATGAAACGTATTCTAAAATCTCTGTAGACAGATAAACATTGCACACAAACTGGCAGAGCAAGGAGACACTTAGAACTGGCATTGAATGCTTCACATTAGATTTTACACTTTCGGTAGCAATATATTTTTATGCACTTATCCACCACTTAAACCAAGAATCCATTACGGAATAAGACAAAAACAGTTGGCTTTCCGTCCTCTTCCAACACTGTGCCCACTATCTGAGCTTTATTAATCATCTCCTCTTCCCCTGCCTCCCCAAGCCCAGTTCTTCTCAAATTTGTTATTATTTCTCCTTTTGTTATTATTCTCTTTCAGTCTCTCTATCACACATGCGTGTGCAAGCACACACACACATGCACACGTGCGCGCGCATGCACACTGCCCAATACAGAAATACAACCCAATGAGTCCATTTACTGCCGCTTGTAGTATATGATTTCAGGACTGTCGGCTAAGCACTGGATAACAATTTTGAGGCTCATCCCTGGGGAAATGATTTCTCCTACCCTTAGCATTCCCCAGCTGCCCAGAGTTCTCTGACTATGTGCGGGAGCCCTGTAGTTTCCCTCTCTGTGTTAACACGTATGTGGGTGCACTTCTTCAGGTCTTGTTGTTGAGCTATCATGAATCCTGCCGTGTCTAGAAAATATAATCTCATAGCAGATTTCCTGGTTCTGTGGCCCTTAAAACCTTTCTGCCCCTCTTCTGTGATATTCCCTGAACTTTAGTAACAGGAGTTGAGGTGGCTGTATTTGGGATGCTGTGGTTTCTGTCGTGGTCTTCCTGGGCTGCAGAGAAGCTTCTGTGGTGAATCACGGGAGCTACACTCCTCTGTGGAGAAAGACAAGTGAGTGAAAGAAGAAATAAAAGCAAGGAAGAACGTGACTGGTCCCAGGTGCCATAGACTAGAAGGTTTGTTGCAGATAAAAGGGAGAGCAGAGCAGAAGCAGGGATGTCTGGGAGAGTCCAGAGTGGACATAGCCAGACTGAGCCAGGCCGTGGGAGGGGGGATGGGAGAGGCCAGGAAGGTAAAGGGTAGGTGAAAAGGCCAAAAGGTACTGGCATAGCAAAATGGCTGGGTTGTTGGAGAAGTCTAGGGTGGGAAGTGAAGGATGCCATCCAGGAGGACCTGTAGCAGGTAGACTGGGGGATGCTGGGAGAGCCTGGCAGGCAGCATCCACTCTGATATGTTAAATCTGCACCTCAGCCTTTGTCTGGGGTCTGGTACCTAACATCAAGTGTTTAGATTTCAGGTAGGAATATGTTTGTTTAGTAGAGTGCTGGCAGAAGTGGGTGGACAGGTTCTCCTCTCAGGTCCCTGAGCTCTCACTAACCCCAGGGAGTCGCTAGGGTTATACTAGGCATGGCTTCCTTCCTCTCGAGCGTGCCTTAATCAGATCCACAGCCATTGCCTATTGCCAAGCTGTGAGGGCCACTACTAGACCTTTGGGGATTTCTTGCCACACTGGTCCTTGCTCTGAAAACTCCACATTTTAATGTCCATTTTGAGAATCTCACCTTGGTGATAATGGGTACTGTCTCTTGAAGGCCATAGACTCTGGCTTTTAGGAATCTCTGGTAATTGCCACTGTGAGTGCAAGGCCATGAGGGGCTGGAGAGATGGCTCAGTGGTTAAGAGCATTGACTCCTTTTCCAGAAGACCCAGGTTCAATTCCCAGCACCCACATGACAGCTCACAACTCTCTGTAATTTCAGTTGCAGGAGACCTGACACCCAAGGCAAAACATCAGTGCACATAAAATTGGAAAGAAAAAAAAGAGAGAGAGAGAAATGTGATGATAATCAGTCAGCAAACACTGTGCGTGTATTCTCAGTGCATCCATCCCACACCACCACAAGGGGCATCCACAGCTCAGTCCAGAGCACTTTCCAGCTGGATTTTGAATGAACTTTGAAAGAATTCCTGTATTTCCAGGATACCCACTCTTTAGTCAAACCTGACTTATGAAAGCTGAACTTTTGGTAATACATATTTGCCAATGATTATCATCTCAGAATCATTAATCCCACTAAATATCCTTTGTTTTTCCTGGAAGCCAGAGGCCTCTAACTTTTATGTAAATTATATGACTTATTTTTAAAATGTATAACTTAAGTAATTCACGCAATAAATGTATTTACTAGAAATTACAGATCCTAGACTATGTCCGGGCACCTGAATAATTACATCCATTCACAAACAACAGAATTTCTAACTGCAGGTCTGCAGGCCATGTGCTCTGAGCCATGTTTGGTCTCAGGTCGGCGGTATCCTTCATGTCCTCTTATGATGGCAGCTACGCAGGTTGACAGAGACAGTGCAGCAGCCTCTGTGAACACAAAATAGCTTGCAATGTGGTGCAGTGAAATAGATTTTACACTCATTGCCTAAAGACCAGGGTCCTAGTAGACCCAGCACTGTCAGGCAACTGTGACCTTGGGCAAGTCATGGACTCTGAGTCCATAAAAAAGGTCTAGAGGGGCCAAGCTTTCCCTAAAATTACCACTCCACCAGGTGAGCCAGAATGCCCTTGATTCACACGTCCTAGGCAATTAGACCAGAGTGTCTGCCCTGGGAAGGATCATCTCATTTTAGTTCTGAGCTGTACTAATAAGCATCTCACCTCCAAACCATCCGATCTTAGCCAGCAGGAAGGGGAGGGGAGCTAGCTCCTTGGGAGAGTGTAAAAAATGCCCTCCATGAGCAGCTAAAGGTAGCACAGATTCAGGAGTTCAACCACATGAGTCTCAGTGCAACGCTGGGGTGTTGGGGACTGCAGGACTTGGTTTTAAACAAAAATCCCCATTCTCTACATCTGTGTCCCTTCCTCCAGCTCCACAGAGCCTGGTGGCCTTGGGTACTGGGAAGTCATAGAATGCAAATGTTTGCTCTCCTGCTGCTCTGGTGGATGCTGTCTGGTTTTAGACTCTTCAAATCAGAAGAGAGTGTTAACAGTCTGTTTAATTTTCCCAGACAGGAGATTAGCCAAAAATTAACCTAGCAGCAATGATAAAACCCACTGTGTCATTATGCAATTTTTGCCTTTCATAGATCATAAACACCCCAATTGAGGGTAATTTACTGTCCCTGGGAAACCTAAAGCTACCAAATGATGCTTTTGAGCAAGGTGTAAAAACCAGTTTAAAGGCAGTTCTCTTCTGCAGCACAGCCCCCACCCTCCAGTGACTATTTTCTTTATAATTTATTATTTATTTAGTGTGTGTTTATTATTTAATTTATTGTTACTTATTGTATGTGCCTTAATATGGAAGCTAGAATTTGATACTATTGTCTCCAATTGCTTGCCACTTTAATTTTTTGAAATTGAATGAGGGGTTTACCAATTCAGCTACCTGGCTTGCCAGCAATCTGCAGGGTTCCTTCAGTTTCCTTCTCCCCGGGTTATCAGTACAGGCATACACCACCACAGCTATCTTTATGTGACTGCTGAGGAGCGAACCTGGGTCCTCCTGATTGCCTGGTGAGCACTTTGCTACCTGAACCATCTCCAGACCCAGAAAATCAGATACACACCCTGGCTCTTAAGCTGGGGTTTGCAAATTACTCACGGTACCCATAGGTCCACAAGTGCAATCCAGAGCTAACCGAGAGTGCACTGCAGAGCCCTTGCTCTAAAGCAGATGTTTGACTAAATATTTAACCAGCTGGAAACTTCATTGTACCTTACAGTGCTTCCTGAGAAGTCTGTGCTTAATCCTGGCGTTTCTCCTGGACTGTCCTTGAAAGTCTGGAGAGGGGTTATTGGTGATAACCTCTAGTGATCAGAACCACTGGTCAGTGTTTTAGCAGAAATCATACTACCACATTATCTAATGGGATCCTCTAAAGAGGAAACAGGCCAGCAGCTGTCAAGGTGAACCCATAAGCAAAGAATGACTTTAGAGGGTTTAAACAGTGAGAACATGCAACAGATGGAGGTCCACAGAGCTGATACCCTCAGATTCTTTTACAACAAGCATTGACCAGTTTCTGCTCTAGAGAGATTCTTCCTGAGGCCAAAACACTATCTGCAGAGAAACAGACAGTTTCTCTGCAGATAGTGTGCAGAGTCAGGTATTGGGGTTGTACTATGGACATAATGAGCTAGCTATATTGGGGATGTGACCTCAGCACTGAGGCATGAAATCTTTGTATGTGGCACACACACCTGACGCACCTAGGCTGCTGGTGATCTCACACATGTATTGTGCCTGTACTTGGGCCACAGACCTTCACAGGCGTCAGGGGTGGGATTTGCCTTGTGAGATCCTGTTGGTTCTCAAAAAGATGTGGATTTGAGGTTTGCAGCTTGCTTCCAAAAGGAAATTAGCTCTGATGGTGGTGGATTGTTTGGAGTCTTGTGGTCCTGTGATAACACACACACAAACATGAACATGCTACACATATCAAAGCCAATTTGGCTCTCACCACCGCCTTCACCCGGTTTTGGAGAGCTCTCCTAAGCTCTCGATTAGTTTAGCCTTCCTCTTTCACATGACAGCATCATTTGTGAGCCGATTGGCTGTTGATTTGTATATTCTTTTGGAGAAAAGGCTATCAGAGTCTTTGCTCATCTTTTAGCGGGGCAGATCTTTGAGCTTGTTGTGCTATCATGTGGCAAGGATCTGGTGGGTACTGATAATCTGCCTGTCCTGGACATTGTGTGTCAGCAAAATCTTCTGCTGAGTGGTCCTTTGAGATTTCCTCTCCTTTGTCCGCATGATGACACTTGCATCTCATCTTTAAAGAACAATCTCTCCCTCTATTTTGCCTGTCTTCTGATTGAGCAGACCTTTGTCCTTTGCATGTCTGTCACATTGTGGGTATTAGACGCATAGACAACAACTGACTGCACACTTAAGACACTGTACACACAATACCTGTCACTAGCAAGTAACATTTGTGAGCGCAGAGATCCGGTGGAAATAACTAGGTCCCCTGTGCCTGCAAGGCTCTCTGACACCTGGCACAATAGAAGTGTTCACTTGCTATTTAAAGGAGAATAGTACACACACACACACACACACACACACACACACACACACACACACTAAAGGAATGACCAAAAAATTCCCCGAGCATGGTATCACCTGGGAGCTATGTGCCAGTGAAGACGTGATGTCTGACCCTTGGCCTATAAAACAAGAACTCAGGCCACCATGATTGATAGCTAGCCAGTGTCCTTGCCTGGTTCACTTTCAGCATTTGGCCTATGGTCCATCCACTTGTAAAGGTTCTCAGTATTCTAACAGGGATATTCAATACTTGTCATTCACAATTAGTCTTTGTCTTTGTTTTAAACGGGAAAGGCCACACTACACATATATACATGGGTTTAGTAAGGAGTGGTTTGCTGGAAGAATGGCTCTTTGCCCTCCTGGGAAAGAACTGACAAAACAAACACAAACCAGACACGCTGAATGCCATCACCTCCAGTTTTGTAGCGTGAATTCTAATTGTTCTAAATAAAAACCTGGAGTCAAATATTAGGGGTGAAAGTTGAGAGATCAGAGAAGCCAACCACTAGAGAGACCTTCTGCCTCTACAGAATCCTCAACCAAAGGGGCGATCCTGCCCTCAGACTGCATCTCCAGACAGCACTGAGCTCTTGTCTCCTCCCATCTTATATTCCTCTCTCCGCCAGTCATACACCTTCCTGCCCAGCCATAACCCTTCTGTCTTCACCTCCTTAGTGCTGAGATTAAAGGCATGGGATTCCCACGTACTGGGAGTAAAGGTGTGACTCAACACCACCTGGCTCTGTTTCTCTTTGAGACTGGAGCAATCTAGTGTAGCCTAGGGTGGCCTTGAACGCACAGAGATCTGTCTGCCTCTGTTTCCTGAGGCCTGGAATTAAAGGTGTGTGCCACCTTTGCACTGGCCTCTCGTGGCTTAGTTCTGCACTCTGATCTTCAGGTAGGCTTTATTTGATAAAACACAAACAAAATATCCGTTCACAGTTCCACAAAAGCTATCTCTAAAGCCGATTGCTGGTGTCCCCATCTTCAGCATGGAGGCTTAACACTTGTCATGTTTTTACTGCAAACGGAAGATCACTTTTCAAAGGAAACAGTATTTGAATTGGGTCACTAGTCTAATCAGTCCTTGGGATTCTTAATTCATATCCAAATAATTAAAGCTTGAATGATGTAAGAAAATTATCATTTTTATCATCTTTATACATTAAAGCAAATTGTCTCAAAACTTCCTCCGAACAGTGGTAAGAGGAGGAGAGACAATCTAGCTGCCATCCGCAAATGACAGTCACTCTGAGGCACAATTACAGAAGGCCCAGGGCCCGCAGCCCAGATGCGGCCACATTATAGCATTTTCAGCAGCTCTGCAGTTTTTAAGCACTGGAAACAGGTGCTAAATGTCGCACGCTGCTGTTTCTTTTGAATGTGCTCAATTTCCAAAGTTAATAAACTGAGTATAGTACCCTTTCACCTGCAAGTAGGTGAGACGGGTCATAGACCGTTCTGTCCTTATATTAGGAGCAACGTAAGCTTGCACGGCATTGAGCAGCGGAACATTTTGGCAATCAAAATATTTTACCAGTCAGTGTAGATCACGCAGGCCGGTAGTTCCAGCCTGGGCCACTTAATGAAACTTGCTACAAAGTGAACAATCCAAAGAGAATTGAAAACACGACCCAGTGGTGGAGTGTCTGTCTACTGTGCACGAAACTCGGGTTCAAGCACTTGTACCTCCAAAAATAATTTTTACCTACTTAATACTGAAGAATTCGAATTTTCATTAATAATCAAGAGTAAATGAAAGTGAGGTGACTTGTCTTGTTACTTGCTTTGGCCATGCTCCAAACTTCTCCCAAGCATCTCACTCCACACCGCTCAGGCCACCACAGTGGAATGTTGGGAAGCTGCTGTATTTATGGATTTAACCCCTGATAGTCTGGCTGGCTATACTGAAAAACTCTGCATCCGGCTGATCCTCATAATGGGTTCCTAGCAGAGAAGAGAACATGAACCAAGTCAAAAAATCCTAATCAACAAGGAAACAATCAAGCAAAATATGTATTTAATTAGCTTAGTTTTAGAAGCATAAGTAACTATTGTTTCTATATTTAATATGGTAATAATATGTTACTATAATAGTAAAGTAACTAATGTATTATTTAATAGCATAGCATGTATATTTCTGTATTTAGTATTTAATATTTTACCAAATAAAATATTCCACTCATTGCATAGTAATATATTTCAGTGTGGGCACAGAGTTAATGTGTGTGCATAAATAAATAGACATATCAATACATGCATATTTTATTCTATCCATTCAAGAACAGTGTTTTCTATGAGTTCATGTGGAAATGTTTTGAATATAATATCACTCTATAAAAAAATTAATGTCTGTTATAAATTTAATCCCAGAAAGTACAGAAAGTCACCATTTGCTGATTGTCAGAGCAGCATTGTAAACTGAGTGGTAACACTGCCCCTGGTTCACAAATGAAGAGATAGGCAGAGGCCGAGTGGCGTCTTCTGTTCCTCCTGGGTCTTAGGAAAACTGGGAGTAACAGGGAATTCCCATACCCAGCCTGCTGGCTCAGGAGTGTCACCAGAATCAAGACATGGAATGGCACCTTCCCACTGACATGGTCCCCAGGGTTCGCCTGAGTGTCTGCGTTGTGGCCCCTGTAGGTACATCAGGATTGGTGACAAAGAATGTGAATTTAATAAGAACTTCCGTCTCATCCTGCACACCAAACTGGCAAACCCCCACTACAAGCCCGAACTACAAGCCCAGACGACCCTCCTCAATTTCACAGTCACAGAAGATGGTCTCGAAGCCCAGCTGCTGGCAGAGGTGGTCAGTATTGAGAGGCCAGATCTGGAGAGACTAAAGGTAACTAGTACTGCGTCGCCCCCAGAACGCACTCATCCCTCCCTCGGCACGGAAACAATGCCAGAGGCTGGGGTGCCAAGTGAGACTGTGTAACTGAGGAAAGTGTAGACACATATAAAAAAAAATATGAAATTCCTCCTTAGAAACGTCAGGAAATTAGAGCTGGGCCACATGTGGTGATGTGTGATCGCAGGCTTGGGCCTGTCAAAGTTAGCTTCAGCTATTATCTTCACACAAACCTTGTGGTATTTTCTTGATTGCTCACTGACCTACAAGGGTTTGGGCCACTGTGGATCTGCCCCAAAGGAATCTGTTGAGAAAAAAAAATGGTGTTTTCTTTTGCCAGTGGGCATCAGTTAAAGATAGTACCTTGCTTAGGGGTGGGACCGCATATCCACTTTCCTCTCTTGATGCTGGGATCCTGGATTGAACCTGTTTGGGCCCTGTGCATTCTGCATCCCTCTTTCAGGGTGTGTGTGCATGCTGCATCCCTCTTTCAGCATGTGTGCATGCTGCATTCCTCTTAAGTGTGCTTGTGCATGCATCAGTCCTGCAGTGTCTGGACGAAAGTTTCCCTGGAGTCCTCCATCAGCTCTCGTGCTCTGATCTTTCTGTTCCTCTTGCACACAGTTCCTTGAGTGCTTTGATGAGAACACCGTTGAGACTGAGTGTTCCAAAGCCTCTCCCTCTCTGCACATTACCCACTCAGGAGTCACTGTTAGTTTCTGTCCATTGCAAGAAGCAGTGTCTCTGCTGGTGGCCGAACGAGGCTCTGATTCCTGCAGTTTTTGTCACCCTAAGATTTCAGTTCCAGTTTTGCTTCAGTTTGGATTTTGTTTATTGTTCTATTTCTTTGTTAAATTCTGCTTCTGTGCCTTGCATTGTTTTCATAGATTTCATTAAGGCGTTTATCCAAACCCTCTCTGAGGTCCCTGAGCATATTCATATTCCGGTTTTGAAGCCCTTTTCTTGTGCTTGAGCTATATTGAATTTCTCAGGGCCTACTGTAATAAAGTTACTGGGTTCTGGCAGAAGCATATTGTCTTGGCTATTCTTGTTTGTGGTTTACGCAGGGATCTAGGCATGTGGAGAAATGATGTTTGAGGTGTTTCTTGGCATTGATGTCTGATCTTGCCTTTGTTGGGTGTGTTCTGCTCTTTGGTTGATGTTGTCCTCTCTGGATCCTCAGTGAGTGTTGTGCTGTGGGTGTCCTGGGTTGAGAGTGCTTCTGAGTCTGAGCCTAGTATGGCCTCTGGTGTCTCCGGCAGGAAGTATTTTGGTAGAGTGGCAGTTGGCACAAAGCCATACCTGAGTCTTATTCTGAGATTTGCATTGCCGTTTGAGACCAAACCTTTTGCCTGTAAGTGTACCCCCATTCTCTCGGTAGACAGTCTTGTCTATAGGGGACATTGGTGTGTTCGCATTGATTTGCATTGTCTTTTGAGACCAAGCCGCTGGCCTGTTAGAGTGCTTACAATTCTCCGGGTCGACACTCTCGCCTGTTGGTGATGTTGGCGCGTTTGCTTTGCAGCCATGGCTTCAGTCTCTTCCAGCATTCCTTTATTTTTTTCTGTTATTTCAGATTCCTCCCAAACAAATAAACAAACAAACACTTCCTTTCTTGGACTAAATCTGCACCTTGCTGCTCTCTCACCTTTGACCCACTCTCATTTGCAGGATCCGGTTGATACAATTCTAAAGGACACACATTTGGGGATGTTGTGGTTAAATCTCAGGGTGGCATTAGTAGACTAAGCCCCTGTTGGCCATCTGGACTTCAAGTCCTTTCTGTGTGAGAATGGAAGTCTTCAAGTGGTCAGCTTTCCTCATCGCCCTTCTAGGTTAACTTAGCTCTGGTAAAGTTCCCCCTGGTGGGATTTTGACAAGAAGGCTCTGAGCATAGGACTTATCCAAAATGATTAGATCCGTGCCCTTGAGTTTACCCCTGCCCAAGGCTACTGTCGTTTGTTCTTTAGTCTTTCCTGTGAGAATGTGGCCTGATTCCCATTGGGCAATCACCGGGATGCCCATGAAGGCTTTGACTCTCCTTGCAATGGTCAGTTATAGTGCAACCTCTGATACTAAGCTCTGTACTCGCCTGGATTGTTGTGACAGTTAGCTCAAAACCTGTTTTTGGTCAAAGTTGATTGCATAGCCTTTTCCTAATTGTAAGATCTTCCTCACAATAGGTCTTCCAAGCTGTTTAAATGTCAAAGCTCAAGCCAGAAATTTATATTATTTTCTTAAACAGAGGCTTCCTTGAGGTTCTTGATGTTAAATAAGTATCCACTCTTTAGACCTTGGATTCTAACCAAATGTTACCATACCATCTGAATTTTTAAAGACTTTTTCATGGCTGTGATCAGCATGGTTTTACCATTGTGTTTCTTATCATGTTTGTATGGGTCTCTGTGGCTCCTGTGATTACGGGAACTGTCCTGAGCAGGCAGACATTAATCCTCATTCCTAATATTTCCTATCAGCTGGTACTGACCAAGCAACAAAATGACTTTAAGATAGAGCTGACACGGCTTGAAAACGACCTTCTCCTGCGCCTCTCTGCTGCAGAGGGCAGCTTCCTGGATGACAGTGACCTGGTGGAGCACCTGGAGACCACCAAGGCCACCGTGGCAGAGATAGAGCACAAGGTAGGGGCAGCAGAGAACTCCTGACAGGTTCGGTGCTCCGCTGGATGAGATGGATCTCAGCTGTCAACAAGAACCACGGCTCTCGACTCAACGGCAGTAAGAGAGAGCTGGGGCCAAATATGGGCAACCACGGCTTGGGAACAATACTGTGTTCCCAAATACTATAACCCAATGGGGCAACAGATCACATTTTTATAGTAAAAGAGAAAAGAAAAAATTATAAATCAAGATGCCTACAATGTGTTGATAGAAGCATTAGGTGGATTGGGTTATAACAAAACAGGGATAGCTCTACTACAGGACTCAGATGCTACCTAGTGACATCCTTGGTTTTGGAGTTGGTAGAAGCAGGTGGCTTGCTAAGAATGATTTTAAAGGCTTTTGATAGTCACAAGGATGTTAGGTCAGATAAGGGTGTGTGGGCAGTGAGAATGGCTTTCAAGAGACTAAAAACAACAAAAGATAATTTGGCTCTGGTCTGCTACATTTTAACTCTCCCTAGTTAGGAACTTCGATCATTGTAGAATCTTATTTATTGTTTTTTATTGAGCTCTACATTTTCCTTTGCTCCTCTCCCTGCCTCTTCCTCGCCTTCAACCCTCTCCCACGGTCCCCATGCTCCCTATTTACTCAGAAGATGCTGTCTTTTTCTACTTCCCATGTAGACTAGATCCATGTATATCTCTCTTAGGGTCCTCATTGTTGTATGTGTTCTCTGGGATTGTGATTTGTAGGCTGTTTTTCTTTGCTTTATGTTTAAAAACCACTTATGAGTGAGTATATATGATAATTGTCTTTCTGGGTCTGGGTTGCCTCACTCAGTATGATGTTTTCTAGCTCCATCCATTTGCCTGCAAATTTCAAGATGTCGTTATTTTTTCTTCTGTGTAGTACTCCATTGTGTAAATGTACCACATTTTCCTTATTCATTCTTCAGTAGAGGGGCATTTAGGTTGTTTCCAGGTTCTGACTATGACAAACAATGCTGCTATGAACATAGTTGAGCACATGTCCCTGTGGTACGATTGAGCATCCTTTGGATATATATCCAAAAGTGGGGTCGTGAGGAAGGCTGTTTCCTAATTTTCTGAGAAATTGCCATATTGATATCCAAAGAGGCTGTACCAGCTTGCATTCCCACCAGCAATGCAGGAGTGTTCCCTTTACCCCACAACCTCTCCAGCATAAGTTGTCATCAGTGTTTTTGAACTTGGCCATTCTTACAGGTGTAAGATGGAATCTCAGAGTTGTTTTGATTTGCATTTCTCTGATGACTAAGGATGTTAAACATTTCCTTAAGTGTCTTTCAGCCATTTGAGATCCCTCTGTTAAGAGTTCTCTGTTTAGGTCTGTACTCCATTTTTCTTATTGGATTATCTATTCTTTTGATGACCAATTTCTTGATTTCTTTGTATATTTTGGAGATCAGACCTCTGTCTTATGTGGGGTTGGTGAAGATCTTTTCCCATTCTGTAGGCTGTCATTTTGTCTTTTTGACCATGTCCTTTGCTTTACAGAAGCTTTTCAGTTTCAGGAGGTCCCATTTATTAATTGTTTCTCTCAGTGTCTGTGCTACTGGGCCTATATTTAGGAAGTGGTCTCCTTTGCCAATGCATTCAAGTGTACTTCCCACTTTCTCTTCTTTGAGGTTCAGTGTAGCTGGCTTTATATTGAGGTCTTTGATCCATTTGGACTTGAGTTTTTGCATGGTGATAGATATGGATCTATTTTCATTCTTCTACATGTTGATATCCAGTTATGCCAGCACCATTAAATATGCTTTCTTTTTTTCCATTTGATATTTTTTGCTTCTTTGTCAAAAATCAGGTGTGTAGATTATTATCTGGGTCTTCAATTCTGTTCCATTGGTCCTCCTGTCTGTTTTTATGCCAGTATCAGGCTGTTTTCAGTACTTTATCTCTGCAGTAGAGTTTGAAGTCAGGGATTGTGATGTGTCTGGAAGTTCTTTTTTATTGTACAGGATTGTTTTGGCTATCCTGGGTTTTTTGCTTTTCCATATGAAGTTGAATACCATTCTTTCAAGGTCTGTGAAGAATTTTGCTGGGATTTTGATGGGCATTACACTGAATCTGTAGATTGCTTTTGGTAAGATTGCCATTTTTACTACGTTAATTTTACCTACCCAAGAGCTTGGGAGATCTTTCCACTTTCTGGTGTCTTCTTCAATTTCTTTCTTCAAAGATTTAAGGTTCTTGTCATACATGTCTCCCACTTGTTTGGTTAGAATTACTCTGAGATATTTTGTGGCATTTGTGGCTATTGGGAAGGGTGATGTTTCTCTGATTTCTTTCTCAGCCGAATTATCATCTGTATAAAGGAGGGCTACTGATTTTGTAAAATTAATCTTGTATCCTGTTACATTACTGAACTTGTTTATGAGTTGCAGAAGTTCCTTGGTAGAACTTTTGGAGTCACTTATGTAAACTATCATATCATCAGCAAACAGTGAAAGTTTGACTTCATTTCTGATTTGTATCCCCTTGTGCTGTGAGACAATGGTCTGTATTCTGTCACTTGTATTTTAAATACAATAAATAAATAAATGCTGATTGGCCAGTAGCCAGGTGGGTTGTATAGGCCAGGTGACCAGACAGAACGTAGAGGCAGGGCAACAAGAATTCGGAGAAGAGCGACATTTCAGTCTGCAGTTGTCACCCAGACAGAAAGAAAGACAGACACACAACAAGCAAGATGTGACTGCCTCACTGAAAAAGGAACTAAGCCACATGGCTAAAACAGGCAATAATTGTGGGCTAATTTAACTTATAAGCATTAATAAGATGCCTGAGATACGTGGCTAATAAGTTTATAATTAATGTAGATATCTGTGTAATTTCTTGGGACTGAATAACTGCAGGGCTGGTTGAAACAGAAACCTCAGTCAATACCCTTAGTCTACATTTGTTGTCTTATTACAATACCTCAGGGCTGGAGAGATGGCTCAGAGGTTAAGAGCATTGCCTGCTCTTCCAAAGGTCCTGAGTTCAATTCCCAGCAACCACATGGTGGCTCACAACCATCTGTAATGAAGTCTGGTGCCCTCTTCTGGCCTGTAGTCGTACACACAGACAGAATATTGTATACATATAAATAAAAATAAATATTAAAAAAAACAATACCTCAGACCTTAAGAACTATATTGAATAGATACGGAGAGAGTGGACGGACAGTCTTGTCTTGTTCCTGATTTCAGTGAGATTGCTGTGAGTTTCTCTCCATTTAGTTTGATGTTGGCTGTTGGCTTGCTGCATATTGCCTTTATTAGGTATGTGCCTTGTGTCCCTGCTCTCTCCAAGACCTTTATCATGTAGGGATGTTGTATTTTGTCAAAAGCATTTTCAGTATTAATGAGATGATCATGTAGTTTTCATTTTTCAGTTTGTTTATATTGTGGATTACATTGATAGATTTTTGTATGTTGAACCATCCCTGCATCTCTGGGATGAAGCTGACATGATCATGGTGGATGATGGTTCTGATGTGTTCTTGAATTCAATTTGCCTGTATTTTATTTAGTATTTTTGCATCGATGAGTGAGATTGGTCTGTAATTCTCTTTCTTAGTAATTTCTTTCCGTGGTTTGGGTATCATAGTCATTGTAGCCTCTTAAAAAGAGTTTGGCAATGTTCCTTCTGTTTCCATTGTGAGGAACAATTTGAGGAGTATTGGTATTAGTTTTTCTTTGAAAATCTTGTAGAATTCTGAGCTAAAACCATCTGATCTTGGGCTATTTTGGTTGGAAAACTTTTGATGACTGTTTCTATTTTTTTCAGCAGTTATAGGTCTGTTTAATTTGCTTATCTGGTTTTGATTTAAATTTGGTAAGTGATATTTATCCAGAAAGTTGTCCATTTCCTTTAAGCTTTCTAATTTTGTGGAGTACAGGTTTTTGAAATATGACCTATGATTCTCTGGATTTCCTCCATGTCTGTTGTTATGTCCCCCTTTTCATTTCTGATTTTGTTAATTTGGATATTCTCTCTCTTCTTTTTAGTTAGTTCGATAAAGGTTTGTCTATTTTGTTGATTTTTTCAAAGAACCAACTCTTTGTCTCATTGATTCTTTATATTCTTTTCTTTGTTTCTATTTTGTTGATTTCAGCTCTCAATATGATTATTTCCTGCCATCTAGTTCTCTTGGGTGAGTTTTCTTCTTTTTGTTCTAAAGTTTTCAAATGTTTTGTTAAATCACTAGTGTGCGTCTTTATTTAGGCATTTAGTGCTATGAACTTTCCTCTTAACACGTTTCAGTGTCCCATAAATTTGGGTATATTGTATGGTCATTTTTATTGAATTTTAGGAAGTCTAATTTTTCCCTTTATTTCTTTCTTGACCCATTGATGATTCAGGTGAGCATAGTTTAATTTCCATGTGTTTGTGGGCTTTCTGGAAGTAGTGTTGCAGTTTGAATTCTAGTTTTAAGCCATGGTGATCTGATAAGATACATGGGTTTATTCCATTTTTTTGTATCTGTTGAGGTTTGTTTTGTTACCGAGTATGTGGTCAGTTTTTGAGAAGGTTCCATGAGGTGCTGAGAAAAAGGTATATTCTTTAATGTTTGGATGAAATATTCTATAGATGTCTGTTAATTCCATTTGAGTCATAACATCTGTTATTTCTCTGTTAATTTTTTGTCTGACTGACCTGTCCAGTGGTGAGAGTGGAGTGTTGAAGTCTCCCACTATTAGTGTGTGGGGTTTAATGTATGATTTAAGATTTAGATGTATTTCTTTTACATATTACATACTCTAATACATATATTAGGATAGCTATACCAGGATAGCTTGTTTCTTAGGTTCATTTCATTGGAAATTTTTTCCCCAACCTTTTACTCTGTGTGGGTGTCTGTCTTTGAGGTTGAGGTGTGTTTCTTTTATGCAGCAGCAGAAGAATGGATTCTGTTTCTGTATCCAATCTGTTAGCCTGTGTCTTTTTTCAAGACAGGGTTTCTCTGTGGTTTTGGAGCCTGTCCTAGAACTAGCTCAGTTAGACCAGGCTGGTCTCGAACTCACAGAGATCCGTCTGCCTCTGCCTCCCAAGTGCTGGGATTAAAGGCGTGCGCCACCACCGCCCGGCTCGCCTGTTTCTTTTTATAGGTAATTTGAGTCCATTTATATTAAGCGATATTAATGACCAGTGATTGCCATCTCCTGTTAATTAGTTTTCATTGTTTTGGTGATGTTAATTTGTGTGTTTTTCCCTTCTTTGCTGCTATTAGACCATCAATTGTCTGTGTCTTTGTGGATGTGGCCAACTTCTTTCAGTTGGAGTCTTCCTTTTAGTTCTTTTGGTAGGGTTAGGTTTGTGGCTAGGTATTGGTTAAACCTGGTTTTGTCATGGAATATCTTGTTTTGTCCTTCTATGGTGATTGAAAGTTTTGCTGGGTATAGTAGTTTGGGCTGGCATGTGCAGTCTTTTAATGTCTGCCTAATACTTGACCAGGACCTTCTGGCTTTTATTGTCTCCATTGAGAAGTCAAGTGTAATTCTGATATGTCTGCCTTTATATATTACTTGGTCTTTTTCCATTGCAGCTCTTAATATTCTTTCTTATTATGTGGCAAGAGGACTTTTTTTTTTTTTTTGATCTAGTCTATTTGGTGTTTTGTAAGCTTCTTGTATCGTCATAGGCATATCTTTTTTAGGTTGGGAAAGTTTTCTATGATTTTGTTAAATATATTTTTTGTGCTTTTGAGTTGAACTTCTTCTCCTTCTTTTATACCTATTATTCTTAGGTTTGGTCTTTTCATGGTATCTTATATTTCCTGGATATTTTGTGTTGATCTTTTATTAGAGTTAATGTTTTCTTTGACTGATGAGTCTGTTTCCTCTATTGTCTCTTCAGCACTTGAGATTCTCTCTTCCATCTCTTATACTCTGCTGTTTATGCTTGCATTTGTGGTTCCTGATCATTTTCTCATAATTTCTATTTCAATAATTCTCCCCGTTTGTGTCTTCTTTATTGTCTCTATTTCAGTTTTCAAGTCTTGAATAGTTTCTTTCATATGTTCGATTGCTTTTTCTTGGTGTTCTTTAAGAGATTTGTTGATGTCTTCTAATTTTTTTGTTTGTCTTTTTCTTTTGAGGGAGTTTCTCATTTCCTCTTTAAGAGTCCCAAAAATTCTTCTGAAGTTATTTTTTTAGGTCATTTTCTTCTGCTTTATCTATTTTTGGTTGTTCAAGTCTTGCTGTTGTAGGGGCACTAGATTTTATTAGTGTCTTGTTACTCTTTGTGGTGTTCCATGTGTTCTTACCTTATCTACCCATTTTTTTCTTCTAATTGGTGTGCTTGGTGCTGTCTGTGTCTCTGTTGATCAATCTTCCAGGTGCCAGTGGACCCAAGGCTCAGATGATTGCTCTTCATGGTGCAGTCAGTGCCACGGTTCCAGTCACCTGTAGGTCACTTCGTGTTCTTAGAGGTCACTCAGCACTCTCAGGGTTTGTTCTGCTCCTGTGGAATTCGCTGTCTCAGGCCTGCTCTGGCCTAAGTTGCCAGCTCAGACCTGTTTCTGTAAATGTCCCTAATCTGGATCTGCTCCTGTGGAGGTCCCTGGCTTGGGGCTGGTCCTGCAAAGTTCTCTGGCTCGGATTTACTCACTCGGATATGCCTGGACCCACAGAGGATCTGGCTCAGGCCTAGTTCCTTAGAGGTCCTAGACTTACCCTTGGACTCACAGGGGTTCTGGCTCAGGTCTACTCCCTCGAAGGTCCCATATTCACGCCCAGACTTGCAGATGTGTCTGGCTCTGGCCCATTGGCTCAGCAGTTGCTCCCCTGTACCTACTCCTGAGGTGTTCCTTGTCTCAGATCTGCTCTGTTCCAGGTAGCTGGCTCAGTTCTGTCTCTGCAAATGTTCTTGGTCTGAATCTGCTCCTGCTCCTATGGAGCCTCAAGCCTGTTCTGGCCTAGGTTGCTGGCCCAATTCTGCTTCCACAAATGTCCCTGGATCATCTCCTGCTCCTGTGGAGTTCACTGCCTCAGGTCCACTCAGCCCAGGTCACTGGCTCAGTCCTGCTTCTGTGGAGTTCACCTTCCTAGGCCTGCTTTGGCCTAAGTCACTCATTGTACTACCCGCCTCCAGGAATTTCATTTACTACAATTTAATCAGGTTTGGTAATTTTTCTGAGAAGGCAGATTTGTTTGTGTACTGGTTGGTTTTGTGTGTCAACTTGACAGAAGTTAGAGTCCTCAGAGGAAGGAGCTTCACTTGAGGAAATGCCTTGATGAGATCCAGCTGTAAGGCATTTTCTCAACAGGTGATCAATGCGGGAGGGCCCAGCCCATGGTGGGTGGTACCATCCCTGGCTGCTGGTCCTGGGATAAGAAAGCAGTGTGAGCAAACCATAGGAAGCAAGCCAGTAAGCAACTCCCTCCATGGGCTCTGCATTAGCTCCTGCTTCCAGGATCCTACTTTGGGTTCCTGTCCTGACTTTCTTCAACCATGCTGAAATGTAAACCTAATAAACCCTTTCCTCCCCAACTTGCTTTTTGGTCATGGTGTTTTGTCAGAGCAACAGAAACCTTAATTAAGATATTGTGTAATGCAAGCCTCTTAGCAAACAGCCATCAACTCTTAGACTCTCAGTATAAGATTAAGAATTGAGATGCTTCAATTTGCACTTCAAGTTCCACAGAGATCCAATCATTTTTCTTGTGTGACCAGTGTTGGAGTCTGCTGGTTTATATGGCAGAAACTAGAGGAAGGGCAAAGCTCAGCTTCAGCAAATAATAATCCCAGGGTGTTGAGTTCTTAGAGAAATCTTTGGAGCTAAAGTCATGTGTATTGGCCTGTGATGGCAGGAATCAGGGCAGGGGAGGTGCCCTATGCTCAATGCATCATTTACCCTGGTAAAATGACATTTTCCAAGAGCCGAGAAACCATTTCTCCTGAACAGCTTTCTGGTAACCAAGCTGCTCGGATCACAATGGGCCATGTGTGTTGTGTGTACTTTGGACTTTCACAAGTGGCCACTGTTACCACTGTGTAATCTGGAAAGATGTGGACTGTTATCTGCTTTGTGAAGTGTTCTCCTTACTAAGTAATCCACTAATTACCCAGCCAAGGCTGTGTTGCCACACATCCAATGTATGTGCCTTAAATTAAGCAAAGAAAAAGAATCCCAAATTACTTCGTCCTTTTAAGTAAGTGGTTTCTAGGTGGCTCCTAAAATAGTAAGGATTAGGGCAATTAGGTAAATTAAGTCTTAGCTTTGAGGTTAACTTCTAATTGTCTCTTAAAATGTTGTTTCCTGTCTTCTGAATATATCACTATGAAGCCACGCACCCCTCTCTGCTCGGCAGTTCATTTCCTTTCATTCACAGACATAATGAGTCAAGACCATAAAAGAGTTTAGGGAAAATACCGTATCACTTAAAGCTGCAGGGCCAGCAAGTGTTCTTAGAGAAAAAAGAAATAGGTTCTTGATTTTTTTAGAAATGGGTATTTTTTGACCCTTCAATAAAAATAAATATTAGTTGATATTTGTGTGTGTATGTGTGGATCTCAGAAAAAGTGCCCATAGGCTAAGAAGTAGGAATAAATGGGCATATTTTACCATATGGAGCTGTGGTGCTGCTGAAATTTGACAGCTGAGAGCCCTCAATAGAGGCTATTTGGGAAGTGTGGCTATTGCATATGCTATCCACCTTGCGGTATTTGCAGACCTAATAAAATCATTGGCACTGAGTTGACCCAGCAGACTTTTAAGAGCCATCCCTAGGAGGTGATATAGCTGGGTTATTAAGGCCTGAAAGAGAGACAGGAGGCAAAAAGGTGACATTACTCAGCAGCAGGTTCCACAGCCATGAACCATGAAGGTCATTTAAACCTAGAGGAAGCCACTAGAGCCACACCCCTTCTCACTGGAATGCGATTCATGAGGAAAAGTCATCTAAAAGTAGAAAGTGAAGAATTTCTTTTAAAGTAACTAATTTTGGAGTATTCTATATGTGTATGATACACAGACATAGACTGGGCTCCCATGTAGCACAGTGTATGTCGGTCAGAGGTCAGCCTTCCAAACCTCACACGAAATCCCAGCTCTAGCACAGTGCGAGCACTTTCACTGCTGGAGTCAGCTCACTGGCCTAGATTTAGTCATTTCCTCAGACCTCAAGTCCTTAGATGTCAGGCATGGCGTAGGCTTTACCAGTAGTTCTTTCTTCCTTTGCTTGTTTTTCTGAGTAGGGGTCTCACGGAGTCTCACTCTCTACTGCAGGCTGTTCGTGAACACTTTATGATATTGCAGACCAGACTCAAACTTACAGTAATGCTCCTGTCTCAGCTTCCCAAGTACTGGGATTACAAACAAGAACATAACTTAGGGGTTAAATAGTAACAGTTGCTCAGTTCAAATATTCCTAAGAGTCCTTCCTTTACTGGAATTTGTTTAGAAAACACGAAGGTAAGTTATTGCTGTCATTTGATCCCACCATAGGTGATGCAAGCCAGGGAAAATGAAGGAAAAATCAACGAGACTCGGGAGTGCTACAGGCCAGTGGCAGCAAGAGCCTCTCTTCTATACTTTGTTATTAATGACCTTAGGAAGATCAACCCCATGTACCAGTTCTCTTTGAAGGTAATGTTGAACAGATAGAGGAAAATCCACAACGAGAGAAAGCCTGACTTTTCTTTTCCTCCTGGAAATTAGGAATTTATTGCCCAGTGGTTCTGGTAGATAGGAAGAAAGAATGAGTCAGATTTTAAGCCACTATTACATATATCAGGTATCCTAAAACACTCTAAGAAAACGTTTGTTTTCTCCTCATCAAAAAAGGGATTATTTTCAGATTTCAAACAGCCCCACAGCTCACATTTTGTAATCCTGAGAGCCAGAGGCCCAGTCTTTGCCTGTGTCCTGCGCAGGCCGGGTTCTGCCTGCCATGCCGTTCTACTTTGGGAGGCCTTGCAGTCTTGCTGTCAGTTTTGGAACAAATACTCAATTATCATACACAAGGCTTGTCATTGAGTGCATGGGTTTGCTTTTAATAATAATAAAAAACCATGACAGGTAGGCAAAGGGCACATGGATCTGGTGGGGAGGTTACCAGGGGAGCACGGTTTGAGTAAGAAGGGGGAAGGAGAATCTCCCATATATACCACAAAGTAAATCATTCTGTGCTTATCATCCTCATTGTGACCAGACATGAAATAAAATAATAAATACAAAGAGTCATTTCAAAATAAACAATAATCATAAGACATACAAAAAGTAGTGGGTGGAATTAAATAACAGATAACCTGATAAAAATGTGCTAAAGACTTGAACAGACATGTCACTAAAGGAGATGAAAATGATCAACAACCATATACAAAATGTTCCACATCTCTCATTAGGAGGACATGAGTCAACATATAGTAGGGGTTACCTCTCACAGGTTAGGATGACCACTTCAGAAGTAAGAGTGCTGAAAATGTGAGGAAATTTTCATCTTTGCTTGTGCTGCCTGGAGATGTAGATCAGATCAGCATCCATGGGAAAGAGGATAGCATTTCCTCAGAAATGAAAACGGGGAATGACAGTGTGAGCCAGCAGCAGTCCTAATTCTGACTATATATCCAAAATAACAGAAAGAACCTCTTGAAGACACAGCTCTAGATCCCTAGTCATAGCAGCAGGTCAACAATAGAGACCATCCAAGTGTCTGTCAGCGCCTGAACAGTACCAGCATGGCCCATGCATGCAGTGGAACACCAGCTAACCCTAAAAGGAAGGATATTTTGAAGCATGTTATGGAATGGTAAAACCTGGAAACCATTACCCAGGTGGAAATATGTAGAAGGAGCAGCAGGCCGCTTCCCGCCACCGGGGAAGGCTCCCGGCCACCAGCTAGCTTTACCCAAAATAATTACACAAAAATTGTAATTATTTTAAACACTGCTTGGCCCATTAGCTCTAGTTTCTTACTGGCTAATTCTCACATCTTGATTAACCCATTTCTAATAATCTGTGTAGCACCACGAGGTGGTGGCTTACCGGGAAGGATCTTAACCTGTATCCATCTTGCCTTCTTCCTCCCAGCATTCTGTTCTGTCTTCCCTACCTACCTATGTTCTGACCTATCAGGCCAAGCAGTTTTCTTTATTAATTAACCAATGAAAGTAACACATTGACAGATAACCCACCTACATAATTTCCCCTTTTTCTGTTTAAACAAAAAAGAAAGGCTTTAACTTTAACATAGTAAAATTACATATAACAAAACAGTTATCAAGCAAGAATTACAGTTACAATATTTATATCTATTTTATCTTTATCATAACTAAGGAAAACTATAACTATCTATTCATTCTTCAACTCCATCAAAGACTCCAGAAGGATATATATTACCTAAGCAAACAAGAAGTCCAAAACTCTAGAAATGACAGAGACATCTCGCTGCCTGGAAAGTCACCCAAAGTTCCTCTGTACTGTTGGGGCATCCATCTTTGGCCTACAGGCCCATAGTTTCCAGAAGACTCTTCCATGAAGCAGGAAATTTCAAAGGCAGTTCAGTCACCATCTGCTGTGTCCTGCAGAATGTCTCACAGACATCTTTCATGAATCAGGAACCCCTGAAAGACCATCTCACCTTTAGGCAAATTCAGCAGTCCTTTCCCTGTGGGTTCTATGTGTGCAGTTTATGCATCAGTCCAGGCAAGAGCAGTTTCCTGCCCAAATGGCTATCAAACTCCATAAGGAGCCTCTTTGATGCCCATCTTCCTCTTGAAGTAGCTGGTGCTACCAGGAGCAGACGTGTCTCATTGTCATGAAAAGCCCTAAAAAACATTTAAAATGCCATATTTTGTAGTCTTTGAAAGATATGAAGAATGCCTATCTGAAATATATCTATGTACACCTAGAAAGTCTAACATGACTACAAGCTTGACTATTATCGATGATTATCCACTAACAATCTAAATTTTTTTAATTATACATTACATTTTTAAATGAACTACACAATCATTATACCTTAATCAAGAGCAGAAGCACATATACATATAACAAAATTGACCTTAACTTTATATCAATAAAGCAAAATTTATAGCAAACCAGCCACAAAGATGCACATGGTGTGACTCCCCTCACACGAGATCCTAGAGTAGTCAGAGTGATGCGTGTAAACAGAGCGGCAGTCAGCAAGAACTGGGAGGGGTGAATGGACAGTTGGTAAATAGACTTAGTTTTGCAGGATTAAAATGTCTTCAAGATGGTGACATACTGTAATACTGCTCTACATTTAAAATAGTTAGAGTAGTAGTCATTTGTAGGAATTTTAACCATAATTTGAAAGTAATAAATTGAAGAATATGAGTGGAAGGAGAGAGAATCGTCTGCTTTAGTTGCAAAGAAGGAAATGCAAATAGATTTTATAGAATCATTTTAATAACAACCATGAACCAGACATAGTGAGATACCTATAATCCTAGCACTTGAGAGGCAAAGGCAATAGGGTTGACATAAGTTCAAAACCACTCTTGCTTACAAAGTGAGTTCCAGGCCAGCCAGGGTGAAAAACAGAAGATCATATCCTATCAGTGCATGCACACACACTCACATACACACACACACACACACACACACACACACACACACACACTCATCATGACATCATACCTTGAACTAGCACTTTCTTTTTTATGATATGATCTTTTATTTGTTTATTTATTTATTTATTAAAGATTTCTGTCTCTTCCCCACTGCCACCTCCCCTTTCCCTCCCCCTCCCCCAATCAAGTCCCCCTCCCTCACTTTCTATATGGCACAAACTCAGACTGTTTTAGCAGCCCATGTAAGCCTCAGAGAAGTCCTCCCCTGTCCTCCCCCTCTCCCTATCGTTAGAGTGTGCCCTGTGTATCTGAGGCTGGCTAGACAAGCAAGCATTACTTTACCCTCTGGTACTCACGTTAACTCTTCCAGGCTTTCAATACACTGTTCCACAGAGCCATTGAGCAGGCTGAGAAGGTGGAGGATACTCAGGATCGCATCGGCGTCCTGATAGAGAGCATCACCCACACTACCTTCCTCCATGCCAGTCAGGCACTGTTTGAGAAGGACAAGCTCACGTTTCTGGCCCAGATGACTTTTCAGGTGAGACCTTCGCTTGAAGCTTCCCTGAAACCCCAGGCAGACACCTGCTTGTTGTGCATTTTACTCCTGCCAAAGGGAAACAGAAATACCCTCTCAGAAACTTTTCATGACCAGGAACTTGAGCGTGTAATGGCTTTTGCCTACGGTGCTTTGGTTTGGGTGACTGACCACCATTGCCCTAAGAAACATCAGTGAGATGCTCTTTCATCTTCTGGAACTTTCTAGGTCCTACCAGAAATGTTCTCTGAGGTCAGGGGTATGAGTCCAGATCCAAGTTGCTCACAGTCCTTTTAAGAAACTCACATGGGCTCACCCATGCTTTTGCTAACGACAAAAGTTCTACTTTAAGCTGCATAATATCCCATTGTAGAAAGTCAGTGTTTTTCTAAACAAGTACATTTCAAAAATTATTAATACATGGCATAACAAATTAATTAGTTTAATTTAACCATCCTACAAAGTAACCTTGTATCAAAACATCACATTTTATTCCATAAATATATATATTTCAGTATATATTTCATCAATTAAAATACATTTTAAAAATATTTTACCTCGAGGAATAAGTAAAAAAGCTCCACCCAAGTCTCATGCTCCAATTTCTAGTGAGGCCTGCTTATCGTTTCTTCCTTATTCTTACAGAAGACTTAAAGGAGTCGATGTGAAGGCAGGTTATGAAATCAGATGCTATTAGTCGCTGCGCCAGTGGGGATGAGAGTACATTTCAGTTATGTTGTTTATTGCGGGAGGTGTTAGAACTGGAAAAAAATGAACCCTCAAGTATTTTCTATTGATTGCTGGTTTGGGTTTTGAGATCATCTGCATAATCTAAGAGTCGCAATACAGTCTTCAAATACAGAACAGACCCGCTAGGATTCTCACCCGTCACGTCTGGTTAATGGTGGCAGCTTCTGGCATTGTGATTTTGACGGAAACCAATTCATCTTTTGCACACGTGTATTCTCTCAAGGTTTTGTTGAGAAGGCAGGAGATCGACCCCCTGGAGCTGGACTTCCTGCTTCGGTTCCCAGTTGACCACACTTACTCAAGTCCTGTTGATTTCCTCACTGCTCAGTCGTGGAGTGCTGTCAAGGTATGAGAGGAATTTGCTTTCTCGGTTCTTAAATGTTTTCTTTCAAACAATAGGTTTCCCTAATGTAGAAAAACAAATCCATAAAACGATGATATAGCGAGGGATGGAGAGATAGCTCAGCGGTTAAGAGGGCTGCTGCTCTTCCAGAGGGCCAGGGTTCAAATCCCAGACCCCATGTAGCAGCTCACAACTGTCTGTAACTCTGGTTCCAGGGAATACGACACTTTCACACCAATGCACATGAAATAAAGTTAAATAAATTATTTTATCCCTTACATTTTAGAACAAGCTATATACATTGTATCATTCAGTTGGTTATTTTCTTATCTAAAGATAAAAGAGCTTTTGGCGGATGTATGGGAGGAAAAGTTAGTAGAAATTATGTGCAGTTGTCATGACCTTTGATTTAAAAACAAAAATCAAAGGATAGAAAAGATCATCCTTTAATTTAGCTAAATCTAGTTTCTTTGTTCTGATTCTTTTTTTAAACTATGGTTTTCTACCTTTTCACAATAGTTTTTGAAATAGCACAATATAGTAGTTTAGTGTTCTAGAATATTATTTTAAGGTGTGTTACTTTTGTTTATGCTCTGGAGCATTTGTTTAATGATGCAAAGATGTGTTTGATTAAATAAAATTCGCATGTGGTCGGGAGACCTATGTCAGCAACTAGCGGACTGGGAGTTGAAGGGAGGAGCCAGGTGGAGAAGGCTAGGAGGTGAGCCGCTTGCTATTCAGCCTCTCTGGGGAGTAAACTTCTACCTGGACCTTTGAGTCTTGAGCTCCTTCAAGGGATAGAGATTTAGATAAGCTCTCTTTGTAAGAGTGCTTTGAAAGAGTCTGTCACCTGAGGGAACAGAATTTCCTCAGGCTGCAGCTCTGCTGGTAGCCTCAGAGTCGCAGTTGCTGACTAGGACAGATAGCCATAATTCAAAGGCAGCAACAATGAAAAAGGAGGACAACAGTTTAGTCTTACTATAAAGTGGTTAAGCTAGGGTTGGAGAGAGGTTCAATTGATACAGGCATCCACATGGTGGCAATGCATCTGTAACCCCTGCTTTGGGGAGGCAGAGACAGGAGGATCCCTGGAGCCTGCTGGTCAGCACATATAGCAGAGTTGGTAAGCTCCAGATTCATTGAGAAACACTGTCTCAAAAAATAAGGTTGACTAGCAGGCTGATGGAGGCACACACCTATAATTCTAGCCCCCAGGAGGCAGAGGCAGAGGCAGGCAGACCTCTGAGTTCAAGGCCAGCCTATTCTACAGAGTACAGCCAGGGCTGTACAGAGAAACAATGTCTTGAATTCGCTCCCCCATAATTATGATAATAATAGTAATAATGTACAGAGTAACTGAAGAAGACCCCAGCATCCACCTGTGGCTTCCACATGTGCATATACACACATGTGCACATGTGCCTGTGCATGCACAACAAATGTGCATACAACATATGTACATGCACATACACAAACAATAGTGTTTAACAAAGTTGAATTGATGACTTCCAACCCCAGTTATCCTTACCTTTTTTAAAAAATATATATATTTATTTATGTATTTATTTATTATGTATACAATATTTTGTCTGTGTGTATACCTGCAGGTCAGAAGAGGGCACCAGACCTCTTCATTACAGATGGTTGTGAGCCACCATGTGGTTGCTGGGAATTGAACTCAGGACCTTTGGAAGAGAAGGCAATGCCCTTAACCGCTGAGCCATCTCTCTAGCCCTCATCCTTACTTTTTTGAAGTTGTTTCCTTTTTTGTTTTTTGAGATAGTTTCCCTGTGTGACCGTCCCAGAAGTCCTGGGGCTTTCTTTGTAAACTTGGTTGGCCTTGAACTCACAGAACTCCACCTGCCCCTGCCTCCCAAGTGCTGGGCTTAAAGGTGTGTGCCAGCGGGTGGCCTTACTCTACTTTTCTGCCAGATCTTATTGCTGAAACTTCCTCAACTCCAAGGCCCTGAATAATGACCAACACACACTAAGTCTGCTCTGGTTTCTGTTCTAAGAAGAAAGCGCTCCCCTGCACTGAAAATAGCTTGTACCTTATTTTTATATATACTTAGATTCTTTCAGACTTTTCAAAAACATAGTGTATATGTGTCTTAACCACCAAGCCATCTGTCCAGCCCGTCGACAGC
Source organism: Alexandromys fortis (assembly GCF_014885135.2). Taxonomy (NCBI): domain Eukaryota; kingdom Metazoa; phylum Chordata; class Mammalia; order Rodentia; family Cricetidae; genus Alexandromys; species Alexandromys fortis. The sequence continues at coordinate 1,945,014 of NW_026068068.1, read as the reverse complement.
AGCTTTAGAAATCTGTACTCTCAATTATCACTTTAGAATTATAGATCCGTGGGCTGGAGAAATGGTTCAGTGGTTAAAGCATGCCCTGCTCTTCCTGAGGACCTGAGTTCAATTCCCACACCAACATCAGGCGGTTCACGACTGCCTAGAACCCCAGCTCCAGGGACCTCACATCTGTAACCTTTCTGTGTACTTGCATTTATGTGCACATACCCCCATACGCATAATTAAAACAATAAAAATAAATCTTAAAAAAGAATTATGGATTCAAACGTGTCAGACCTCAGGGTCTCAACACAAAACAGATGGCACAAACAGGTGGGTTATGAAGAAAATAAGAGAGAGAGTCAGCCAGGAACAGGAAAAAAAAAAAAAAAAACAAGTGCATTTGTTAGGATAGCTGAGAAGGGAGGCAGAGGACAGAGCAGTTAGCAAAGGGACATACTTACAGAGAGCGTGCTGAGTTAGGAAAGAGCTGGCAAAGACAGTCCTGCGTCTACCCTCAGCACAGACACACTCATCTGGCACACCTCCTGCCGAGGCTTCTCACTCACCCTGTCACCGAGCCTCAGCAATAAGTTAGACGGGAAAGCATTCAAAAGATCTTCAGAGTAACGTGAGGGCTGCCGTCAGTCTGTCTCGAGCTGTGAACTGTGTCCACGGCATCCCCTTTCTCTATTCCCTCATGCTGCCATGTTACACTGCAGGCAGTTGCCCTCATGGAAGAATTCCGAGGCCTAGACCGAGATGTGGAAGCATCTGCCAAGCAGTGGAGGAAATGGGTAGAATCAGAGTGTCCAGAAAAAGAAAAGTTACCACAAGAATGGAAGAAGAAAAGCTTAATACAGAAGCTGATTATTTTGAGAGCAGTGAGACCCGACAGGATGACGTATGCACTGAGGTGAGCAATGACCTTTTCAGCAACACAGATTGGTACGGACGGAAGGAACGTGGTCCTAGGAATGAGGAGAACCCTACTAAAATTTCAACTCTATAATCTCTATTACTGTAAAAGAATGCTAAACATTGAACAGTGACCTAATCTATACACAGACTCGGTACACCCTCCCAAAAAGCTGGATTCTGAAGTGAGTGTGAGGACTGAGGAAATGGTGGGGATATTCACGGAAGGTCTGGGTGTCGGCAGAGTGGTGAGATCGGGGGCACACATGGTCCACTTCCGTCATTTCTCTTTACTAGCCATGTTGGCTCTGAAGGCTTTGTGTGTCAAACAAGACTCTAACTTTACAGTCAGAGCGCTTTAAAAGCAGAACGGCAGCCCACAGCACTGTCTCAGTTAAGCACACCAGTCTTCTTTTAATTTGAATTCACCAACCAAAGCATTCCCAGCTGCATCCCGTGTGCTGTTTTCCTTCCACGGTATCCATGTGGAAGATCTTCATCTAGTTTGGCCAGTTTTCCCCTTGAAGAGGCCTCTGTGGAAACCCGCTTTAGAAGCTCACTCTGCTTAGCAGAACTGCTTTCTGCTAGGTCTGATGCAGCTGGAAATAACCCCTGCTTAATTGCACTTCCCTGTTAGAAACACCCCAAAAAGCATTTGTATATTCATGAGAAGCCCAGCAGGCTGGAAAATTACACTATGGCAAGCCTAATCAACTGTTAATAAGTAGTGGAGGAGGGGGTCTGGTAGGAGGTTTGGGGGCTACAAAGGCATATGTGGACGGATGATGGTACTCAGAAGGAGACCCCAGAATGCAATGTAGGCTTCTGATTCTCAGTGTCTCAAGTCCGGGGGCAATACACGATACATGGCCTGCATGAATCTATGTGGATTTCTCCTAAAGACACCTCTTACAGTAAACATAGCTGGTTTCTTTCTTGTGCCTAGCCTATCCAAACACTGACACTTTTCAAGTTCAAATTCAGTCATCCAATTTTTTGTTTTGTTTTCTTGGGAAGAGTTGCTGTTGTTTTGTTTTGTTTTTGCATGTTCTTTCCTTAAACAGAAATTTTGTAGAAGAGAAGCTAGGTGCAAAGTACGTGGAGAGGAGCAGGTTGGATCTGGGTAGAGCATGTGAAGAAAGCAGCCCCGCCACCCCAGTGTTCTTCATCCTGTCTCCAGGTGTGGACGCCCTGAAAGACCTAGAGGTGCTTGGTGAGTAGCCAAGAGGCACCAGCCCCACCCTCTCTTGTCTGGAAGCCCCCTGCCCACCCTTTCTGTTCAGTTTTCTTTTTTCTTTTTTTTTTATTTCTTGGAGATTGGGTTGTGGAAAATGCACAACTAATAACACCGCGGTCTGGAGACATGCGCCAACAGAACATTCATCTGGCTGGCATAATGCAAGGTTCCTTTGTCCTGTTTTCTACCTCTTGACGACGTGAGGGCCAGAGGGCAATTTTCTCCATGCTCCTGTGATCTTGTACCCCCTGTGACTAAATAACGGTCATTAGGGCAACTCTATTCGATTGTGTGAGATATTGTCGCTTTGTGCTGCGGATTACTGTTCCCCACAGCCTGCTCCAGGAATACCAGGTTAATGTAGCTGTGACCTGCCTGGGCTCCATTTAGATGCAGCCTCACAAGGTGAGAGCCGGCACATTTACCCAATGAGCCAACCCCTTCAGAATGGATGCGATATCTACCACATGTTGCTCCTTTCTGAGCGAAAAGCGCCTTCTCCTGCAGGAGTTTAGAAAGCTCACTAACAATGCTGCCGTCTATCAAAATGTCAAAAGCTTCATTATCATAAAACCAAAGAAACCGACTTCCACGGCTTTTCAAAATGCTTGTAGGGAGGCAGCTGGAAAGAGCTCAAAATAATGCCAAGGAAACAATAGAGAGGTCACTGGGTTCCACAGGAAGGTGACCTATCAGGTGGCAGCTGTGACCACAGATGTAAATTAGACCCTAGAATTCCAGACTTTCCTCTCAGCTTAGCGTTTGTCTCTCCTCCCACTCACCCCCGCCCTCCATGTTGTATTCTCCACAGGCAGAAGACTTGGGTTTACAATTGACTCTGGAAAGTTCCACAATGTGTCTCTAGGGCAAGGTCAGGAGCTAGAGGCAGAAATGGCGCTGGAGAAAGCTGCCATCGGAGGGCACTGGGTCATCCTTCAGGCGAGTATGAAGCTTTCGTGGAAAACCCTGGTGTGAACCCAAAGGCTAAGCCATACCTTGCTGCCCCGCTCGGCCCCGCAGGGAGGGGTCCTTATTCTAGTACACGGTGATCTGCAGACCCTCCCACATCCATAGTCCCTGTAGTGAGAAAGAGACTGGAAGTGAGCAAGCTAATAGAGATGACCGTTCTAATGTCATAGTATGAAAATCGTGGGTCACTTCAAAGTTAACATGTCACTTCAGAGTTGACAGAAATTGCACACACACACACACAATACACATGTATATAAATTATGTATATTCTTCTACAACTCTACTTGGCCCCTAAACAATCATGTGGCCTGATTGTAAATTAAGAAATTAGAGGAGACAATTCCTATAGTCCCTTCTAGAGCAGATAGGCACAGATCTAAGATTCTGTAACTCAGTGTCCTCCAATGTAATCTTCTGGGCCTAGGATTCTCATAAGAGCACCCAGAGCCTCAGGAACACAGACCGGCTCTGGACCATCAGGGAGTTTGACTAGTCCCTACAGCAAGCCCTGTTAGCTACCAGCATGACTGGTGATGGATATTTGGTATGCAATACGGTCAGCCCACAGGTCCATGAGGAGGCAGCTCATGGAATGCCCTGTCTCCAGTCACTGTGGCAAGGCTCTAGGGTCAGTGTTGTCCTTCATGTAGATGTGAGGAAAGGGAGTCTTGGATTAGCCCACAGAGATGCTATGGCACAGTTTCTGCTTAGTACCAACCAACCACGCACCCATTCTTCCAAGGTTCACCACTGGCTTTCCCTGGTAGCTCTAGAATTCTGTTCTAGATACGCATTAATGGCTCTAGAATAGAAGTTTGGTACACATTGCATTTCTGCCTGGCATGAACCTAGATTAGTGCAGAAACTGGCCCAAAGCCCAAGCAGAATTCTGTCTACAAGGAAGTACCATTGTATGTTGGTGATACCTTCTACACAGATGAGTTTTCATTAAGACCTTCACTTGGGCACTTGGAACAGTGTCCCATTGTGAGGCACAGAGTCAGTTGGGTTGCAGTGGAGGAGTTGATTCTCAGACACAGCAGTTGTTGGTTGGACATGGTGGCTACCTCAGAGTCTTCTAGAGAAGATAGAGTCCGTCATAAGTGCTCGTGCATCCAGGGACTCAGACTGCAGATAAAGAGACAAGGATAGAGTCATCCTCAGAAGAGCCTGTGACTTAAAGTAGACAGTTTCTCCTGTTTGATCCCTATGTGAGCTTCCGGTTAGCCCCTAGAAGTTAAATGGTAAGTTTATCATTAAAAAGAAAGCCTGAAAGGCCTCATTGTGTCATGTGCCTGCTTTGAGATTTCTATAGTAGACTTGAAGCCACAAGGCAGAATCTGTCTATCCGAGCGTGTCTACTGTCCACCCGTCTAGCCGTACAAGCAGCATTGTGGAGGAGAGTCCATGTCAGGCCTTCAGTGTTCTTAAGGGTTCCAAAATCCCTTTGGTAGATAAAAGAAAAAGCAACACTCTAAAGGAAGACTAGACCCATATAATAATGGGATCTTCCTACATTATTTATAATTTATATTGAACTATATCTGCATAGGGATACAACATGGATGTGGATATCAAGTAATTTCTACCCAAACCCTGAGCTGATTCTTACTGTAAGTAGATACAACCTCCATCAGGCTGTCAGTTAGCAGTTCACTGGAGTCTCCACAATCAAGAAAGGCAGTCACAAAGGTGGCGGTGGCAGCTGTGTATCTCATATATGTACCAGAAGATTTGTGAATGGATCTGGCAAGTATTACAATCATTTCTCATGAGTGCAATGGGTGCTATTAAAGAAATAAGAGCTAAGGGATAATTGCACAGGCTTTTCACTCCCTGATTTCAAAGTCACCACCTAGAATATTCTTGCATTTGTTTCATGCAAACTTTTCAAGTTAGGTAGCATATGGTACACAGGCATTATGCTGGGAAATAAATGAACAAGCAAAGTAAGTTTTCTTATTGTCTATCACTCCCGTTCGTGCATGGCTCGTTTAGGTGTGAGATGCCCTGTCCTCATGAGCTAGAAGCAAGCATGCAGAAGAAACTTGGAGTTCTTCCTCCTACATTAAGGTTCCAGCCCTGCTGAACCAAGTATCAGGCTGACTCGCTTAAGTAACACATGCTTAATCCTTCACAGTTGGTGTGGCTGGAAGTCGGAGCTGGCGTGCTAGTCTCTTCTGAGGCCTTTGTCCCTGAAGGAGAGTGGTTATCTGAATATGATTTCCCCTCTGGGCTTGAGGGACCTTGCCCTAGACGCTGTCGCACTGGCCATATTTAGCCTTAGTAACCCTTTGAAAGAACTCTGTATCTAAATCTGGCCACACTGTGAAGTTCAGGTCAAGCTTCAGCACGTCTGTTTAGCCCCCCACACCTACCTGTGCAGTGTTTATCACTGCAAGGAGGTGAATAATGAGAATGATCACACAAGTTCAGAGAACACTCCTATTACCCTCCCTTCAGCTTCTAACTCCCCACCTTTGTAGCTGTTACCATTTTTTGACTATTTTTTTCTGTTGGAAATAATGACATATCAAAACTTCTTCAGGGTCAGTCAGGAGACTCCATCTGATTCCAATACCTACAATCCATTTTGGAAGAAAAAGAACAGACTTTCAATCATCTCTGACTGACACACACACACACCACATACACACCATATACATACATAGCACACATACACAGCACACACAACACACGCACACACACACATGCACACATCACACACAAACACACCACACATACACACCACACATATGCACACATACACACACCACTCTCATACACACGCACACCACACACTACACACCACACGCACACACACATACACACCACACACACACATACACTCACACTTAATAAATAACACTGGCAGATCAAATTTGCAACTCATGAAACTGAAAGCAAAAAATAATTATGTTGAGAGAGCATGTGTCTTTGAGGAAGGGGAAATTTATTGACTGTGCTGGGATTTAAGAAGTAGAGTATGTTAGGATACACAGAGCATCTTACGAAGTGAGTGTTGCTCTCTTTCTAGTTAGCCTTTCTCCCTTACATCTTTTGAGTCTATATGCTAATGAGTTTGACTAGAGGAGGTTTCCAAACCAAGTAATGTCGGGGACAAAAACATCTCTTGCCAGGGTAGGGGCATGGGATCAGGTATAGTTATGCACGGTAGAGCTTATACTTTCTTACACTTTATTAAGATAACCCAGATACCTCTCAGTAGTTGAGTTTAACTATAACAAAGCAAAGTTGTAGGCAACTCCATCTCACAAGTGATTGCTGCGCCACTGTTCAAAGTAGGTCATGTGGACTGGATGGGGGCTCAGCTTCACAGAGATTTTACGGAATTTAATGTGTTCAGTGCTCCATTCTATCTGGGCTTGTTTTTCTTTTCCTGTATAAAAACAAAGGAGCGGGCATGATGGCACATACTGTGAATTCAAGGCCAGAAACATGCAAGGCTCCCCGAGGTGTCAACGTATTTATATGTTCTAATACTCTAGTTTAAATCGTTTGTGTCCTGAAATGGCACAGCAGTCATGAACCCTGCTGTCTTGCAGAATATCCATCTGGTAGCCAAATGGCTAGGAACCTTGGAGAAACTCCTTGAGAAGTTCAGCCAAGGGAGTCACGGAGATTACCGGGTGTTCATGAGTGCTGAGGCTGCACCTTCCCCACAGGAGCACATTATCCCTCAAGGCCTCCTGGAAAATTCCATTAAGATCACGAATGAGCCCCCCACAGGGATGCTGGCCGGCTTACATGCCGCTCTGTGCAACTTTGACCAGGTAAGAAAGCAGATGCCGCTGTTCTAACAGCAAGTTGGTATCTTCTCAGGACAGCACAGTGCCTTTATCAACCCGTGCATCTCATTTAGACCAGAGAAGTGAGATCTTGGTGTATGGATGCACATGTAGACATGCATGTGTAGGGCCCACAAGTGCTCATGGACACTACTTTTCCTCCCTCTCTTTCTAAATTGGTATATTTTGATTGTAAAGCAATGGGTTTCATTGTGACATATTAATGCATGTATATAGAGTACACTGATCATATCTGTGCCTTCATCGGTGCCCTTCCTCTTCCCAGATGGTCAGCTATTCTTTTTCATGTGTATTACTTTTGGAAGAAAATTCACCTATTACTATTTTAATGGCTAGGAATAGATTTATGTTTCAGCTAAAGTTAAGAAAATATAGCATGACCTAGGTAACTTTGAGAACCTGCTTGTGAAGTGTGTGTCTGATGAAGTAGTGTCTCTGCACAGAAAGAGGAGCCATTGATGATAATAGTCATGGCGTAGGTACACTATACCATCGTATTGTATCATGTACAATAGGCCAATGTGCTCCTGTAGACTTGGCTTTGATAGTGCTAAGTTGAAAGTTGCTATTTTGGTTGGTATCTTTAATAAATTCTGGTGCAGGTACTTGTCACTGTGACCAAATACCTGACAAGAAGCAATTGTATGGATAAAGATTTTTCTTGGCTCACAGTTTAAGATGATACCATCCATGGTGGTAGGGAAGGCATGGTGACTGGGGTTCTGTTCGTTATCCCAGGAACTTGATGCTGGGACTCCTTGTAACATGGCGGGGTCAGAAAAAGAGGGAGGGATGGAAGGGAAAGCAGGGTTGGGCTATAATCCACAAGGTCCATCTTCTGGGGACCCACTTCTCCCAGCTGGCTCTACCTTCCAAATTGTCCACAACTTCCCAAAATAATGTCACCATCAAGCAAACAGGAACTGAAACACAGGAGCCTGTTCAGGACACTTCACATCGAAACTATAGCATTGTTATTTATATTTTTATTTACCCCAAATAAGAGAATATGCAAATTAATATTAATTTAGTTACCATCATTTTCTTTACCCAAATTGCTATGTATATCTTACCGAATCACAATCCATGTGTTGCTGCTCTTCTCGTTTCTTAGAACGCTTTGATAAACAGCATTGCTGTTAAAAGAGTGGAATGCGCTCTGGGGGGAAGTACATATGATTTGGTGATAAATACCAAATTCTCTTTTAGAAATATTATTTTTCATAAAGCACATCAACATGCTTCATGATTTTCTTATACTTTTCGGTATCAATACCAAATTCAGTGAGAAAATTTTACTGTCTTAGTCAGTGTTCTATTGCTGTGAAGAGACACCATGGCAACTCTTATAAAGGGAAATATTTAATTGGGGTGGCTTCCATTTTCAGAGGTGTAGTCCATTGTTACCATGGTGGGACATGGTGGCATGCACGCAGACAAGATGTTGGAGAAGAGACTGAGAATTCTATATCCTGCAGGCAACGGGAACTGGTCTGGGACACTGGGGGGTATCTTGAGCACAGGAGACCCTCAAAGCCCACCCCCACAGTGACACTCTTCCTCTTTCAACAAGGCCACACCTCCTAATAGTGCCACTCCCTATGAGTTTATGGGGCCAATAACATTCAAACTACCACATATACTAAATGACTGCCTCTAGGATAAAATGTTGAAGGATGTAGTTAATTCTTTACTTAAGTAACTTACAGCCTGTTATAAATAAGACTGTATAAACAGTAGGCCCTCAAAAGATCTTGTTGAATCTCTTAAATATTTGCAATGTGCTTTCTGTGCACTGTGGCAAATGTGTGTTTGTCTTTTCATCATCTCACAATTTCTGGCCATTTATGAATGACCATCAACAAGAATATCCAGGTTCTTTCTAAAAATACGCATATAATAGGAATTTGATATTTACAAATTTACACATACTATATTTATTTCCTCTGACCACTTGTCCTTATACATAACAATATTCCTTCTATGAAAATTATGCTTCTGTCCAATTATCCCTTGGCTTCTTGGTAAAAAATACAACTTTGAATGATCTCCCTAGGGAGGTACATGATCCTAAACTATGCTGATGGGTAAAGATTTTCCCCAAAGCCGTTGTGAGTCCCCTAGTTAAGACCACCTGCTCTAGCTTATTCAAGGAAGTATGGGCTCCAGCAACTGCTGTCGGAAACACTACATGCAGTAATAGAAATATTTGTTGAAAAGACTTTGAATATCTTCTTTAAAGGAGAAAAACTTTGTAGCAGAAAAAGATCTCTTGAAAACTAAGACTAAATTTGACCTTAGCAAGCAAAAAGAAATTAATCATCTCTTCACCAAATTTCCCCTCAAGCCTATTTTAACAACCCACAGGAAAACTTCACAGAAATGCCAAGTGCAAGGATGCAGGCTTGCCATTATGTCTGCAACATAATGGTTCAGGCTGTGATCTAGATACTTCTCCCATTGCTGTGATAAACTACCCCACCAAAAGTCACGTGATTTCCAGCTGACAGTCCATGACAGGGAAGACACATCAGTAGGAACAGGAGATACCATGTCACACCGAGTCCTCGGCCAGGAAGCAGAAAGCCGTGAATGCTATTCTCTGTTTGCTTTTTGCTTTTTTTTTTTTTCCAGTCTGGGACCCCATCGTGTCAATGGAACTGCCCACATTTAGGGTGGGTCTCCCACCTCAAATAAGCTAATCTAGACAAGCCTTCACAGGCATTTCCAGAGGCTTGCCTTCTGGAGGATCATAGGTCCTATCAACTAAGAGTCCATGCTGTCACACTGCATCTCATTGGGAGAGAGTCACCTGTGTCCTGGCTGCTGCAGATGGGCTCCTGGGATCCTTTTATCAGAATCAGAGTTGACTTTTTTTTTTTTTTTTTTTTTTTTTTNCAGGAGGCAGGAGGCAGGAGGCAGGAGGCAGGAGGCAGGAGGCAGGAGGCAGGAGGCAGGAGGCAGGAGGCAGGAGGCAGGAGGCAGGAGGCAGGAGGCAGGAGGCAGGAGGCAGGAGGCAGGAGGCAGGAGGCAGGAGGCAGGAGGCAGGAGGCAGGAGGCAGGAGGCAGGTCTTAGGAGACATGAAGCTGATGGGCTCCACACTTGGTCCCCAGTTGATGTTGCTCTTTGTGGAGGTTATGGGAGGTGCACATTGATGGAAGAGCTCTACTATTGGGGATGGTCTGTGGGAGCGCATAACCTGGCCCCAGTTCAAGTTTGCTTACGCTGCTTCTTGCTTGTGCTTGCGATGTGATCTCTTAGTTCCCTGCTCATACCTCCATGCCTGCAGTCTGCTGTCTTAACTCTCCAGCAAGATAGACTTCTACGCCCTGGGAGCTATAAGCCAAATAAAACTCCTTCTATAAGATGATTTTGTCATCATGTTTCATCATAGGACAGAAAAGTCACTAACATATCTTTCCAAACTCGTATGTGTCACCGCACTGTTGCCAGCAGCCCAGCCCCGCATGAATCCTTGCCACTGCTTCATGTCCGTCATGTTCTTAGGAGGAAGAGCTGCAGCCCCATAGCCGTGCTCCCGATAGAAGACCGAAAGAAAGAACGAGAGTGACAGAGAAAACATGCTTGCTTTCTTGCACAGATACATCCCACAAATTAATGTTGAGTCACACCTTTTCCTTGGAGCTTATGTGCCAAAGTGCCCAATGGAAACTGGAAGCCAAGGGCAATACCAAACCCTTCATAAATTGTGTTTTTTATATTATACATACATACATACAAACATATATGTGCATAGAATAAAGTTTAACTTGCCAACTTACCACAGTAATAGAGTAACAATGGTAAGATAGAATAGCCATAGCACTGCTAAAGAAGCAGCTTAAAATGGAAGAACTAGCTGGGTGGTGGTGGCGCACGCCTTTAATCCCAGCACTCCGGAGGCAGAGGCAGGCGGATCTCTGTGAGTTCAAGGCCAGCCTGGTCTACAAGAGCTAGTTCCAGGACAGGAACCAAAAAAGCTACAGAGAAACCCTGTCTCGAAAAATCAAAATAAATAAATAAATAAATAAAAATAAAAAAAGATAAAAATAAAAAAAATGGAAGAACTACTTCTTTTTCTTATTTTCCACTTAGTATTGCTTGGGCTGTAGCTGACCACAGACAATTACAGAAAATGAAAACTACAGAATTTACAAAACACATAGCAGGGGATTGGTTATAATAGAACTTCTTTCATTCATAAGCCAAATTTAATCACACTGCTTTAAATCTATGGGATTGGGGGGGTGCATGTGTGAGTGTGTGTATGTGCTACATGGTTATATGCCCAGGGAATGTATACACATATGTATGCCCGAACGCACACCTATGCTGAAGGCAGAAGACAATGCCAGACATCTTCTTCTATCTCTCTTCTCTCTCTCTCTCTCTCTCTCTCTCTCTCTCTCTCTCTCTCTCTCTCTCTCTCTCTGTGGTTCCC
>NW_026068068.1:1880467-1933537 GCF_014885135.2 Alexandromys fortis | reverse complement strand
TATGAACAAGTCCTTCGCTGTACCTGAAACTTGCGATTTTGTTAGGCCGACTAGCTAGCAGGTCTCTCACTGGCCCCGGTGGTAGCTCTTTGGCTAGGCCGACTGCCGAGCAAGCTCCTGTGATCCACATCTCTCCACTCTGCACTGCTGTGGTTCAGTACACATTATCAAGAGTCACAGCCTTTACATGGATGTTGGAGCTGTGAACTCGTGTCCTCCTGCTCTCACGGCGTGAAACCTTATCCACCAAGCTTTCTCCCTACCCGTAAATCTATCTTTGTAATCTTTCTTCTTAAACTAGAATTTACTTCCAAACTTTGGCATACACATTGGAGATGAATAAAGTTCATTTTATATTAGTATTTTGCTTCCTCAAGCATTTGAGACTGCTTCTGCAGATCTGATCACCCAGGGACCAAGGCGTCAAGAGAACCATTTCTTGCAGGATGCTTCCAGCCTACACCTCTTTCAGCTCAAAAGTATCCATCCACCTTTGAAGATTTTATAAAGGCTTGCTATTTGGGGTTCTTTTCACTCAAACGAACCATATTTTAGAGTGAGAGCTTAGATTTCCTTTTGTTCTGAGAAGTGTGCATGTAAAGTCAGAAGTCGAGTGCCAGTGACACACTTGTGTAAATACTGGTGCCTGTTGTCCGCCGGCAATCCCAACTGTGTATTTTTCTTTCCTTCCTTTTTCTTTTTTATTGTTTACTTTGTGTCTTCTTGACATGGTTTGTGTAGACTTGCCTTAACTTTCTGTGTAGCTGAGACACTGTTGAATTCTCTTTTCCTGCCTCTGCTACCAACCTGCTTAGATGCCAGGCCGCACCACCATGCCCTGTGTATGCTGTGCTGGGGATTAAATCCCAGGACTTTGCACAAGGTAGGCGAGCACTCACCAACTGAGCTGTACACCACCCTGGTTGTCTGTTTCCTGATATGTATTTGCTCATCAGTTAGTGTGTAAATGTACAACTGACTCAAAACTTCGGGTAGATAAACCCACTGTCAGCAATTACTGCTTCACTTTTTCTTCCTGTGACATGTGTGCCAGCAGAACAGCCAAATGGACTTTGGCTCATTTTTTTAACACTGAGGAAAAAACCAAGACATATGATAATAGACTGAATTACTGTGCCTAGTATAGTACCTTGGGTTTTATGTGATTAATGCAAGTAGCTACTTAGTGTCTTGTTAGATTATAGTTCTGATTTGAAATTTCAAATACAGTTTGTTTCTTAGAAATACCACACACTTAAAGGTAGCATTTTTACAGCCTCAAAAATTATATAGTGTATCTTATTTTACCATCTTTCTTTTCATTTGATGTGTAGTTGTGGAAAAGTTTATTTTTGGTAATCATACAGCACTTACCCCCAAATCACCTAAAAATGCCACATTCTTCTGGCTCTGAACTACATGGAGCCAGGCAATTCTAAAATTATATTTAGCAAAGCTAATTTTGCTGCAAGTATTATCAGCAGAAATGGAAGTCTTCCCTGGTGATGGCCCATAGCAACAAACCCAATCCAAATGAGAGGCCAGACATGGACTTCTCTCAGGATTCCTAAGTAGCCTTGGTATATGACCAAAGTGGTTAGGGCCATTGTCAATATGACCTGGCTATGGTTGAGCTTTCTATAGGAGTAGGCATGAGGGTGCAGCCTGGGCCCTGCTGCCCCCAAACACCTGGTCAAGGGACATTCTTTTTTTTTTTCTTTTTTTTTTATTTTATTGAGAATGGGAAAAAAAAGTTTCCGCCTCCTCCCAGCCTCCCATTTCCCTCCCCCTTCCCCCCCCTCTTCTTCCCCTCCCCCCCCTCCTCTCCCCCTCCCTTTCCAATCCAAAGAGCAGTCATGGTTCCCTGTCCTGTGGAAAGTCCAAGGACCTCCCCTCTCCGTTCATGTCTAGGAAGGTGAACATTCAAACTGGCTAGGCTCCCACCAAGCCGTATCATGAAGTAGGATCAAAACCCCTTGCCATTGACCTTGGCTTCTCATCAGTCCTCATTGTTCGCCATGATCAGAGAGTCCGGTTTTATCCCATGCTTTTTCAGTCACAGTCCAGCTGGCCTTGGTGAGCTCCCAATAGATCAGCCCCACTGTCTCAGTGGGTGGGTGCTCCCCCCCCCCCCGTGGTCCTGACATCCTTGCTCGTGTTCTCCCTCCATCTGCTCCTCATTGGGACCTTGGGAGCTCAGTCCAGTGCTCCAGTGTGGGTCTCTGTCTCTATCTCCATCCATCACCAGATGAAGGTTCTATGGTGATATGATAGATATTCGTCAGTATTGCTATAGGATAGGGTCATTTCAGGTTCCCTATCCTCAGGTTCCCAAGGGACTAACTGAGGACTTCGCCTTGGGCTCCTGGGAGCCACTCTAGGTTCAAGTCTCTTGCCAACACTAAGGTGGCTCCCTTAACTAAGATATGTGCTTAAGGGACATTCTTGAGTTCTCTGCAGGAAGGTGCAGCCTGGGCCCTGCTGCCCCCAAATACCTGGTAAGGGAATATTCTTGACTTCTCTTCCTTGCTTCCTGCATAGCACTGCTGAATTTGAGAATGGCTAAATACTTTTTGGTAACAGATCTGATGATGTCTATATCTGTATTTGACTGCTGCTGGGGGCCTAAGCCACGCAATGTGGCCTACTAGGATCCAGTCCCCCTCCCCCCCATGTACAGAAATCCTGCAGATCTGCTAGGATCCAGTCCCCCCAATGTACAGAAATCCTGCAGATCTACTAGAATCCAGTCCCCCCCCTGGTGTACAGACTTCCTGCAGATCTACTAGAATCCAGTCCCCCGGTGTACAGACCTCCTGCAGATCTACTAGGATCCAGTACCCCCCATGTACAGAGATCCTGAGATCTGGTGGACACCCTGAGCTCCTTATGCCACTCAGTCATCTCAACAACAATTCTTTCTCAGTTTGCTGGAAGGCCATGTGTCCTGGACTAATGAAAGTATGGATCAAATGGCTATTATAAAAAGCAGAACTGATGATTGAGCCACATGCTGGAGCTCTAGCGTGTGTGAGTGAGGTACTAGGTTTACAACTCCAACAGCACATAATAAAAGCACATACAGAATCTGATTATAGTGACTGCAACCGGATGGCGAGGCGCTCTCCCACACACGCCAGGATGGCCTGACATGTCATGCACGCACTCTGGTGACATGTGCTTGCACCGTACCTGCCTCGAGGGTGCTAGGGTTGTCTGGTCATCATTGTTCCTGCCCAAGAGAAAACGTGGTGATGACAATGCCTGTGCCGTACCTGACTCGCGGGTGCCAGGGTTGTCTGGTCATTGTTTCTAGACCGCCGTACCTGACTCAAGGGTGCCAGGGTTGTCTGGTCATCATTGTTCCTAGCCCAAGAGAAAACGTGGTGATGACAATGCCTGCACCGTACCTGACTCGCTGGTGCCAGAGTTGTCTGCTCATCATTGTTCCTAGCCCACAGAGAAAATGTGGTGCTGACAACAAACCATTTCCTTTTAAGCAAATGACATGGACGACAATTTATGCCAGTCATTTCTGCTCAAAATCTGCCAGCAAAACCTTGGTTGTGAGGCACCTGTGGCTTCAGAAGAGGCTTGGGAACCGTCTTTTAGGGGGTAACCATGTGCACAGATGATCTTAATCACCATGGGACTAGGAAGGATGGGGAGCTGGGACTCTAAATTACATCACACAATGTCTGCTCCTCTGTGGAGGAAAGGCTACCAGTCAGTACTGACATGGGTAAAATGAGAGGCCCCACGTTCTGGAGCATTTAGTCATTAAGTAGAGGAACAGACGGGGGCATTACTTAGTTGGGAGAATGCACAGAGGCCCGAGCTGATCCTCACAACCGCCTAAGCCTGGCGCAGTTGAACAGGCCTGGAATCTCAGCATCTGGGAGGTGGCGGCAGGAAGATCTAGAGTTCAAGGGTACCCATGCCTACATAGTGAGGTCCTTGCTAGCCTGGGATACATGAGACTGTCTCAAAAGAAAAGGTCTCCCTCTTACTTCAGCACATTGGCAACAGCCAAATCATTTCCACTTGTCCTGGACAGAGCTGTGACTGAAGCTCTAGCCTATCATTCTGAAGCCATCCCTCAGGTACTGAGAATGCAGGACGCTGCCCTTACGCACTGTGCAGACCGTGAATAAGCCATGTCTTGTCTTTCCTCCCAGGATACCCTTGAGATGTGTTCCAAGGATCAGGAGTTTAAAAGCATCCTCTTTTCTCTGTGCTACTTCCACGCCTGTGTGGCTGGGAGACTGAGGTTTGGCCCCCAGGGCTGGAGCCGAAGCTATCCTTTCAGTTCCGGAGACCTGACCATCTGCGCCAACATCCTTTACAACTACTTAGAGGCCAGCCCGAAAGTAAGCGCTGTGCTCGGATAACCCTTCCCAGGAGGGGCTGGCTCTGTCGGGCTTTGCAGGCTACCAGAATGAACCATAATTTCCGTTTTGAAGCTATTATTGAAATAGCCAACACTACATAGGCATTTTCTGCCAAGTGTGAAGATAAACCAGATTAAAGGTTTTCATAAGATAGGTCAAACCAGTTCTACCTCAATAGTTTAGGCAAAGGAAAATGTCCTTCATTATGTTAACGAAAACAGTGTTTACATGTGCATGTATGCTAGATTCATTAGGCAGGTAATGAAGCATTCGCACAAATGTAATTACATGCCGCAGTTCTGACAGCTCATAACACTGCATTAATAATCACCACAATTAGTTCTGATGATGGAAGCAATTTACAGTGCGTCACATGTATAAATAATGGTGCATTTCCTGCATATGTCATTATTATGTGTGAGGATGCCACCTTGTTGTGACTTTCTCGGTAATGTTCACCTTGATTTGAAGTTGAAGGTAGATGGATGGTCGAATCTGCGAACTTCCCCTGCAGATGGGAATGGCAATGCCTCATCAAGAACAGTTGTGTAAACTCTCGTAAACCAAATGATAGCACTGGAGATGAGAAGAACCATTAGCTCCTACGGCTCGAGCGAGCTTCATCTGCACAAGGGGAACTTTTCCCATTAAGTGGCATCTGTAGATATATTTGTCAAACCAATCAGAGCTGGAGCTAAGAGCCGCTCCGTCTGTGAAGTTTACAGACTTCCCATCCATGAGTCTAAGGAAGCCGTGGTTGGCTGTTCTCTTAGTAACCATGGTACAGGTTTTCCGTAGTGTTTTCTCGGGTGTTGGTGGCAGCTTGACTGCCATGACACCAGGCACACTTCCCCCAAGGAACAGATCCGGGATGTGTTATTTCAAAGTAAATGGGTCTTATATGTTTTGTGATCAGCTGTCCCTTTCTTTTTCCCTGTTTTGTTGTTTACCTTAGCATGTTTTATGCCAACTGTTGGACATAAAATGCAGCAGTGGTCTGGAGAGAGGACAGGTGGTGGTGAGGATCTAGGAGAAATGGAGGGAGAGGATGCTATAGTTGGAGTACTGTATGCGAGAAGAATAAAAAGAAAAACATTATTCTAACACTTTTGCAGGAAGAAATAGGCAAATTAATACTGCCATTAATGTCCTCTGTAACTGTCCATGAGTCTGGAACAGAAAGGCAGTGTTATGTCAGTGGAGCTTGGTACACAGTAGAGGTAGACTTGAGGGGGAAAGGGTAGCAGCAACTTGTGCATGCTTAACTGTCATGTGAGCATCACAGCGGCCAGCTGAGCCATCCTGTGACCTCCTGTCCTTCAGGTCACAGATGGTCACCTGAGCCGTCCTGTGACCTCCTGTCCTTCAGGTCACAGTGGCCAGCTGAGCCGTCCTGTGATCCACTGCCCTTCAGGTCACAGATGGTCACCTGAGCCGTGCTGTGATCCACTGCCCTTCAGGTCACAGATGGTCACCTGAGCCGTCCTGTGATCCACTGCCCTTCAGGTCACAGATGGTCACCTGAGCCGTCCTGTGAGCCACTGCCCTTCAGGTCACAGGTGGTCAGGTGAGCTGTACTCTCTGTGGGCACCAGGTCAACACAGCCTTAGGTGTTTAGGTCTGTCATGCCTCACGTACCTTGACTCAAGACATTAGCCACAGATTAGGAACCAAGTTACCAAAATTTCAGAATTAAGTTATCGATCGTATATTATTCACTTGTACAAATGTTTTTGTATTTGGGTCCTTTTTTATTGTTGAAATAAAACTCTATGATGAAGACAACTTAGAGAGAAAAAGCTCATTTGGCTTAAGGTGACAGAAAGTGGCAGGTGTTTCCTGCAGGAGCTGGGAGCTTAGAGATCACATGTCACCATGTACATGAAACAGAGAAAACTGAAAACAGGCGAGGTTTTGAGTCCCAGCGCCCACTTGCAGTGTGTTAGGAAAAATCCTAAGAGGGGCGGCTCCGCCGGTGCAAACCAAATTTAAATGCCCATTGTTTCATTAAATACAGCACTCTTGGGTGGCCGAGTGCATGGCCGGGAGACAGGAAAGAGGGGAGCACATGCAAACACGGAAACACGGGTTTCTCCTCTGAGAGCCCACTTAAATACCCTGTGGGAGTGGTCCTGACCCTCCCCCAGGGTGGGGTCAGGATCTGGCATGCTGGGATTTGGAGTCCAGACCAATACAACTCCCAGACCAGGGGGCTGGGATGGTTGCCAGGGGCTGGAGGCTACTACACTCCAGACACAGTGCTCCAGGGGTCACTTCCTCTAACAAGGCTGTACCATGTAAACCTCCCCAAACAGCAGCATCAACTTCAGGTCAAATATTCAAATGCTGAAGACCATGAGAGATGTTTCTCATTCAAGCCACCACAGCTCTTTATAAGAAAGAGTTAAAAGACAGGAACTAAAGGCTTAGGAGAGGGCTCAACTGCTAATGCACGCTTGCTGCATGAGGACCCAGGCTCAGCTCCACAGCAGGACAAACCTGCATGTAGAAGCCCATGCCTGTCATCAGAGGTTGGAAAGGCAGGCACACGCCCGTCATCAGAGGGTCGGACAGGCATAGAAGAATGAGTGATGGAAAGCGCAGACCCAGCTGACCAAAGTTATGAAGGGGATACACATTGACAATGACGTGTAGGGTGTTCTTCATCGGGATGGGAAATACAATCAAGTCTGTTTCCATCCGGTTCTGCTCTATAGAAGGCATCTGCCAAGTGGTAGGAGCGCCCCATAGTCTAGCCACTTCTCATTTCTCGTTCATATCAGCCCAGCTTAAGAGAAGGACACATTTTAGGTTCATTTCTTCACATTCTTATCAACTCGTACATTGGAATGGCCTCAGCAGTTTGACTCGTTCCGTTCCGTCACATCATGCCACGAGGAAGGCTATAATTACGATTTTACTTGAACTGTTGGGAGGCAAGAGACTGCCACGGAGGGTACAAAGGTTTCTGTCTAGAAAGGCTTCATCACAAGCTGGCATGTTTTGCAAACCCAGAGGAAGCGAAAGGGCAGCAGAGAGAAGTTTGAACTATGTGAAGCCAGCAAAGGAGATACAGTGATTTCTTGAATGAAACATGGTACGGTAGTTACTGCCCTTCTAACAGTCGCGCCCAGTCAGGCCGCAGCTGAGCCTGAGTCCATCTGGGAAAGACTTTTGTCTGCCAGTCTTTGAGAGAGTGATCAAGTGAACCCCACACAAGATGTCTAGCTGGTGCTTCTTTTCCCGAGACCCATAATACAGACTGTAGATGAGGTGTGATAATGAGCCTGGGGGTTGTCAACTGGATGCACCTGAGAGGGGGAACCTCAAGTGAGGAGCCGCCTCCTTCAGACTGGCTTGTCAGGCATGGGACGTGCCTGGGAGGCATCTTCTTAACTGCCAGTTAATGGGAGCAGGGATGCAGCCTACTGTGGGTGGAGCCACCCCTAGGCAGGTAGACCAGGACTCCACACAGGAGCTGACTGAGCAAGCCAGTAAGCAGCCCTCCTACGCGGTCTCTGCTTCAGTTCTGCCCTGGCTTCCCTCCATGATGGACTGAGACCTGGAAGCTTAACCAACACCTTCCTCCCCCAAGTTGTTTTTGGTAAGGAGAACAGAACCGCAGGTAATAAGGGCGAGTGAGACTCAGGCGCTGGGAAAGAAGCCAGATGTTTGGATGATATTCAAACTGTCAACTGTCCTATGTAACCTGTCCCAGAGATGACACCATTTCCTTTCAGATCTGCAGTAAAGTGTGGTGTTGCTAAACTTTAGTCACATATATTAGAATACACTGAAACAGTTCTCCCAAGAAGTTCTCCACAAAAACCTAGACACATCCGCACTGCATCCAGCGCTGGCTGCCAGGGACACCATAGGGCTGTTGGGGGAGAGGGGCACGCGCTCTGGCTCCACAGGCCGGCCCTGGATGATACAGAGAGTGGCAGAGGGCGGAGAAAGTAGACTGAGCACCAGCATGGCCGATGCAATTACTCCTCAGCGTGGATAGGATGCGGTCAGGGGCTCAAGTTCCTGCCAGTTGACTTCCCCAAATGATGGGCTAACTTGAAATTGTAAGGCAAAGCCACCCTTCCTCATCATGTAGCTTTGTCTGGGCACTGAGTCCCAGCAACAGGCAAGGAAATTAAGACATGTACTGTTCATCCCCAGGTCCCATGGGAAGACCTCCGTTACCTCTTTGGGGAGATCATGTATGGGGGTCACATCACAGATGCCTGGGATCGTAAGCTATGCCGGGTGTACCTGGAAGAATTCATGAATCCATCTCTGGTAAGACATTTTAAAAACCTGTTACACTGAGGAAAAATCTCTGGTAAGAAATGTTCAGATTATTTTCCTATGTATGGAATTCTTAGATGTTCCTAAGGATGCTGACCTTCCATAAACGTATTCTGCTATTCCTTGTGGGAGTCTGGGAAGTGGTTAAATGTAGACTCATTGACTCTTCATAATATCCCTATGAACTGGGCTGAGATGGCACACTGTCTCCATTGTACAGACCAAACTACTGAAGCACAGTGATTGGCCGCAGAGTTCTCAGAGAGTGTGGGCATGAGATTCGGCAGAATATAAATCCTGTGATCTGAGTCCAGGGTTCATTCTACTGCCTTTGTTATCATTGCTTTGCCCCTGGCATAAATCATAAAATATTCTACAGTTTAATCAATAAAATCATTAAATTACTATATATATATGCTCAGAGGAACTGTGGTACTTAAGTGTGTGAGATGGACTCTTGTAAACCTGGAGGAGGACATCTCTTTGGGACATTGGGGTGTCTTCGTGTTAAAGCTGTCTGCTGATAAATCAGACCAACTGAATGCAGTACCCGGGTCCCACATAGTAGAAGGAAAGAACTGCCACCAGCAAGTTGTCCAGGCTTCCACATACACACTCCTGCATGTACTAACATGAGGGCACATGCACACCGTACCCCTCCACACACAGTAAATGTAGTGATAACATCTCATGATATTTCATAACTACATAGTTACATTTTTCAATTTAGAATAAAGTGGTAAGTCTATTAGAGAGTAAAACAATGAGAATACCGACTGTGTGTGAGATGATGCGCTGACTTGGGGGTTTGCTTCAAACAAGCCGTGAAGGTGACAGAAGGGTGAGGGTGGTGGCTCGGGTGCGAGGAGCCTGGGCTGCTCCTGCCAAAGACCTGACTTCGGCTTCCAGTACCCGAGTCAGGTGACTCAGAACAGTGCCAAGCTCCAGGATAGGATGCCCTCTCTTGGCCTCCCCAGGCACCATGCCCACCTGGACATTCTTCCACACAGAAACATACACATAATTAAAAATAATACATTTTTAAAAATGAGATTATTATTACTGTAGGACCATGGAGTTCCTATTATTGCTTTATGTGTGATAAAAGAACAATATAGCCAGGTTTTAAAAATGAAAACCATGGCAATCCTTATTGCTTCTCTGAGGAAGGGTGAGGAAGGGTGAGTTACCACTGGTAAGATTTTACGATGGAGAAACATCCATCGCCTTGTTTCTCTTTGCACTGTCTTGGTACCCAGTCAGGTGGGTCCACGTAAGGCTGTGCTTTCTGGTGAAAGTGGTCAGTTCTCAAATTCTTGTACTGTAGGAGCTGAGGTGGTGGCTCTGCTTTCCTGATGCTCTCTTGTTCTCAAAGCTGTTCAAGATTAGAACTGTCTTTCCTACCTATTGGTATGTCACAACACCATGATAACATACAAAGAAAGCATTGAACTGTGTTTACTTTCACAGGGTTAGCGTCCATGGTGGTAGACCAAGGACTTGGCAGGACGAACATCCCAGAGCTAACATGCCAATCCATCAATAAGAGGCAGAGAGGACTAAGTCAAAATGGCACAAATCTTGTGAAACTTCAAAGCCTCATATCCTCCTAACCTCTCTCAAACAACACCCACTGGAGATCAGTCATTCAAACACACACATCTATAAGGAACCATTCTCAACCAAACCACAAGAGCCATTTGTTGTTGTTGTTGCTGTTATTTCTTGAAAACTTGAAGAAACCTGTGTCATAACTGTGACCAAGTACTTGAGATAAGCAACTTAAAAGGAGAGATGGTTTGTTCCGGCCCATGGTTTAAAAAGTTGTAATCCATGACTGAGTAGGTGGTGGCTCAGTACATGAATGTGGGATACATGGTTTAGGAGGTATGCTGGCTTCATGGCAGGCAAGGGGGCGGGGAGAGAGGGGAGGAGAGAGGGAAGGGAGGGCAGGGAAGGAGAGAGGAGAGGAGAGGGGAGGGGAGGGAAAGAGGGAGGGGAGGAGAGGGGAGGGGAGAAAGAGGGAGGAAGGGAGGGAGAGAGGGAGGGAGAGAGAGAGGGAGAGAAGCAGAAGTCCAAATAGCTCCTTTAAGGACATGCCCCTTAATGATCTCCTTCCTTCCACTGGACTCCAGCCTCCTACGGTTCTACCACCTCTCGAGAGTGCCATAGACAGGCAACCGAGCCTCCATTCCTTCACAGGAATGCTGGGTGATACTTTCAAACCAGAGCAGCATCCATACCATCCAAATTCATCTACACATCGCCAAAGATACTAACTTGATTTAGAGCAGTACTGAAAGAGTGTTTGTTGTGTGTTGAGTTTTGGTCATTTGAGCAAGCTTCTATTCATAGCATCTCTGAAAGCTTTTCAGAGAAGCCTTGCGCAGACTCTCTCACCTTTCTCTAGTCCGTGTTGAGAGGACACAGTGTGTTAGAGCACAGGCAAACACTGCCATAGGCAATGATTTACTTTTACACTCTTTAAATAGTATTCGCCAACTTGAGGGCAACAAAAAAGAAAACTAACGCTATCTGCTCTAGTGTATTTCTGTCTTTGATTTGCAGTTTCCTGTAGTTTCCTAGTCTTTCTCTCTCCTAATGAGTAGAATTTCACACATCAGAAAGATACTTTCAATTCAGTGCAATCAGAAGTTGCTCTTTGGAAGGTCTGGGAGCAAGTAACCATGGAGACGTGAAAGATAAACAGCACCCCAAAGCCACCTTTACAGAGGCTTATTTCTCCAAAGGAGAGTGGAGGTCAAGGGACAGAGCAGGAAGCTCAGGGGGTGGCCCCTCCCCTGGCTCTGGCCTCTTGCTAAGGGTAGAATTAATGGTGTCCCAAGAAATAGTTCTTTAACCTTCATAAGGCTGAACTCCCATTCAAATAACTGTAAAATGAATTCAGGTGATGAAACCTGAGGGGCTTTGCTGGTGTGTGCAAGCCCTTGAGAAGCATAGGCAACCCCACAGATCTAGTGAGATTCTCAGGGTGGAGAGGCCTCGTTTACAAGCCGGCATCCTCACTGGGCAGTGCTACCATCATCTCTCTGGGGAAATGAATGCACTCACTGACTTCATGTTAGAAGCTGCACACCCCCGTTATTTTGCTCTTAAGCAAATGCTTCCTGCTCAAGCTATTAACATGAGCTAACACTTCAGCATCTGCAGGACATCTTTCTGACCTTTCTCACACCAGTTAATATATTTAGAAGTTAATATTGTTACTATTTTGTTTTTCCTTTGTTTTTTTTGAGACAGGGTTACTCTGTAGTGTTGGAGCCTGTCCTGGAACTCGGTCTGTAGATCAGGCTGTCCTCGATCTCACAGAGATCCGCCTGTCTCTGCCTTCCTAGTGCTGCAATTAAAGGTGTGCACCACCACCGGTCGGCTAAGTGCTGCTTTGGAACATGATCAAAAAGCATCCCATGAGCGGACCAGATTGGCAGTCCCACTGTTTGCAGAGGATCTGGATTCCTTTCAGTGCTGTCTTACTGTTAGAAGGGTGAACATCTGCCGAGTAAATGAGCTGTCCAATGGGAAGGCGCCTGAAAGAGCCTTTGGGTAACAATAAGGAAAAAAGGCATTTTCTCATATAACACAAACATCTGCCAGTGCTAACTAACAAATATCGTATACTACTTTTGGGAAAGGAGGTACCAGGCCACCTAAAAGTTGTCATACATATAGATGACATAGGCAGTAATTAGGAATCCAGGCTTAGAGTAGAAAAGCATGCCCCAGCGTGCCAAACTAAAACTCTAACATTTGTTGTAGAGTCTGACTTATTATGGAACTGCTCTGAGCTGTGGTTTTGTCATATATGAAACAAGAATGACCAACTCAAAAGTTGTCGGCTTAAACATTGACAATACTAAAACAATGAGCCTGGAAGTGGGAAACCTTTTTATTATGAGCATACATTTTTGCAATATTATTTCTCTCTTGATTGTACACTACTCTTTAACAATGTTTTTAAAATGTGTGTATGGGTGTTTTGTCTGCATTTATGTCTGTGCAGCACATGCATGCAGTGCCTGTGGAGGCCAGAAGAGGGCGTCGGGGCCCCTGAGGCTGGAGTTAGAGACTGTGTAATTCTCTATGTGGGTACTAGAAATCAACCCGGGTCCTCTGGAAGAGCAGTCAGTGCTCTGCAGCACTGAGCTGGCTCTTAGAATAGAGTGTGTGTGTATATAGTACCTGTGCCACCAAAGGGCTCAGTCAGTGCCCTACAGGTGATGTGTGGTATTTCTCCTTACTACAGTCCTGAAGAACTGATAATAACCTCCTTGTGTAAGCAAAAACAGGACACTCTCAGGGATTAAAAGAAAAAGAAGGAAAGAAAAGAAAAAAAGAGAAAGCTGGCAAAGAGGGAATGTGGATTTTAAAAGTCAGTACTGCTCTGCTGCACACTGCGCTGGCTGCAGTGCCGATCCGCAGGCTGCAGTGCCGATCTGCGCTAGCTGCAGTACCAATCCATGCTGGGTGCAGGGCCTATTCGCAGGCTGCAGGGCCCATCCGCACTGGCTACAGGGCCCATCCGCGCTGGCTGCAGAGCCCATCTGCACTGGCTGCAGGGCCCATCCGCACTGGCTGCAGTGCCAATCCGCAGGCTGCAGTGCCGATCTGAGCTAGCTGCAGGGCCCATCTGCGCTGGCTGCAGGGCCCATCCGATTGTAGCTGGTGCAGAGGTCACCCTAGCAATGAGGTATCTGCACTTGATTTTGTGTGCTCTGTGAATGGAGGATGATCCAGGAGATCACAGTTCCAGAACCCGGCTTTATATGCAGGACCCCCGTGTGTATTGGGTTGTTTTTAAAATACATAATCGAGGAAACTACAAGTGTACTTTACAGCTCTCCTGAAAATCAGCCTTCACATCTGAGTAATTGCTGAAACTCCAAAGGGTTCTGGTGAAAGCTCCACTCCAGCACCTGGTATCCATATGCCCAGAGTGGAATCTGCCTCTCCTGTCCCTCTCTCCCCAAACCCTGCCTCACCTCAGGCACATTGCCAAACACAGCTTCTCATGCTAAAGATGTCAAGACAATGCCCGCAGGGCATTTAAACTGCAGCCCCCCCCCCCCCCCAACAGACCTGTGGTTTTTCAGTCTCTCTTTCCCCATCTCTGTGGGGCTGAAATATCATCCAGGGCGTTTTACCCATTAAACCCGGGCTTTTTCTAATTCAGTTTAATTTGGTTTGATTTGGGTTGTTGCATCGCAGAGAGCCTTATCCGGGTGCAGGAACTTTTCAGCAAAAGTAGACCACTGTATTTTGCATCCAAATGGCCAAGGGCAATGTTGTTTGTTTAGACTTGCACTGGACTGGGGACTCTTTGCCATTTCTAAGACTATTTGGAGAGGTAGGCAACTGTTTTGTTTGTTGTTGTTTTGTGGCTTTTTATTTCAGGAAATATGCCACGGACCGTCCCTCTCGGAGACCACCACCCACGGGAGACCAGGGTGAAGGATAGGATAGCCAGGATACGACGCAAGGGAATGACAGACAGACACATTGTGTAGTGAGAATCTGCTGCGATTTTACTAAAATCATGCTTTCATTATATAGTATTCAAACAAAGAACAAGTCAGAAAGTCATGTATCATTAGTTGGCACAGTATGAAAACTTCTTTTAGCAATGTTTAAAAAGTATGTTATCAGGAACAGGTGTTAGACACAAAGCGTCCTTAGAAGAGGAACTCTTGTCCTTGGAACTGTAAATCTTAGAAGAGGAACTCCTGTCCTTGGGACTGTAAGCCTCAGGCAAGTGGTTACATCTTATGAACAGAAAGTTTCTGTCTTATTATTGCTATCATGGCCCTTCCTCCTCTTAACCCTTTATTTCGTCTAGTGACCAAATATACCTAATCAGTTTTCTGCACCTGTTGAACTATATTTTTAGTACCTTCTTATGCGGCAGACATCATGGGGGTTGGGGTCTAGCAAGCCTATCCATAAAGTTGAAAGTATAATATAACAGTCTTTGTCCATCAACATTAACCCATCTATTCCCTTGCTCATCATAGGCTCCTGTATAAGGAAGTGAATCAAGGAGTGCGCTGGGGAATTTTCTCTAACTCTCCTTTTCTCTCTAAATCTGATTCACTATGACGATTCCCTCGTAACATATCAACTTTAGCCGTTTCTGTATCATAATTAATAAAGTTTCCCAGGCTCATGTGGCGTGGGGCATACTTTATTTCCTCAAGGACTGCTTTAATGAACGGTGGGGCCGAGCCAAGGACGTACTTTGATCTCTTGGTAAGCGGTCAGCTGAAAACAGGAAAGATTAGAAATACAGAGAAAGATCATGCAGGGTGCCAGGAGGGCTCGCTCCCAAGGCCATCTCCAGATATGAGATCTGCCTACGGCATCAGGTCCTATCTTGACCACTGATTGCCAGGGGACCGCCTGGGGCTTCGCTCCAGGAAGCTCTAACCCCAATCCTTCAGCAGGCAAAAGCCAGCGCGAGGCATTTTGTCACTACACGGCAGTCACTGCTGTGGACGTGGCAGAAATACAGTATGCTAAGAAAGAAAAATCGCTCCAGTGAGGTGCACAGTTGGCACTCACTGGGTTTCCTTGCTTCTCATACCTACACGTTAATGTCCTATCCAACTCCTGCAAGATAAATTCAGTTCTTTGGTGGCCGTTTCATGATGTGAAGGTCTGATTTTTGCATGATTCCATTGATTCTTAATATTTTAGTGAGATACAATTTGCCAGCTTCTGAGTTGGCCTATAATGCTGTCTCTATGCAATTCTGTATACAGGCTTCATGTGGCTTTGTGTTTAGTTCTGTGAGGGAAGGCTGTATGTAGAATTGTTGGGTCAATTGGTGACTATGGTTATTGCTTGGAGAAACCACAAAACCATTTCCACTAACACAGAAGGTTGTTATCTCTACATCTTTACCAACACTGCTATTACCCACATTCTTTATTCTGGGCATTTTGATGGGATGAAACTGTGCCCTGTCACTTGGGTTTGCATGCTCCCAATGATACTGTGCATCTTCTCATGGTCTTGGGACAAATGAGGGTTAAATCCTTGAGAATTTAGAACATCATCTCAAATAGCCCTACCCTTGAAAAAAAAAGAGCCCCCCCCCCCTTGTAGGGAACTACAGGTATGGCCCTATCAACAGGAATCAGGTTTTGCCAACAGCCCTTCTGTGGAAAGGTTGAATTGGATCAGTATTTAGAGATGGCTCCAGTGGTTAAGGGTGTTGGCTTTGCACTGCAAGCACTAGAGTTTAGACTCCAGCACCTAACAAAGAAATGCCTGTAATCCCAGGATTTACAAGGAGATGATGGGAGCCCAGCTCAGGGAAAGACCCTATCTTGAAGGGATAGGCAGAGTGACAGGAGAGGACACACAATGAACATGACTGCACACGTGTATTCTGTGTGCACATGTCTTATGACACAGACATGCATACACGTGAGTAAAATATTAACATAAAAGAAACAGGAGTTGTTTGGGTTCTCTCTAAAGTCAACTGGGCACAAATGTTACAAACTGAACCTTCCTCCTCAAAATTCAGCACTTTAGTATTAAAGTGAGAATTGAGGTTTGGTTCATATACATCATGGACTGTTTTGTCTTCCAGAAAGATCAAGATGTGCACGAGACAAGCACGTCTCCCCCTAGGGCGCAGACACACATCTGGAAAGCCTGTTCTGTGTCTCGGTGTTGGTGACTGGTAAACTCCCAGCCACAGCAGCCATGCGACCATGTTACTGATGATGTTTAAAGCGAGCACTGTATTTATTTGGTGGGGTTTGTTTTTAAAAACCTCTTTTTTAGATAAGATCTTGTTGTGTTGCCTCAAACTCATGTTCTTGTCTCTGCCTCCCTAGTCCTGGGATTACAGGCATGCACCACTATGGCTGACACATCTGGAAAAGCCGCCACACTATTCAGGAGGCTAAGTGATGCCCTTTTTCTTACTTTGCTGCTATCCTTTGCTTTGCACTTCAACCGACATGAAATTCTTACCCCGGTCTATAAACAGATCACTGACATCGTCTGGCAAAGCACAAACCACTTTCCATCCTACTGGCACTTCCCAGTTGCACTCAAGCATCCAAACCCCTGCTGGCTTGGTTTCCTGCACTCCGAATTCTTGGAAGGGTAAATTGAAATGCAGGTCTTGTAAGTCCTTTCATCTTCCTGTCGGTACTAACGGAAAAGAGCAAACCCTTGTTTACAGAGAACCACGTTCCGTTTGGATGTGTTCATTCTTTGGTTTTTCATTTTTTTGTTGCTGTTAACTTGGCTGCCACAGGTAATGATGGTGACTTTAACTTTCCTATGTGCACTTTAGCTTGGAACACTGAATCCAATCACATTGAAGTTTCTATTGTTCTTTATAAGTAAACAAGAAATCATAGATATGTATGGAGCCAGCTGGGGTTGGTGGTGGGGGGGGGAATAATTCCCTTTGCTCCTTCTCCCAGTCACTGGGTTCACATTTCTCTCGGGCACTATGAAAGGTGAGATAATCTGAGAACACTGCCCGTACAAAATGAAAGTATAAATGCTGACTCAAATATCAGAAGTGCCCGTGGAGGTCACAGTTGAGAATCCCTGTCAAGGTTGTTCTCGATGCCATTCATGACCGTGGCTACTAGGAAATGAACCACCATTACTCAGAGACACAGCCCAGCGGTGTGGGAATCACTACTTCATTATCTTGAGTCCCTAGGAAGATTTTCCATTTCCAAGGTGTTTTGTATGGGATGATCACCCATATTACCGAATGAATGAAACTCCACGCAACAGTAAAGAGATGGTTCAGTAGCAGACAGATCTTGCAGAAAACGATTTACCAGGTGTAGGCAAAAAAAATAGCGCTATTGGATGATAATCTTAAAAAATAGCATCCCCTTATACATTTGAATGCTTGTGTAGATGGAATTCAGGGTACAAGAGACTGGGAAAATTAAAAGAGGTGTTAATAATGCCTGAGAGCCGGGAGAACTGGGTGAGAGGAACGCGAAATAAAGTAGCTAGAATTTTCTAAGCACTTGATTGTTGCTGGACACACTCGGGTCCATAAACTCTTTAGTTACATTTTGAAGATTATTTTCCCATGTGTAGATTTGCTACTTCTGCTCACTTTAGCTTTGTGGAAACCCACCTTCTATATGGAGTGCCTGCCCTTCCTCAAACCCCAGGGAAATGGATGGGCCAACACAGGTTATATCGCTGTGACCTTTCGTCTACCAGACAGCTGTGCCCATAGCACTAGCTCAGTCCATGGATCTGAGTAGCATCATAGACTTTGCCCTAAGTTTCACAAGGTCTTAGAGAGGAAGCAGTAATTTGACTCTCAGTATAATATGACCTATAAAATGGAAGTCACCCTGGCCTTGTGTTTGTAAAGTTTCTATGTATCACGTGATTTGTGCTACACCATGCAGAGTATGTCACACTGGGTATGTTGTTTTTCACTGCTGTGACAAATAGCATAAGGCAGGAAGTGAGACTTAGAGTTTGGGATGCTTACGCCCGTGGTGAACTTATTCCACTGGAAGGAAGGTGTGCCAGAGGAAAGTCTTCCCGTCACAGCAAGCAGAAAGGAGAAGAGCTAGGGACACAATCACATTCTTAAACACCTCCTTCCTCCAATTAAGCCACACATCCAAGAGTTTCCAGAACTGTCTAAAGTGGTACCACCAGCTGAGGACCAAGCCTTTAATACATGAGCATGGGGGAGCATTTTATATCACAATACTGGGGAAGAATATACTAGCATTACTAAAATGAGTTCTTAAGTTTATATTCAAGACATCTGCTTGCGCAAATGAATGACCAGACATCTGGATTTCTTCTCTGGGAAATAGGGATGTTTGAGAATCAGGAAGTTGAAGCACTGACTAATAGGCAGTGATGGTTGAGCCATGTTTACTTATTCATGTGTGTGTCACACTGCCCTGAGCTCATTGCAAATCGGGGTGTTTTGTATTTCCTGGAACTGTGCTCAGTGGTCAGCCTAATGTCCACATAAGCATAGTGCTGACCATGGGCATTTTGGAGTCTGGTACCACCAAGCATCACAGTGGGACTTTTTGCTAAGGTTCTGTGTTCAGGAAGTGAAGATGACACCTTCCTAAGTTTGGGTTAACTGGTGTTTCTTTATGGTTGAAGATTGAAGATGAACTCATGCTGGCACCAGGATTTGTGGCCCCGCCCTACCTAGATTATTCCGGTTATCAACAGTACATAGAGGATAAGTTGCCTCCAGAAAGCCCAGCACTGTATGGGCTTCACCCTAATGCTGAGACAGAATTCCTGACAGTGACCTCCAACACACTCTTCAGAACTCTCCTGGAGATGCAACCCAGGCATGCAGTCAGCAGTGAGGAACTGGGGCAGTCTACAGAAGAAAAGGTAAGGTCTTTCTTGTTCCAGTTCTCAGAGTGGAGTGTGCTAGCTAGTCCTAGGTGTTAGTCTCTGTTAAGCTTACCCATAAAAGCAGTAAGGTCTTTCTTGTTCCAGTTCTCAGAGTGGAGTGTGCTAGCTAGTCCTAGGTGTTAGTCTCTGTTAAGCTTACCCATACAAGCAGTCAGATAACTACCACCAAGATCGAGGTGCAGGACTTTTCAGCTGCCCAGGATACTCATACTCCTTCCTGCTCCCCGAAGGTAATCAATATCCCGACCTCCATCTTTCCATATTGACAAGTTTTGAATACATGGACTTCTATGATACTTACTGCCAGGCTCCTTTGACATCACAGTAAATCTGTGAGATTTCCTGTTTGTTCAGTGGTCACTGGCTCCTTCTTGTTGTATTTGATATCATAGGAATATACAGTGTACTCCATCGTGGGGGCTGTCTTAGTGCCTTTGGTTTGGTGTCTTTGTTATGGCAATCACAGACGCAATCATCCTCACATAATCCTGTCAAAGGTTGACTCCCAGAGCACTCAGAAACGGGACTGTGGGATCACAGATGGGGACAGTGTTTGGCCACTCAGATCCAGGTATTTCGGACAGCTACCCCCCCACTGGCAGTTGATCAGGTCTCCTTCAGGGTCTGCTGGGGATAACTGGTTTTTGGGTGTTTTAACTTCGCATTCCTTGGCTGAGTTGCAGGCCTCTTTTCACATGCGGATGAACACTGGACTTACATATATGAAGTAATTTTTACTTGCTCCACTTTCATCTTTTTTAAAAAAATTTTTTTATTTATTGTTTCTTTCACATCGCCTTGACCCATTCACTTCCCCACCCCTTTGCATCTCCCAAAAGAAAAATTGGGGGGGGGGATTAAAAATCTCATCATGGATGCTGCAGTGTGACACAGTAAGTCATGCAGCAAATCTCTTTGTCCACGTAGCCTTACTTGTAAGTGCTCATTGTAAATTCACTGGTCTGGTTCGAGGCCTCTGGTTTCTACCACCCTATCTATGCTGGCCCTCACTAGGACTCTTCCTGGGAATCCTGCTGTTGCTCTCTATTGTAGAGATCCTGCAGCTTTGGGGCTGTGGGTCAGGTCCCTTCATATGCTCCAGCAGATCACAGACGGGGTGAACGTTGGGGCAGGCCAAGCGGCAACCCTGTTTCTGGGCCTGGGCAGCTGCAGGGTTGGTCTGCCCCCTCCCGGCTTCCCCTGTCCTCACCACCAGGGTGCGCTCTCCTGCACTGCCCCAGCTAAGTCACCTCTAGCTGCAATGAGTGAGGGGTGGGGCCAGGTCTCCTGCTTCCCTGCACTCAGGGTCGGCTCTCACACCTATCCCCAGGGGAGGTGCAGGGGGCACACTCCCAGTGCTGCTGCAGGTGAAGGACAGGGACAGCCCTCCTGATCTTAGGACCCCAAGCAGCTCTTTCACTCGCCCACTGGGCAACTCCCCTGTTCACTTCAGGGTCACCCTCACCTCCAACCACCAGGCAGCTCTGAGTGCTGCTGCTGGTAAGGGGAAGGATCAGCTCTCTTGCCTGTCGCAGGCAGTAAGGGGAGGGGAGCAGGGGCAGTCATCTCTCACCCTCCCATACTGCCACATGACAGACAAGTAGTGGGGGCATGTCTCCAACATTTAAATCTTGGAGGTGTGGGCTGGCTCAGCACACCTCCACTAACAGGGTAGCTTCGTCAGATGTATGAATTACAGACATCTCCAAATCTGTGGCTGGTCCTTCACTGTGGGGGAGGGGTATATGAGCAGACCAGGCCATACTTCGGGGTCTGTGGAAGCCAGAAAATCCCAGTGATTCTCTTGTCTCTGCCTCCCACAGTTCTGGGGTTGTAAGCACAATGCCCAGCTTATGTGGGTGCAGAGACCCAAACTCAGGTCCCTATCTCTGTGTAGCAAGCACTCTTTTCTGCTAGGCCACAACTCCAGCTCCTACTGTACTTGAATAGTTCACCCCAAACAAATTTGTCCTCATTCTTTTCAAAATTGTTAATCAAGGTTTGACTGCCAAGGATCCAGGTTGTTCAAAAACATTTGTTAACACCAACTCGAATTATAGTGAAATCCCAGAAAATGTCCCCGTTATTTCTTGAAATCAGGTCATTCATTGACCACTCATCGTTTGAAATGAACTGTGTGGCTATATCCTATGTATAAACACTGTTTCTGGGAAGAATGTTGCGTCTTTAGTGGATGAACAGCCCCCCCCCCCCCCGGGAAGACGCACAACGTTCACAGACGCAGGGGTGGATGATAGACCCCAGCCAGGCTTTTCTATTTCCACGGAGAAAGCCAGTCATGAAACCAGAATGCAGTACACGTGAGGCGGGCTGCCGTGGCACCAGCCAGGCCGCCACTGGAAGCCAAGGCCTGGTACTGGGTACTGGACACTGGAAAATACTTTTCCATGCGCCGTTTAATCAAGAGCTTGGAGGGACATTAGGACCAATTTTGGAGATTAGCTGAGGTGAAGTGTCAAGACCCAACAGGCAGAGAGGGCCAGGGAAGGAAACAAAGCCTGGTAAATTCTAAGCTGTCTTGCCAGCTAGCTTCCCCGCTGGCCATACTGCCTGCTCTTTCCATAACTCATTTAAAATTTAAGAGAATTCCTTCAGCAATCCCAAAGCATGATGTCAAGACCAGCTAGCATCACCGGAGAAATGAAGGAAAGTGGGAAAGACGCTTGAGGCTAAAGGTTTGTTAGTTTCTATTTTCAGCAGTTAGAAGTGTGTCACTACGGATGGGCTCTGAGGGGGCAAGTGCAAGTACTCAAGTTAGGCCCAGCATCACTCGCCTTCATGCTGCACGTGGAGGCAGGGTCTCACCACATAACTCAGGCAGGCCTTGAACTCATGATCCTGTCTCAAGCTCCAGAGGACTAGAATTCTAGGAATGCTTCCCTGTCACCTGCTTCCAGGTAGTTACTGGTTTCCCGAGCTCAGTGGCTCTGCTTTGATAGACATCCGACTACTGTGTGCCTACTCATATCATATCATATCACTTCCTCAGGAGAACAAATTGATTCAAGCCTTAATTTTCTTTCCTCTCTCTCTTTTTGGTTGATCTGAATGGCTCAGGATTTTAGGATTTACTGTCAGGAAGCTGTAACACCAGCTTGTGTTCACAGGGCCCTGGAATCTGTGTCACTTTGCAAATGAGTTTCCACGTTTGATTGTCTCTCATCTCTGCACACAAATGCCACGTATGCATCTGATGCTCTCGAGGCTACCAGTGAACAAGCTGACCATGCTAGAATGTAAGAGGGAGGTGACCAGTACTGACGCAGAAGCTCTGGGAAGCTAGAAACTGACCAGAAGCTGTAGGCACCTTTAGAAGCTGCATGGTCTACTCTGAGACTTCAAAAAGTATGATAGTCGCTGTTTTAGGGTTGCTATTGCTGCCAAGAGACACCATGACCACACCAACTCTTAGAAAGGAAAACATTTATTGGGGCTGGCTTACAGTGTCAGAGGTTCAGTCCATCACCATCACAGCTGAAAGCACGGTGCAGGCAGAAAGAACCCAGAGCTTTACATCTGGAAGGCAGGCAGCAGGAAGCGTGACACTGGGCCTGGCTTGAGCCCTTGGGAGCCTCAAAGCCCACCCCCAGTGACACACTTCCTCCAACAAGGCCATACTCCCTAATAATGCCACACCCCATGGGCCTGTGGGGCCATTTTCATTCAAACCACCAGTCACCATGAGCAAAAATGAAATAGTCTTTGCATGTGTGTTACAATGATTTCAGGTTAAGAACATCTTGGATGACATTTTGGAGAGACTTCCAGAAGAGTTCAACATGGCAGAGATAACACAAAATAATCCGGATCGAAGCCCATATGCTCTCGTTTGCTTTCAAGAGTGCGAGAGGATGAATGTTCTCATCCAGGAAATGCGTGTTTCGCTTCAACGGTTAGACCTTAGTTTGAAGGTAAGCTTACAAGTGGGACAAGGCGGGGGGGGGGCTTTGTCACACTGGAGGGCACTCATGGTGGCCTTTCCTCTCTGCAAGGGAGAGCTGACGTTATCTCCTGATGTGGAAGCCCAGCTGTCTGCCCTGAGTTATGACCGGGTTCCAGACACTTGGAACAAACTGGCTTATCCATCTACTTACGGTCTCGCCCAGTGGTAAGTGGCCATCTCTACTGTCGTTGTCAACTACAGACATGAGCACAGGGTCGGCATTCCCCACTACTCCATTGTGAACCTTTGCTCACTGCTAGCGCCAAGGAAACTCTACTAATTTCACTTGAGGTTCTCTGGTATTTTGCTTCAAAAGTAAAAGTCAATTCAGTTAGACCAGACCAAGATTCAAATTCTCTCACTTGTTAGGTCAGAAGCTACCTGAGTGTGCCTGTTGGCTTCTATTCCGTTATTTTCTAAACCAGTAACTTCCAATGCAGTCAGAGGACTGTACAGCATGCAAGGCAGTGCAGAGGAACTAGGCCGTTGTCGTGGGCACCGCTGGGGGGGGGGGTGTTGAAATAAGAGCGGCAGGGCTGCGTCCCCAGCACCCCGGCCGCCTGGCTAGCTTATGCCCGAAATAACAACACACAAACTGTATTCATTTAAACACTGCTTGGCCCATTTCTATCTAGCCTCTTCTAGGCTAATTCTCACATATTAATTTAGCCCATTTCTAATCAGGTATGTAGGCACCTCAAGGTGTGCTTACCGGGAAGATTCTAACCTACGTCCATCCTGGGTCGGAGCTTCATCGCATGTGTCTCTGAGAGGAGCTATGGAGTCTGAGCTCACTTCCTCTTCCTCCCAGCTTTCTCTTCTGTTTACTCCTCCCACCTATGTTTTAACCTATCAGGGCCAGCCAAGCAGTTTCTTTATTGCTTAACCAATGAAATCAACAGATTGATATATGACACTCCCACATCAGGGGGTCACAGCCAGGGTGGAGACCGGCGCTGCTGAGGGCTGATGCTTTATCTCCAAATGCTCTATGTCTTGGTAGACCATTCAGAAAGCATCACAGGACTCTTATCTATATTCCTTTTTTGGAGTGAAGTTCTTTGGTTTTGACTCAGGAAAAAAATACAGGACAATGTGGAAGGTGTCATCAGAATTCTAAATGGCAGCATGGTGGGATCCTGCCCGTCCCGGCTCCTTTTCCTGTTGTGATAGAACACCTAGGCTGACCAAAGCAGGGCGAGAGGGGACAGCTGGTTTGGTGTGGCTCATGGTTCCATTCGAAGGAAGCCTCCGTGACAGGAGCTTGAGATGGCTACTAACAAGCAAGTCAAGGGGCAGAGCAAGGAGTGCCAGGGCTCAGCTCACACTGGCCTTCTTACAGTCCAGGCTCCCAGCCCAGGAAACAAGGCCACCCATATTTACAGTAGGCTTTCCCTATCAGCTATCCCTACTAAAGATAATTCCCTAACAGGCATTCCCTGAGGCTGAACTCACAGGTGTGCCTGTGGGCTCATCTCCTGGGTGACCCTAGATCCTGTGGACAATTAACACTATTACTCTAGGCACCCACGTGCCTAGCACTGTGGGGTCCTGCTCTGGTTTGCTTTCTGCTGCTGTGATTA
This sequence comes from Alexandromys fortis, assembly GCF_014885135.2. NCBI lineage: Eukaryota > Metazoa > Chordata > Mammalia > Rodentia > Cricetidae > Alexandromys > Alexandromys fortis. Next base: position 1,908,875 of record NW_026068068.1, on the reverse strand, counting down.
AACTTGGGGAAGAAAGTGTTCACATCAGCTCAGGGTTCCCATCACTGCCCAGGCGGAAACCGAGAGGTAGGAGCTGAGCAGAGACCAAGGAGGAACACTGCTTACCAGTTGATTCTTTCCCTCAGCCGACCAGCCAGTCTGCGCCGGGCGACCCTCTCCCCAGATGACTCTAGGTTGTACCAAGTTGATAAACATAGACGTGCGTGAGGGGAAGGACACTTCCGTGGCTTCCAGAGGATAACTACTGTCCAGGAGACAGTGTACCTCAGCAGAGTTTTAACACTATAAATGTGTAAGGGCCGCCTCTGCGTACTGAGATGAAGGGTTTGCACTGAGCTGTGTCTTAGGATTAAAGACAACTTGCAGCTTTTTGTCACCAGCTTACTTTGCGCTTGCTAGCTTCTGTAGGTTTTTACTAGCTCGTTCCTAACCTTTTCTAACTGTCGGTGGAGTAGTTTTCTTCGTGGTGCACTTAGCCCCACACCACTTCTGTTTAGAGAGGACCCTTTACATGGTGACACACACTAAGATCTCAAACACAACCTAAAATCAACTTTCTGGAGACCTCAACCCACCTCAGACCGTGAGCCTCCTAGATTGATCTGTTGCTTTCTTGATCATTGTTTATCAAAACTGTTTTTCTTCCCATCTTGTTTGGTATTTCCCCCCTACATAAGCTAAGAGGGTATCAGATCCTTCTTGGAACTGGAATTAAGACAAGGCTATGAATGGTGTGTGGATGATAGGAACCGAACTCGTGTCCTCTGACAGAGCAGCCAGTGCTTTTAACTGCTGAGCCATCTCTCCAGGATCCTCCCACCATGCTATTTAATCTTAACATCGATTTTCACTGTTTCCACCCTAACACTTCCAAAGCTCTCTCCACTAGTGTGTGTGTGTGCGTGCGCGTGTGTGTGTTCATGTTCCTACTCTTCCCTGGCAACTCTGGAATTGACAGTAATGGACACACACACCGCTGCATTTCTACTGCATCCTACCGGATGGTGGTATTTGCCAGCTCTGTTCCCATGACTTTTGTACCTTCATTATGTATCTCTAGAATGATCTGATAGCTGGGCAAAGAGTCAGTGTTCCATGTTGCCCAGTGTTTCCTACTCCTAATGGTGACAGGAACTAGCTGTATAAACTCTCAACAGGAAGAAACCAGGCATGTGCAGGGGATCACCTTGTGAATTATCTAAGCAGGCTTCCCCCTATTGACCCCATGTGCTCCGCGGCCTCTCATCTTCCTGGAAGAAATCTACTTCACTAGAAAACAAGTTCATTTCTTCCTACCCTCCACTGACCAGGTTTAATGACCTCCTCCTGCGGTGCCGAGAACTCGATACCTGGACACAAGACCTCACCCTCCCAGCTGTTGTGTGGCTGTCTGGCTTCTTCAACCCTCAGTCCTTCCTAACAGGTATGGCTGGAGGCATCACAGAGCAGGAGTAGCAACTAGAAAAAGTTCTAGTTAGGAAGGAGAGCCCTGGGCACAGCTGCAGTGGCCTGTCACTTTCCCACTGCCCCGGGCAGTCACGCTGAAGACACAGAAGCAACATGGGAGCAGGTGGCAGCTGCTGCCCAGGCACACTCTAGTCTGTGACCGCGGAGGCAAACGGGCCCTGCAAGCCTGTATGCCCAGCCTCGCTCTAATCTGCAGGAGCCCATGAGGCACGGCTGGCTGGCTCTGGGAGCCTAGAAACAGGTTTTCTACCTTCTTTTTCTTCCCACAGCAATCATGCAGACCATGGCTCGGAAAAATGAGTGGCCACTGGACAGAATGTGCTTAACAATTGACGTTACCAAAAAAACAAAGGAAGATTATAGCCACCCACCCAGAGAAGGCGCGTACCTGCACGGGCTCCACCTGGAAGGTGAGTCCATAGAGTGAGCCTGTGGAGGGGTCCCTCTCCTTCAGCATCTACTCAGATAACCCTGTGTTGGTAATTACTTCCTCCTCTTTCCTTCAGACAGTTTAAATATCCGAGAGAGTGTAAGCCAAGCTCTGCGGCACTCAGAGTGACGACTCCGGAAACTTATATCCTGCATGTAATTCACAGTATTTTGCTTTTCACTACCATCAATTCAAAAATCAACCATCTGCTTTTAAGCTTTTATTGTGTGCAGAGGTCAAAGAACATCTTTCAGGAGTTGGCAGGGTCTCTAGTGCTGTCTCCTCCACACTAGGCTCCAGGAGAATTAGCCTGCAAGACTGATGTTTCTTATCCATCTCCCATATCTGACGTAGGAATGCTGGCATTACAGATGTGCATTTCCACACCTGGCTTTCTCTATGGGTTTTGGGATCAAACTCAGGTGGCCAACACCTTACCTTTTACCCACAGAGCCATGTCACTGAGATGTCACCAAGCCCTTGATGCTGTGTGTCTATCTGTGCATTTATGTTGCAGGAACACACACACAGGGAAGCCAAAGACACAGTCCAGATATTTCAAGGGTAGGCAGTGAGTGACCTGGACTTTCAAACTAGTTTAGAGCAGTGGTAAAGAAGGTTACAAAGTTGTGTTTCTAATACTTTCTAGTTTACTATAAAGGGTTTGGATTTGTACAAAATTTGATCTTATAAAATCGCTAACCCATTAAACATCTCGGCTATATAATGACGTTACCCATAAGTGATAAGGTGATAAAAGTAGGTTTATTGCATCAAACAATTAGAGCATTGGTACCAACATACCACAGTTACACAGCTGCTGTTTCTGCTACAGGTGCCAGATGGGACACACAGTCAGGAATCCTCGCTGATGCCCGCCTTAAGGAGTTAACATCCACAATGCCCGTTATCTTTGCCAAAGCCATAACCGTGGACAGACAGGAAACCAAGCACACCTATGAGTGCCCCGTTTACAAAACCAAAGCCAGAGGCCTCACCTACGTCTGGACGTTCAGGCTAAGGAGCAGAGAAAAGCTGGCCAAGTGGGTGCTGGCAGGCGTGGCCCTGCTGCTGGAAGCACAGACGGCCTTGGCACTGTGACCGACGTCTCCCCGCTTTAGCCAGAACACAGCGACATGTCCTAGTCATAGGGGTGTGCATTCTGTTACAGCCTTGTTCTTTGAGGAGGGAGATAGTAGTATTACACACACGCGCGCACAGACACACACAAAAAACACTAAACATCTATCTGGGATATATACTTGTTGATTTTAGCTTCCTCCACCACACCCATACAAAACACCATGGCTTATCTCTTATGGTTCCCTAAGTCTCAAAAACAAGGCAGTAAGGGTTCTATAAAAAACAAAATCCCTAAAAAATGTAAAAACATAGAAGCAGCAGGCTCCAGGCAGGTCCTGAAGGAAGAGGCAAGCATCCTGAGGCCTCCAGTGTCTATAACTTGGTCCGTTTTTTGTTGTCTTTTAATAAAAAGGACAGTTACTCACAGTGTGTGGTTAATTGCACTTGAGTGTTTAGAGGAACATTCTTCAATGTAAATTTCTAAGGACCCAGAATTCAGTATCTACATCAAGATGAACTATTAGGTTTGAGCTACGGTCACTACAGTGGCAACAGCCTTCGTAAGAGGAGTAGCTGGGGTGACTTGGAGAGCTGAACATCAAAGGCCAGAGCATCTTGTTCATAACTTACCTGAGCCTTAGCTCTGCCCCATTTAAATTGTGCTTTTAAATCTTCAGCAGATATTTCTAGTACAGGTCTATGCAGATATGTATACAGATTTCTCTGCTCTGCTATTTTCCTGAGAAATCTTTTTAAGCATATAAACATTTTTAAAAACATAGTATTAGAAACAGTAAATTGTAGGGAACAAGCTTCTGTGGGTTCAGCTGGAAGGCCAGGCACACATCTCCAGCGGGACTCTGTGCAGTCCAGTGTTCCGTCTCCTCTCATTTGCCTGCTACAGCTGCTTCTGTAAGCTGAGCCAAAGAAGGAGAAGCGTGCGTAAGGAGCTGGCTGGGAGCAAGCAGGAAGCAGCATCCCAGCTCCAGTGGTTCCTGCACGCTCGTGCCCTGAGCACAGAATGCCAAGCGTTCAGCTGGCCTCCTCACTTCCCAGTGCACACCGTCCTCACGACGCCCTGCCCTTCAGGCTGTGGAGACTGTGTTATTCCACAGAGAGTTCTCACGCCATTAGTTTTGTACCACGAGTGGAAATGGTCTGAACCACTGTGAACTTGAGTACTTTATATCAACAGAGGAATTCTCTAGATCTGAGCCTCTCCTGCACAAAGGGATAGAACTCAAGGTGATTTCTACAAATTAGCGGAGAGGAAAACCAGGGCCTCCGGGGTTCCCACACACTTTTCCGTTACTGGAGACTTACCTCTCCAGGTACTCCTTGACATTATTATAGCCGTAAAACTTGGCCAGATGAATGAGAATTCCAGTGGCACAGCGGCCATCTCGTTTCCGGCAGTAACTGCAATTACAGATCCCACGGCAGGGAGGACACGTCCACTCCTAGGAGGCAGAAGAGAGATTGTTCCTTTTCTCCACATTCTGCCCAGGAGACCTGAGTCAAGCCTCTCCTCCAGCCACTAATACATGGTATCTTTCAGTCAGAGTGTAGGAGAGGCTGCACAGGGACCCAGCAAGAAAGACCTCCCCACGTCAGAGAAACAAGGAGACATTTGTTCTAAACACGACCATACACCACCGACAGGGAGCTATTAAAAAAACTAAGTTGGCTTCTGTGTTTGGGTCCTATGTGATTCACAGGTCACACACCGGCTGTGATTTCTAGTACAGGTTTGGCACAAGATCAAGGTGAGAATTCTAGCTCTCCTGATGTGTATGTCACCTTGATGTTAAATCACTTAATCTAAACAGTACATCTAGAAACTGGGGACAGCATATATATCTATGATGCGGCAGAAGAGGTCATAAAGTGAGATGGCAGAGTGGACCTTAGATGGCAATGCCCGGGTTCAAGGCAGCACTTAGTGAGACACTCTGCGGGTGATGTTCTCGATAACGACAACCGAGGTTGCCCTCTGGCCTCTGCAACCCAGTGCACACTCATGCAGGTGTGCCTCGTATCTCTGTTACACAATGGACTAGCGATAAATGATGGCAGCAGGTGTGAGACAAGGAGACATTCAGCACAGTTCTGGGTAGCAGGATGCACTATGACTTGCCCCATGGACAGGCCTAGACAAATGAGTGAGATCACCGTGCTAAAGGGAAGGAACCTACTGAAGTAAACCCTGGCTTGGCCATCAGAAAGCCCTGCAGGACCTGTCCACCCAAGCTGTCAATCATCTCGTTCTCTTTCCAGGGGGGAGCAGGGTACTTCAACTGCCTCACAGTCTTAAGCTACAAGGGGGGAGAGTGGAGTGAGGAGCACCGCGGGGGCCCCAGGCTTGCTTCTCTTCATCAACGCATTTATAACACACACACACACACACACACACACACACACACACACACACACACACTGCTCCTACCGGATCCAGCAACGCTGTCCGCACATCCTCTCCGTAGCGATTCCGCAGGCACGGCCCACAGAACTGTCCCCGCACACCGCCACAGCCCTGGTTCCGACACACTGTCTTGGTATCGATGGTCTTCTGCCGGCACTGATGGCAGGTGTTACCCTACGGGAAAGCAACAGAGGTGGATGCGGGATTCACGGTGACTCATTCAGATACCGTCACCCATGCCCAGAATCTAGCAGGACTGTTACTAGGGACTAACAACAGTGACCTCCACTTTCAGTGCTTCAGTTCTAGGGTAGATGAGGCTAAGCAGGGAGCACAGAAGGAATGGAACCATCAGGAAGAGCAGAGAGCCCCAGGTAGCATGAACTTGGCTCTAATCTACTGTTGCAGACCTAGAAACCATCAGTGCAAAGCCTTGCTTTGAAAGGCTGGAGTTCCATCAACATTCTACTACTTTAAATAGTGTTGAACAAACAAAAATGATGCAGAATAAGTAAATCCTCGCTGCAGTCATCTGGAAAGAATAACCTGGTTCATACCAACCAGAAATTCTACTTTATTCTATGGGCACATTGCCTCCTACAGACGTTCAATAGTTAACATATATACATATACACATGCGTTTCTAAGCCAGGACACATACCCCAGGGAACCTTTTCCCTTGGGCAGGATCACTATGCTAGGTAGCCTGCCTTTGCCCTCACAGCTTAGAGCAAGCCTTCAGGAAGATGGCAGACAAGCAGAAGGCCTGCTGCTGTTGTTTATAAATGTGTGAGCTCCCAGGAGACTCAGTCCTGAGCTCTCTGAAGGTGATATTTACCAGAACTTTATCATAGACTTTATCCCGCACAGTTATGGCAACATTTCCCAAATCTTCTTCAGTGATGTCCTTCACGGCGCGAAAAGAAGACACGCGGTGACGTCGTCTATGTTGCTGGCATTTTACCTGCAAGGAAAACCCAGGATAACATGGCACACACATCAAAGTACTGAAAACCAGAACAAAGATCTTAAACGTGCTTAGAGATCGAAGGCTGACCATGTCTCCTTTGTCTGTGTGGTCATTTGGTGGGCTCTGGCCCCAATCCAAGTTCCCTTGGAGGGCACTTGAACTATAAACTTGAAAGAAACAGGGAAATGAGCCCATGACCAAGGGAACAGCCAAACCCACATATAGGGCAGCTCCTCAGTTTCCCCGTCTTTCCCAACAGCATTCAAAAGGGCCAGTCCCAGCCGGGCAGTGGTGGTAGACACCTTTAATCCAGGAGGATTAAACTCCTTTAAACTCAGGAGGCAGAAGCAGGCGGATCTTTGTGAACTTGAGACTACAAGAGCTAGTTCCAAGACAGGCTCCAAAGCTACAGAGAAACCGGGTCTTGAAAAAATAAAACAAAACAACAACAACAATAAAAAGGGGGGAAAGGGGTCATTCCTCAAACAAACAAGCAAGGAGGAGCTCTTGCACTTTCCATAGTGCGAAACCAAGGCTGGCAGTCAAAGCCAGCTGGGCCAGTGCTCTCCCCCGCCACCCGCTCCTCCCTCCGCTCCTGTTACTCAAGGACTCTCAGTATGATCTGCAGCCCAGCAGCCCAGGGTCTCCTCAACACACACTCTCAGATGAACACGGTGGAATTCAAGCTCTTAACTGCTGCAGGCCTGCTGACTCAAGACAACCCAGCAGCCAGCATAGGCATAATGAACCGCTCGCGCTTGAGGGACATCTGCTTATCAGACAGTAAATACCCCACTGACTGTCCTCCTTCTGAAGCTGGAAAGCTCTTCAGAAAGCTTGGCGGCCGAGAAGGTGAAGTTTTCCAGGGCAAACTTCTCTGGGGGCCGTGCGCTGCGGGCTGGGTTCATGCGCCGTATGACCTGTCCCTCTGAGAAGGCCCGCCGTGCTGTTCTCCTCTTCTGAAACCAAGGGCACAGACAGATGTATCTGAGTCCCCCTTGAACAGAAAGCTACCAGTTCCTAGAGAGCAGAACCGGGTCAGAGTTCCACTTACAGAAGCTGAGGGCGGGGTTCGCACAGGGAAGAAATCTGGCACCGAGTTCAGTTCTGCCAACAACTGAGCGAGCTAAGGTTAGAAAGAAAGGGGGTGTGATGTCAGTCAAGGAAACAGTCTGAAATCAACACCTCTCACGCGTCATCTCAGTAACTGTAAGATTTCACCTCCTGAGTAAGAAGATAACGCCATAGCTCACCTGAGCCAACACCAAGTGGAAGCTCAGATGTCAGTATGTCCAGAGAAGGGGTCAGCTTCTTTGTCAGAGCTCCCAATTCAACCAAACACTTGCTAGGCCTTGACTGGTAGCACTTGCTATAAGCCTCGCACCCAGGGAGCAGACACAGAGGAACAGGAAGTCTGTGGCTAGTCTAGGCTCCTTACAGAGACCAGATACAATCCCCAGACACCTACTGCCAACCAGCAGACACTAATATGCTACCTGGGACTTTAATCAGGATTTTCAGTTTTAGATTCACAGAAATATGGCAGTACTAAGAATTACCATGTATAATATAGTTCTTACTGAAATGATACAGATGGGTAGGGTGTTAAAAGTTCATTTAGCCAAGCAAATTTGTCTCTAAAAAACATAAACAAAATCCCCCAAAGGGACTATGTTCTCTTATTAGGCACAGGCCTATGTATACAGTATCATTCCACTGTGCTTTTTAAAAAGATAGCCTTTCAAACAACAGCCAGGCGGTGGAGGCCCACACCTTTAACCCCAGGACTCGGGAGGCAGAAGCAGTTGATCTCAGGAAGTTTGAGGTCAGCCTGGTCTACAAAGCAAGTTCCAGGACAGCCAGGCCTGTTAAGCAGAAAAGGCCTGTCTCAAAAAAACAAAACAAACAAACAAAAAACTCAATAAATAAATGATAAAAATAAATAGTCATCAAAAAGCTGAGTTGTGGTGCACACCTTTAATCCCAGCAACCAGAAGGCAGAGGCAGGCGGATCTCTGTGAGTTTGAAGTCAGCCTGGTCTATATAGTGAGTTCCAGGACAGCCAGAGCTACACAGAGAAACTCTGTCTCAAAAGAACAAACAAAAAAAAAAAAAAAAATCAAAGTGAGAAAAAAACTACAACTGGCAGAATGCCTTGAAATCCTGTCAGTGTAAAACTAGGAAAAAAAGAGTGGCGTTCAATGCTGCCACATAGAGGAACCCAAATACATGTAGGTTAAGCTAACCAAGGCGTAGGTGAATTAGAACACCTCAGGGCCGCTAACTGCCAGCCTTTCTCCATCCTTCAGAAGTAAGCAGCTTCCCACGGCAGTTCTCCCTGGGCTCAGTGACAGCCAAGCTCCTCTTCACTTCTTTCTAGTACCTCTGCCAACTTAGTACTCAAGCCTGCTCAACCGTGCTCAACCCTGGGGGGCAGCATCCTTGGAGCAGCCATAAGTGGTCCTCGAGTCTTTCCATTCCCAAAGCTCATCATTCACACCAAAGCACCCCACAGTACACCTGCCCTCCCGAGAGCACCTGTGCGGCAGCTGCCTACGGTGCAGTGCCCTGCGAGCACTTACCATGGCCTTGTTTTCTTTGATATTCATGGCCCTTTTCAGCAGAGCATCCGAATTCTGGCTCTCAGTCCTGGAGTCATCGTCAGACTCAGAGGCAGAGTCTTCCCGTTCCTTGGCCTGTCTGCAGCCTTTTTCTCTTCTGAGATCAGTTTTGCTGTCCACTAAGTGTAAGCTACTTTTATTGGGTGTTTTTGCCAGTTTTTTGGTGGGGAATTGAAAAGCTACTCGAAGACCAAAACTGCCTCTTGTGGCCCTGCCTCTCCTAGGTACAGCCTCCTCTTCCTCCTCTTCTTCTTCCTCCTCCTCACTCTCCACAGCGGTTTTGCCACTGTCACTCAGCTCTGACTGCACAAGCTAAGGGACAAAGAGAAATGAATGACAAAGAAGGATGAAGACAGTTGTCGCCACCTACCAAACTATTCTAGGCAGGAATACAGGTCAGTGGGAGAAAATTAATCAACACATGTATGGGGCCCTGGGTTCAATCCCTAGCACTAAAAATACACAAAAAAATTACTCTGATATTGCAGCAAAAAGTGTTCCCTTCCACTAACACTCTCTGAACAATCCAGCTGAACACACATGAAGTTTGCTAATGAACACATCAAAGCACAGGCAATCGACTTCGGAACCGCGTGCCTGCATACGCTCTGACACACTGTGCCATTAGGGAGCCAGGTCGGAAGTAGGGATCCTCTGCAGCCAAGGAGCAAGCTGGAACATATGGAAGTCCAGCAGAATGAGGCACAGCTAAGGAAAATGGTGTGTGTCAAAGAAGCATTATGAACAGAGAAAGACAGGGGTGAAGACAGGCCCGTCTGCTCCAAACAGCAAGAAAGGGGCATGTGACCTCAGTGGACTCAGGATAGAAACAGGTGAGAGGAAAAGTCAATCCTGGGGCAGCCTGAAGACCAGAGACGAGAGTGGACCGGGGGACACCCTCCTCAGGGCACAGTGGGCCGTAGTGAAAGCACAGAACTCCATAGACTGTGGCAGACAATCCTATCAGCACCAAGTCCCCCCACAAAACCAGAAAGTCTGGGGAGTCTGGCCTGGTCTTACAGGCACCAACCAGTTTGAACAGAAGGCAGTAATGAAGTAATGTCACCAGGTGACAGGGGGTGACCTCTGAGATCTGAAGACTCTGAGAAATGATAGAGACAGGTTTAAATATTCAATCTAAAGTTTCTTTGAAATCTTTCTTGAACAGCTCCCCAAAATGATCCCCAATCTGAGTTGGCCTGCAGGAGAAATAAGAGATGAAGAAACATGCCCAAAGTCAGCACTGTGGCTGCGCTTGCCTTGCACCAGGCAGCACCATGGACGGCAAGAGTACACAGCTAGCATGTGTGCAGTGGGAGGCCAGGCACAGGCAGCAATGCTCCCGGCTGGATGGTGGGAACTCATTCTCCCCCTTGCTCTTTTTGGCTTCTGGGCTTTGGTGAGCAGTTTGGCTCCACCACGTGTTCCCAGCTCACTTGGCAGACACAAAGTCACAGAGCTAACCAATGATGCATTGAAACCTTCCAACTGTGAGCCACAGAGTAAACCTTTCTAAATTAATCCTTGGGTGTTCTAGTGACAGAAAGCCAATAACACAACTTTTCCTCAATGCATTTCCTAATCAGGTTTGTGAATGGGCCTACACTGAGTTCCACTAGCAGTGATATAGTAGACAGAGTCTACAGAGGGGTGATGTATACAGGGTGTGATATAGTAGACAGAGTCTACAGAGGGGTGATATATAGAGGGTGTGATATAAGAAGACAGAGTCTACAGAGGGATGATGTATACAGGGTGTGATATAGTAGACAGAGTCTACAGAGGGGTGATGTATACAGGGTGTGATATAGTAGACAGAGTCTACAGAGGGGTGATATATACAGGACATGATATAGTAGACAGAGTCTACAGAGGGGTGATGTATACAGGATGTGATATAGTAGACAGAGTCTACAGAGGGGTGATGTATACAGGATGTGATATAGTAGACAGAGTCTACAGAGGGGTGATATATACAGGGTGTGATATAGTAGACAGAGTCTACAGAGGGGTGATATATACAGGGTGTGATATAAGAAGACAGAGTCTACAGAGGGGTGATGTATACAGGGTGTGATATAAGAAGACAGAGTCTACAGAGGGGTGATGTATACAGGGTGTGATATAAATAGGTAGAGTCTAGAAAGGGGTGATGTATACAGGGTGTGATATAAGTACATAGAGTCTACAGAGGGAGCAATTCACTTTCCCTCCTTAGAAATTTAAACTCCTTGACTAAGTATCACTAAGCTCAAAAACAGTAGTTAAATGATGGAGGAGGGTCATCTGTCTATTGTTACTTTCATTGGTTAATAAAGAAACTGCCTTGGCCCTCTGATAGGACAGAAAATTAGGTAGGCAGAGTAAACAGAACAGAATGCTGGGAAGAAGGGAAGTGAGGCAGATGCCATGGAGCCAGCCATCAGGTCAGACATGCTGAATCTTTCCCAGTAAGCCACCACCTTGTGGTGCTGCACAGATTATTAGAAATGGGTTAATCAAGATGTGAGAGTTAGCCAATAAGAAGCTAGAACTAATGGGCCAGGTAGTGTTTGAATGAATACAGTTTGTGTGTTGTTATTTCGGGTGTCAAGCTAGCCATGCGGGAGCCAGGCGGGATGAAAAGCAGGCCTGCCCACAGCTCCTTCTACAGTTAAAGAAGTCACTTAGAGAGGAAACCCATCACGTTTTGAGAGAGTTTAAGTGTCTTGCTGGTGAAAATCTGCAGCATCTGTGAAAATCGAGGGCAGAGCAGGGTGTCTGAGCTGGTACACTTACCATGCTGGAGGTGGCCAACAGCCAAGACTATTCCTAAAATTTGCCCGAGGGAAGGACAGGGATAGAGAAAGACACCATTAGCACGGATTGTCTTTCTATAGGTTGTGTGTTAAAGGCTGTGTAAGAGCTGGTGTCATCAAATAGGTATAAACTAACCTCACTTTACCAGCAAAGAAGGAAGTGGTATATTTATTTTTAGATAAATATTCCATTGTTCAGTTAGCATTAAACACTAATGCTTTAAAAATTTTCTACCAAATTTCTACAAATCAGTTAAAATATGAATTTTAAAAATTAAAAAGGAAGGCTTACTTCTGTGTGATTCTTGGGACCGGAACCTAAGATTCAAAGGACAAATCAATGAAAACATGGGCTAACTCCCCATAAAAGTGTAACATGTAGTTAGTACACTGTAGTATGAGTGGCGGGCTGCCTTCCTGCGGCCCCAGCTCCCAGCCATCTGGCTAGCGTATGCCCCAAAATAATTACACGGAAACTGTATTCTTTTAAACACTGCTTGGCCCATTAGCTCTGGCCTTTTATCAGCTAATTCTCAAATCTAGATTAACCCATTTCTAATGAGTGTAGCACCAGGAGGTAGTGTCTTACAAGGAGTATTCTTAACCTGCATCCATCTCAGCGAGGAGAGCTATGGCGTCTGTCTCACGTCCCTTCTTCCCAGCATTCTGTTTGGTCTACTCCGCCTAACTAAATTCTGCCCTATCAGGCCAAGCAGTTTCTTTATTAATTAACCAATGAAAGCAACAGATAGAAAGAAGTCCCACCTCCATCAGTACACTAACTTTAGCCCCCAAACTCATGGCAATCATGTGAAGGGAGACTAGATCAAAGCATGCAGGAGTTCTGATGGAACAAGTCCTGTATATGCGTTGCTTTATTGGTTGATGAATCAAGCTGCTTTGGCCTATGGCAGGGCAGAATAAACCCAGGCAGGAAATCCAGACAGAGATAAAGGGAGAGAGTAGAAAGAGTCTGTGAGACACCACGTAGCTGCTGAAGGAGAGAGATGCCAGAAAACCTTACCGGTAGGCCACAGCCTCATGGTGATATATAGATTAACAGAAATGGGTTAATATAAGAGTTAGTCAGGGATATACCTAAGGTATTGGTCAAACAGTGCTGTAATTAATGCAGTTTCTGTGTGATTATTTCAGGTCTAGGGACTGAGAAAGGAATGAGCACCTACAAATGGTGTGCCTACAAGAGGCAACTACATCCACAAAAAAACAGAGCTTGGGAAGGAATTCTAGACACGAAATAATGAAGTTAAGCTCAGCATCTTGGTAGCCGCATTTTTTCAGATAGACTCTTATTTGGTGGCAGCTTTTTTTTTTGTTTGTTTTTCGAGACAGGGTTTCTCTGTGGTTTTAGAGCCTGTCCTGGAACTAGCTCTGTAGACCAGGCTAGTCTCGAACTCACAGAGATCCTCCTGCCTCTGCCTCCCAAGTGCTGGGATTAAAGGCGTGCACCACCACCACCCGGCTGCTGGCAGCTTTTTAAGAGAAGTCTTCCTGACTTAGTTTTAGCAGCAAAAAAACATGGCTTCTTTAAGATGCCACTTCCTGGTTCGTACTGGTAGAAGGAACTCTGGCTCTTTCAGGAGGTCGTGCACTTAAATGGGGTCTGTGAGCAGCTTGTTACAAACTGCTTGATGGTGTGACATAGACCTGCTGAGTCCCTGGTGGTGAGCATGGCTCCTACCTGGCGGTCCTGGAGCTGGCGGCAAACACACCTCGTCGTATTGAAAGACCGAGAGAGGCAGAGCCAGCATCCAGGGCTGCTGCAACCACACTTGCCAGAAAAGGATTTCGGATATGCTATAAAGACAGATTCAGACAAAAATACACCTCTGGATGGGTCACAGTGTTTAAAAAAGGATCGTAGGCTTGGGAGAGAGAAGAAAAAGAATATAATCAGTTAATTAAAAAATAGTTTTAAAAACTAAAGCAATGTCTTTAAAGAGACAGTAAGAGTAATATAAAAGACTACAGACAGTCATAGATTAAAGGAGTAAAGAAAAATAAGCCATGTAAAAATGGAATATACACAGAAAGTCTAGATTATGTATATAACTGTGTTTTCTTAAATATTTTTTGACTGGGGGCTGGAGAGATGGCTCAGCAGTTGAGAGCATTGCCTGCTCTTCCAAAGGTCCAGAGTTCAATTTCCAGCAACCACATTATCTTGACTTCAAAATCTGAGTCTAAGGGTATGTTACTTTGGAAAAAAGGTTCTGCTTTTGTTTCCACAGATGGGTTCCCTCCAGGCTAATGTGATTTGATGGAACAAAACCCCCCAAAAAGGTCTCTATAAACCCCTAAAAGTACTTCACCCAACAAACAACAGGAAATAGTTTGGAAAAACTGTGCCCAAATTTCCAAAATAATTGTCTATAAATGTTTGTTTTCATTTAAAAGGTGTTGATTATAAGTGATTAATGGCCACAGTCAATTTCTAAGTAACAAATAAATAAGGAAGACTATGATATAGAGATGAATATTTTTGCACTGGAATAGATCTTGGTCTATTGATACAAATTTATGGTCACTTTTGTTATACGTATTTCTGTTCTTGTTTAAGATATAACGCTAAGTTCATTTAGAAAAGTAATGTATGATTAAAATTGCAGATTAATACATAGTCATTTATAACAGTCAAACTTGTAGTCATGATAGTAAGGTTTTATACATGTGCACAGATATATTTCAGTGATATAATCTTCCACACTTCAAAGACCTAAAGAATATGGCATTTAAAAGGTTTAAAAAACTTAGACTTTTCTCAACAGTGAGGCATGTCTGCTCCTGGCAGCAACAATTACTTCAGAGAAGTTGATGGGCATTGAAGAAACTCGTTACAGAATTTGTCTTCAATGTGACAAGGCTAGCCATTTGGGCAAGAAACTGCCCTTGCCTGGACTGCTTGATGGTATGCTGTATGAACTGGACATACAGGACCCACAGAGAAATGACTGCTGAACTTGCCTAAAGAAGATGAGACAGTTCTTCAGGGTTCCTGCTTCATGAAAGAGTATGCCAGGCATTAACAGAAAAAAAAAGTGACTGACAAATGGCCAATATAGGCAAACTGTCTTTCAAATTTCCTTCTTAATGGAAAAGTCTGCTGGATTCTATGGGCCTGTAGACTGAAGATGGATGTCCCAATATTACAAGAGACCCCTGGGTGACTGTCCAGGCAGCTAGAGGTCTCTGTCAATTCCAGAGTTTTAAAAGTTGCTTACAATATACTTCCTGCTTACTTAGGTAATATTATATCCTCTGGGGCCTTTGAAGATTTGAAGATGGAGAGTTATAGTTTTCTTTAGTTATGATGAAGGATAAATTAGATATAAAGCTTTAGACTGATAGATAGGATAGATGATAGAGGATTTTCCTCATTTTGCCAAATGTAAACGGACTTAATATTGTAGCTATAATTCTTGCTTGATAACTGTTCTGTATATGTTAAAGTTAAAACCTTCCTTTTCGGGGCTGGAGAGATGGCTCAGAGTTTAAGAGCACTAGCTGCTCTTCCAGAGGTCCTGAGTTCAATTCCCAGCAACCACATGGTGGCTCACAACCATCTGTACTGAGATCTGGTGCCCTCTTCTGGCGTGTGGGCATACATCGAGGCAGAATGTTGTATACATAATAAATAAATAAATCTTTTAAAAAAAAGAAACCTTCCTTTTCAATTAGACTGAAAAGGGGAAATGATATGGGATGTCCTGTATATGTGTTGCTTTATTGGTTGATGAATACAGCGAATTTGGCCTATGGCAGGGCAGAATAAAGTCAGGCAGGGAATCTGAAGAGAGAGAAAGAGAGTAGGCAGAGTCAAGGAGATGCCACGTAGTTTCCAAAGGAGAAATACTCCAGAAAACCTTACTGGTAGATCACAGCCTCGTGGCAATACTTAGATTAATAGAAATGGATTAAAATAAGATGTAGAGTTAGCCAGGAATATGCCTAAGCTATTGGTCAAACAGTGCTGCAATTAATATAGTTTCTGGGTGATTATTATGGGTCTGGGCAGCTGGGAAACGAACGAGCAATCTCTGCCTACAGGGTTGGTTCTTCAACCTGTCTTTTTAATTTTACAAACCTAAAACTATTCCAACAAAATATTAAATATGGTCTGACACGGTGGTTCAGGCCTGGAATCCCAGTACCTGAGATGTTTATGCATAAGAAACGCTATGCGTTTAAGGCCAACCTAGACTGTGGTGCGAGATCTTGCTTCAAAAACACTACCACCAACATCACCACCACTATCAACAGCAACAAGGTGATTTAAAATGACCTATGACTGAAATGCCAGTGTGTGAAAACTAACGGCCTCAATAAGAATAATATAAAAGAGACCTGCAGGAAGCCTTTCCATAATGCAGAAGCAGGAGACTCCCCAGGACCCTGAAGACCTGAGCCATCCTTACAGTTAGTAGAATCCACACCAGGAGGCATGGCCTCTCCCACTTTGCTCCATTACCCTGTTTTTGCCAAATTAGCTTCTAGCTTAAAAATATAACGGCACACACTATAAGAGACATCCTGAATGAACATGCTACACAGACTCAATAGATAAAATAAGTTGAAAATGAATTCGAGATAAACAGGGTAAGATGATGAAGGCCACCAAGGGGTAGAGGGAGGATTTTCTCTGGAGAAGAGTGTACTGTGAACCAGGCAGGACCAGTTCTACAGCAGTGATTTTTATATTGTTTGTTTTCTACAACTAAAAATAGAATAAAATAAAAAATAAAATTTTTTCATTTGTAAGGTAATATGTAAGGGTAAAAGGAAAACTCAAAGCAGGACTAGAACATTGCAGCCCACCCCTTCATGGAGACTAGAACACTGCAGCCCACCCCTTCATGGAGCAGGACTAGAACACTGCAGTCCACCCCTTCATGGAGACAGGACTAGGAACATTACAGCCCACCCCTTCATGGAGACAGCACCAGCAACATTACAGCCCACCCCTTTGTGGCAAGAGGACTGCAGTTACCTCTGGGTCACTGCTTACGTTCAGCTCACTCTCTGTAAATCCTTCAAAGTCTTCAGCGTCCGAATCCGTGTCCTCTATGAAGATCCTCCTCAACTCTTCAGTAAGGTATTGGGAATGGAAGCACACATCCTGCTAAATTAAAAACACACAGTAAAGCGAGACATGGTGACACAGAGCCAGTACTCTGGGAGGGCACTGGGATAGAGGCTGAGGCAGGATTCACACCCTGAACTACATGGTGAGGCACTGTCTCAAAAGTCAACTACCAAACACATTCACAAAGAGACAGGAGAAAAAAAAAATAGTGGTTGCTGGGCGGGACTTACTGTCGAATGGGCAAGACTTTCTATTGGGTCAGAATGTTCTGGAGTTGGGTAGCAGGGACAGCTTCATGACAATGTACATTATGCTTAATGCTACTTAAAATGTTTACAATGACAGGATATGTCATGTGTATTTTACTACAACCACAATAAACAGCACACGTTTTCTAAACCTTACAGAAACGAAGACTTGCAAACAAGAAAATCTCAATCAGTATAGTGTCTTGGTCACTCCTGCCCTGACGGGGAGAATTGGTGGAATTCAATGTTCTGGCCCAGCCACCAAAACCAGGCTGTTGGCCTTCGCAGAAACTTGTGGAAAGTGGACACCTACTTGCTAGCTTTCCTCCTTGTAGCTATCTGGATGCTCTCCAGTGGATAAACTTACATCCCCTTCTAATACAGTGGTGGGTTTCTCCACAGGAGGGTGCCAAGGCCCTTACACCCCTCACCCATGGCTAGAAATTGGACTCGCTCCACTCCGAGGACACAAGCATGGGGACTAATGGAAATCTCTACCCTTCTCACCCTGGGCTCCTCTCTTGCAAGACTGAGCAAAGGCATTTTCTAATAATGATTTTTATTTTCTTTGGAAATGCTACAGAGAGGGAAGGAAGTCTAGTTCTCTTAAGTGTCTGAAAGAAGGACAGGAAGAATGGCAGACTCAAAGGGAGACCGCCTTTGGCTTCCTGAAAGTTAAAACACTGCACCAGGACTATGGTCCCTGTCCCGAAACGCAGCAAGGCAGTGAGTGACCCCTCTTAGCACCACATTTGCTTGGCACGTCTTAGTTCATTGCTGCCTTTCTCTGGCTTTAATTATGCACTTCTTCAGACTCAGATATCTCTGGGGGAAAAAAGATAAGAGAGAAATATATAATAGCGGGAAAACTTACAGGTAGTGGAGAAAGAAATGCCTACAACTAGCGTTCTGAGCTTAAGAAAGTCTCCTATAAATTATGGTTAATTGGAATGGGTTTGCTAAATTGCTTCCTTTGTTGTTAGCTGCCGTGCAACTACAAAAAAGAGAAAGAAAAGAAGTAGCTCCTTCATGAGAAATCAAACTGCGTTTAAGGGAGGGAGCCAGAGTCAGCTGCACACACTGCGCAGGCTGATGCCCTTTCTCTCAGCTGGATAAAATGAACCACAGGGTGAGGGTCAGGGGCTGAAATTAATAAAAGAGCAAGTGTGGGGCTAGAGAGGCCACAGTGGTTAAGAGGGCTCAATGTTTTCTCAGGGGATGCAGGTTCAGGTCCTAGCCCATGTGGTGGCTTCGAACCACCTCTAGCTCCAGTGTAAGGGTTCACACACCTCTAGCAAGTGGCACATTTATCCACGTTCAAATAAACACTCCTACACAAAACATAAAAACCAATCAAAAGAAAGAAACCAGTGCAGCCGTCACCTGCTAAGGAGACCTGCCAAGCACCCGAGTGCAGGACACATCTGGAGAACCCTGGGGGCTTTTTCCGTGCACTCATCTCAAAGCAGAAACTCAACAGATGCCCCAAATCCCATACAGAGCCTGCAAGAGAATAAGCCAAGCCTCAGAGCAGTGAGTTCCAACCTTCCTACCTTCCTGGCAGTTTCTACCCTAGAGAAGGTGACCGATCAGTCCCGACTGGATTAAAATGGCTTTGCTACAAGCTTACTGCTTCCTGCATGGTTGGGTAAAGGCTCACACAGCTCTTTGCTTTCTGAAAGTTGCTCATTACACTGCCAAGGCAAGACCAAGGAACCAGTGTCCACTATGATTAACACTATAAGCACAGGACGCTCGTGTGACATGAACAAGGACTGGTCTGTGTACCAACTGTACCCAGTCAACACCCATGAGTGATGCAGAGTACTACACGCTTGAAACGAGATCAAAGGGATAGCCTAACTAAAGGTCAGGGCCAGGGAAACTGAAAAGCACTGTGCAAGTGTGGTTTCTTATCTGAGGAGTCAGACAGGCTCACGAGTCCTCAGACAGAGGCAGACATAAACATTCTATCACAGAGGGAAAGGAATCACCCTTCAGTAGGGAGGACCTGCGGACAGAAGGGAAGGCAGCCAGCATCTGTGCTGTGCACAAGAGGTAAGAGAAAGTGCCAGGGGAGGAGTCACCTGGACAGAGGTGGCCTGGACTTGGAACGGGACCTTGGCTAAGTGTTCCAGCCCCTGGAGTCTGGAGTAGATGCAGTATCTGTATAAAATGCGAGTGTCACACTCACAGCCAATAAAGGTCGCTAGAGTGGAGTCAGCCCTGGGGCCTGGCAAAGCCAGACGCGACTGTGGACATAACTGTCATATGCCCGCGTGCCTTGCACTTCTCACTGACCTGGGATATGATGGCTTAGGCACCACGCTCCTTCTCCACCTATGCACAGGGAGACTGGGGTTCTGAGCTCCGTCCTAAGAGGAGAAGGGGGTCTCACTTGAGGGCGAGTGTTAGGGCAGCTACAGAGAGCAGAGAAATGAAGGAGTGTAAGGACAGGGAAGTTTCACCAACTCCTGGGCACTGCTAGTGAGGACAGGAAACGAGGATACCTCGGAAACAAGCTGGGGAGGAAATGTGCTAAGTTTTCAGCTGCCCTCGGGACAGGAGGGAGAAGCCAGCTGCACATCAAGACCGTCCCAATGAGGAAGTTCAAAACCCACCAACTATTTCAGAGAAAACGAGGGCCCTTGATGGCCTTCACCAGGAGAAAGGAACTGTACCTAATCCAAGAAAAACTACCCTAAAGGTGTGGGACCATGCCAGACAACAACCATCTTTGTACCGGGATTAAGAAACCAGTGTAGTGGTAGCAAGATAGCTAGCCTTGGTGTGATTTGTGATTCCTTGAATTCTGCAAAGAAAATAAGATCAAAGAGAAATGCAAGGTGTGGCCTGCATCAAAAGACACCTCGTGTAAACAGAGAAAGGTACACCAAAGGAGGGTAAAGAAAGTTAGGGAGGTAGTGGTGCACGCCTTTAATTCCAGCACTCAGGAGGGTAAAGAAAGTTAGGGAGGTAGTGGCGCACGCCTTTAATTCCAGTACTCAGGAAGTAGAATCAGGCAGGATCTCTGAGTTCAAGGCCAGCCTAGCCTACCTACAGAGTTCCCAGTCAGCCAGGAAGATACAGTGAGATTGGATGAAAAAAAAAAAAATGGGGTGGGAAGGAGGGCGGGGACTACAAAAGCCAACATTGGTACTGACGAGAAGCGTAAAGTATGAGGATTCTGTTGTGATTCATCTGCTACTGTGGTGTAAATGTCTAGAGAAGATTAATAACTGTAAAAACTTGAAAAAATAGCACATGGTACCAGTGGCAACTGATTTGCTTTGATGAGATCACAGAGTACCAAACTCTGGGAACAAATATGTTATCAAACTTCTCACTTAGGGACATAAAAAGAAGACAGGGGGAAAAAAAGGTCCAACAGGAGGCTGGAAAGAGGAATGGGGTGGTTAATGGGTCAAAAGGCTGAGAGAAAGGAGAGTCAAATGTCAAACAAGGACCAGAGAGGCCCAAGAGCCTGGCAGGCAGGATTGGCGTTAGTGGAGGTCATGGCGACAGACAATGAAGACTCTTGAGTGTCACATGACCTCGGGAGAGTATGTCATGGAAGCTGAATAATCCGACTGGTCATTGTCATGTAGGTGCATATAAAGCTCCAGGAATCTAGCTCTCAGAACTGTTAAATAACTCTGCCCAGGCTCCCGAAACAGGGCATCGGAGCCTTGTGCGGACCAGTACGTGGTACCTGTCTCGCAGCTCACTGCTGTGGGAGCATGGTAGCCCTTCCCTGCCAGCTGGGGAGAGGGGGATTGAACACACACAGCGGACAGCTGGAGGAACTGAGAAAGTGGATTTACTCATGTGGCATCCCGTCATTGACAGGACTGTTCATGGCCTCTCCTCACCTGCTTCGGGAGCATGAAGATAAAATTCTGAAACATGGTACCCAGCAGCTCAGAACATTGCCTACTTATGGCTGCACGGAGGTGAAGGAGTGCCCAAACCCTGCCGCAGGCTTCTGCTGAAAGGAAAGACTCCTACCTGTTTCTCCAACTCCAAGGAATCCAAACTATCACAGCTCTCTGACAGGTTTTCCATGGGAACATCATCCTGGAAACCCACAAAGTCTTCATCGTCACTGGGAGCGTTGAAGATGTCAGCTACTTCTTTGGGGATCTGTTTTAGATTCAGAACAGAAAGATGAAATGGAGGCTGCTGGGCTCTCTAAGGATGGAGCTGTGTCGTCGCATCCTTTATCACAGTTGCTTGCAAGACTCCAGGAGCCCTGAGCTGAGGCCCCCTGGCGGATGAAAAGGAGACATAACCAAACCTGTTCCAGTTCTAGATCTACGAACGCAAGTCATCCTAAGAAGCTACTTGGCCCTGAGAAGCCAAGGGGCCCCTAGAACTCATCCTTAAGTGGATCCACTAGAAGATTCCAGGCAGGAAGCTTGGCTCAGTTATCACCCAGTGCTCCCCAGGTTTGGTCAGCCTGTGTTGGGTCACAGATGAACACTGACATGCCCAAACAGGCTTCCCCTTTTCCATACTTGAGGTCAGTCGGAGCAGCCGTAGAATTAACTGCACACCATTAGGGACAGTCACCCCCAGAGATTTGTGTCTGGTCTATCTAACAAGCACGTGTCTGCTGAGATACATATGCGCACCGTTTCCTCCCACCTTATTAAAGACAGCAAGACTGGCTCCGACAGACTCGTCATCTGATATTATCTGTCTGCGCATTTGTTCTTGCTGTTAATTCTTACTGCAGTTTGACTGTTTCCATCCTCAGAAAGTCCTTTCAAACAGCTAACCTAATCTGTGCTCCCACACTGCTTAAAGAAAGAGACAGAGAAAGTGGTATGACTGGACATAATGAAAATAAAAAACAAAGCCAGAGTCAGGAAGATAGGTATCTTATGTTTTCTTTCACTTGTGGTCCCTAAATACTTTATAAATTAAAGCCATATATACATATATGACACGAGAAGAGAAGTCAAACTGTCGAACACAGCTAATGGGAGCAGAGGGAGACCTCAAACTTCACGACACAACTCGTCGAAAGGTATTCACCACCCTTTCCAGACCTCTCTGGCGGCTGAGCTACCAGAACTCGTGCTCCAAAGAAACGCAGGCTATACTTCCGGAAGTCCACTTAACAGCCACAGAGTGTGGGCCCTACAGCTGCACTCAGAGAGGCGTGATCCATCAATTTTAGCCTCTCCCCCTTATGACCTCTTACCAACGTTTATTTTAACAAATGATTACCAGAGGAAGACACCATATATGGGTTTGAAAGTCAGTGCAGGGAGCGGAGAAGCTTCAAGGCAGGAATGAACCCATGCCCGGGCAGAGAAGCCACGTCTACCTCATGTTCTCTGCTTCCAGAGTTCTCATCTGTTCTGGCTGCGCCTTCAGGGGCTTTACCCACTGGGAATGAAAGAACACGGTAACCGCACCACACACAGCAGACGTGCGCAGGGCTTGCCCTGACTGCCGAATTCAAACTAGGATTGAAGGAAGCTGCAAAGCTTGACCTTTTCGCTAAGGACAAACGTTCTACATGAGTCTCTGGGGTTGACAGGCCCTAGAGTTTAACATAAATCAGCAATAAATAGGTCAGATAGGGCCAGGATTAGTTCTCTGAGAGCACAGGCGAGGGTGGCCTCCGTGAGCACCTACACAGGCCCCCTAAGTCCCCTCTGGAAGTGCGTGCTGCACGACTGCCATCTTTTCCTAGGAAAGCTGTATTCATTTGCCAAGGGCAATTTTTTCATTGTTGGGCAGTATTTTTGTTGCTGTTATTTTCCTTCTCCGGTCCTTGCAGTTCCTCTTCTTTCTGTTGCATTCCAGTACTACTCGCAGGCCCCGCCACGTATGCATGTGTGCTTGCGTGCGTGCGTGTGTGCCTGTGGAAGCAAGCGAGACTGAGTGCCTTCCCCAACCTCTGTCTTTTAAGACAGGGTCTCTCATCTAACCTAAAAACCAGTGATCCCGCTGACCTAGCTGGCCAATGAGCTTAGGAATCCTCCTGTCTCCACCTCTAAACTGGGATTACAGGTACGAGCCACCACAATGCCCAGTCTTCACGGGGACTCCAAGGATCCAAGCCCAGGTCCTCATTCTCACGCAGCAAGCACTCCCAATGCGCCATCCCTGCAGCTTGGTCTCTCCTCTAAAGGCTTTTGTGTTTTCATGTTTAGTCTCAGCTTCCACAAGCACACCGAGCTCAGGTCCTCCCGCAGGCAAGGGAGACACTGTCCCAAAGGAGCCATCTCTCCCTGGCCCCACACTCTCTTTTACGGTATTTATATTTTTATTTCTCACCTTAGTCTTTCCTAACTTTTGGCAACAACTTTCTCATTATCAGGAACTTTTTAGGTTATTTTTTCTAATCTCTCGGTTTTCTTTTTTCCTTCCTAATACTCCCCACTTCTGTTTCTTCTTTCTTTCAGTGAGCCTCTGCCCTGTGCTGCACTCCCAGGCCCCTCTATGTACATCCTTCATTCACCACTTTTACTTTTCCCTACGTCATCTAAACTTCATACCACTCTCCATCGGTTCTGACTGCTTCGGAGGGGACACAGTGGGCGACAGTGAACGTACTATAAGCAGAAGTCTCTCTTTCTCATTATTGCTGCTACGAGAGCCTGTTGTCTCCTGCGTGGTGCTGGGATGGGGACTTCACAGGGGGCTGCTCACTCTAAAGATCCCCAGACAAAATTAGACAAGAAATCACACCAATCCACTCGCAAAGCACAACACGCAAACACACAAGCAACACGAACAACAAAGGAACATGATGCCTCCAAAAAGTTGTGCCTCCTCTACCAGTGAATTCAAAGTCCTGTGGTATCAAAGTACCGATGACAAGCTCAAAAGTTCCCAACAAAGTGGCACTAACCTCAAAGACAATCTAGACGAGCAAACGAATGACATAAACCAGTCTAGGCCCTGGGAAGGAAAACTGGAAACACGAGGGAATCAGTACCAGGGGCAAGAAAGCCAGCAGTGTGCACTAAAAAGGGCAGTCTCATGAGAAAGGGCGGAGACATCTTGGAAAAAATAGAAAATCATAGCAATTAAAGAGTCAACGAATCAAATACGACACAGATAGAAAGCAAAAGCAAAGGTTCAACCAAGCAGCAGACAGAATACCTGGGATGGAGAATGAGGTAAAAACTACACTCAGGTATCAACTGCAGAAGATTAAATAAACAAGCATGATCCCAACATGAAAGAACTCTAGGATACAATCAAGGGATGAGACGTAAGACTCCGTGGACAAGGCTGAAGCTCAGTATAGAATGCTTGTCTAGTACATGGAAGGCCCTAAGCTCAATTACCCACCCTCCACACG
The DNA here is from genome assembly GCF_014885135.2 of Alexandromys fortis. NCBI lineage: Eukaryota > Metazoa > Chordata > Mammalia > Rodentia > Cricetidae > Alexandromys > Alexandromys fortis. The sequence goes on along the minus strand of NW_026068068.1, from coordinate 1,884,405 downwards.
TGGGGGGGGGGATCCATCCATAGGGGAGAAAGAATAAAGGCACAGAAAATGGTTGATGAAATTAACAACATCAAAATTTCTAAATCCAGGGAAAGGGAAACCCTAACATTTAGAAATTTAAATTGATTAAGCCTAAAGATAAATCTTTCTATACATATCATACTCAGTATTTAAAACAACAACTAAGTAAACAGCCAACATTAGAAGTTGCAGGGGATGAGGCAATCTACTCACCAGTAACATCAGCAGCCCCCAAAATCAGGCGAGCAGGGGACACTTCAAGCCATGAAAGCAAGTAATTGCCAACCGAAAGAACCACACCTACCATCTAAGTGATTTTTTTTTCCCAAGAGAGGGTTTCTGATGTGGGAGTCCCCTCTGTGTGCTGTGAACACCATTAATGCATAAAGAAACTGTCCTGGCCTATTGATAGGACAGAACTTAGGTAGGTGGGAAGACGGAACTAAATGCTGAAGGAAGAAGGCAGAGTCAGACATGCCGAATCTTTGCCAGTTAGCCACAACCTTGTGGCGATATACAGAATAATAGAAATGGGTTAAATTAATATGAGTTAGCCAATAAGAAGCTAGAGATAATGGGCCAAGCGGTGATTTAATTAATACAGTTTCTGTGTGGTTATTTCGGTTCTGGGTGGCCAGGATGAACAAGCGGCCTTCCTCCAACAGGTTTCTCTGTAGCTTTGGGGCCTATCCTGGAACTCGCTCTGTAGACCAGGAACACACAAATATCCACCTGTCTCTGCCTTTCAAGTAGTGGGATTAAAGGTGTGCGCCACCACTGTCTGGCCCTAAGTAATCTTTCAATGAAACAAAGATACATCAAGGCAAGCACAAATTGACAGTTCATGACCAAGCTAACACTGCATTAAATGCTTAGAGGAATATCAAACACAGAAGACATTGTCAATCATGAGAACACAGAAAAGAATAAATTTCATGAGAACAGATGAACAAAGGACAGCTAAAAGAGAAATTATACCAAACATAGTAAACCAAGGAGGGTGGGGGTGGAGAAGAGAGCAAATCATAACCCAACCAAGGAGAAACACAACTGACAATGTTATGGGAATCAGCAAACCTCTCCCAATAAAATCTAAACAGAAACAGTCTTAACTCACAACTAAAAAGGCAACATACTGGCTGAGCAAATTAAAAAATACGTTCCAAATGTCTCCAAGAAACACAAATCATTGGAAACAAACAACAAAACAAAACAAACAAAACACAATCTGAGAGTCAGATGACTTCTGTATTAAATGGACGAAAGCTGAAAATGATGTAGCATAAAGGGGACTTCAAACCACAGAGAAGACAAAGGGAGCCACCACACGTTAACAATGGCCGCAAAATTCATCAGGATGTAACAACAGTAGATATGCAGATGAACCACACATCGGGCCGTGAATGTCCAACACATGAAAGGACACAATACAGACGACTCCCATCCCCTCTCATCTAGTAACGACAGGTTATCCCAACAGATGCACCAGAGAGCAAACGGGTTAACAGACACCTGGAATGTCCCATCCAACAGATACAGAATACTCACTGCACACACAAAACCATCCCTAAAACAGAGCGCATTCGAGGCCACAAAGTCAATCTCAACAAATACAAATGTCTGAATTACGTCCTGTGCAGACTAAAATAATGTTACATAGACTCAAATATGTATATGACATCTAGTCACAAAGTAGGCTCTTTGAAAAAAAAGAATTTTAAATAGGATTGGTGAACTCTGTTAAACTAACAACAACAAAGATCCAAATCAATAAGATCAAAGACAAAAAGGGGGAAAATTACAAAAGATTTCAATAAAATTCAGGGATCTTTAGAAAGTATCTTTAAAAGTTGTAGTCTAAAAAAACTAGATAAAGTAGAATTCTAATAGATAAATCCGTAGCTACATATGACCAGCCATTAGGAGGATAAAACCATTTAAACCCACACCACACGATGAAAACAAAACAGAGCAGTAAACGCCCAAGAGAAGCCCTAGATCTGACTGACTTCTTAGAGATGGATCAACACCGATGCTCACCTTTCCCACAACAGGAGGCGAAGAAATATGACCAGACTCACTCTATGAAGCGAACTGTATCTTGATAAGGACATACAACAAACAGACCAATACACTTATTGAACATAGACACAATTCTCAATAAAATTCGTGCAAACCAAACTCAAGAATAAGGGACCAGCAAGTAGGGCGCTCATAGGGCACAGAGGTGAGCTTACTCTTCTTTTACTAAATGGACACGGTATTAAACTGAATACACATCTATGCCACTGCAGATTAGTGTAACTAGTCAATAAAGACTTCCACAACCTCAAAGTGTAGACAGTAACTGTCTAAGGCAGTGGTTCTCAACCTGTGGGTCACAACTCCTTTCAGGGTCACAGATCAAATGTCCTGCTATCAGATATTTACATTACAATTCACAATAGCAGCAAAATTACAGTTATGGAGTAGGACCAAAGCGTCGTAGCACTAGGGAGGTGGAAAAGCACTGGTCTAAGGTGTGCTCGGCCATAAACAGAACTGTCTACATTTGTATTAGTTCCTTCTCGGCTGCTGTGATAAGATACCAGGACCAAACATGACTTAAGAACAAAATATTCACTTAGACTTACGGAAGAGTCCAAAACGGCAGGGGAGGCATGGCAACAGGTAACCTGGGCAGGAAGCTAAGCAATCACAGCGTCAACCAAAGCACGAGGCAGAGAGACAGAACAGGAAGAGACGTGAGGCTAAAAACTAGAATCTGTAAGAACTCCAAAAAGCCAAATTATCTAATCAATAAATGGGCTAACGAACTGGATAGTTCTCAAAAGAGCAAATACAGAGAGCTGGGGATCTGAAGACCTGCCTAACTGTTAACATCCTTAGACAAAAAGGAAATGTGACCGGGTGGTGGCGGCACGCGCCTTTAATCCCAGCACTCAAGAAGCAGAGGCAAGCAGATCTCTGTGAGTTCAAGGCCAGCCTGGTAACAAGCGTGAGTTCCAGGACAGGCTCCAAAGCCACAGAGAAACCCTGTCTCAAAACCACCACCACCACCCCCCCCCCAAAAAAAAAAGGAAAGGGAAGGGAGAAAGAAGGAGAGAAAGGTCAACTAAAACAGATTTAAAATTCTGTCTTACCTCAGTCAGAAGGGCATCAAGAAAGCTGGAGAGGGTGTGGGCAAGAGGACTGACCCTTACTCATTGCTGGTGGGAATGCAATCTGCACAGCCACCATGGGAATCGGCATGGCGGTACCTCAAAACCATAGAAATGGAGATAGCCCCTGGGTTTATACTCAGACCCCGCAGTTGGTGAACAATGCCATCACACAGCGATTTACTGCTAGGCTGTCTGTAATAGACAAGACAGGAACCTAGTGGGGAAGCTGGCCAGCAGAGGAGGCGGAATGCAGCACATGGCTCAGACATGAAGGAGTTCGCACACCTGTGGGGAACACAGAGGACTGGGAATGACAGAATGGCAAACACGTTTTCTGTAGAATCTACATGCAAGTTCATATCTAGATAGATGAAAGGAAGAGGTCTAACTGGAGGAGAAATAAGAGAAGAGAGGAAGGGGCCCAGCAAAAGGAAGAGAGTGTGAGGATAGGAAGGTGAGTGTGGGGATAGGGTGGTGAGTGAGGGGGTGGGGTGGTGAGTGTGGGGATAGGTGGTGAGTGTGGGGATAAGGGGTGAGTGTGTAGGGATGGGGTGGTGAGTGTGTAGGGATGGGGATAGGGTGGTGAGTGTGTGGTGGTGAGTGTGGGGATGGGTGGTGAGTGAGGGGATAGGTGGTGAGTGTGTAGGGATGGGGATAGGGTGGTGAGTGTGTAGGGATGGGGATAGGGTGGTGAGTGTGTGGTGGTGAGTGTGTGGTGGTGAGTGTGTGGGGATGGGGTGGTGAGTGTGGGGG
>NW_026068068.1:1876819-1880415 GCF_014885135.2 Alexandromys fortis | reverse complement strand
GGGGGGGGGGGGGGGGGGGGGGGGGGGGGGGGGGGGGGGGGGTGGGGGGGGGGGTAAGGGGTGAGTGTGGGGATGAGTGGTGAGTGTCGGGATAGGGTGGTGAGTGTGTAGGGATGGGGATAGGGTGGTGAGTGAGGGGGTGGGATGGTGAGTATGGGGGTAGAGTGGTGAGTGTGGGGATGGGGTGATGAGTGTGTGGGGATGGGGTGGGGTGGTGAGTGTGTGGGGATGGGGTGGTGAGTGTGTGGGGATGGGGTGGTGAGTGTGGGGGTAGGGGTGGGGTGGTAAGTGAGGGGGTGGGGTGTTGAGTGTGGGGATAGCAGATGGTGGGGGGAAATGTATATTTGAATACATGTATGAGAATGTCACAATGAAACCCATTTCTTTGTTGCTAACCAAATATTTAAAATTTATCTTCTTCAATGGGTCATCAAATGAACCAAACTGGCAGTCCTATATAACACAGAATATATATTACGCAGCCTTAAGAAACAGAGAAACTCTGTTAAGTCACATGCTCAGTTAAATTGGCCGGCTGCAGAAAGAACAAATGGTCAAGTGGCTGCGCCATGGGTGCCGGAGACTGAACACGCACCGCACCACACGGAAACAAACACTAGAGTGGCTGTGCCACGGGTGCCTGCGCAGAGCTGCAGAGACTGACCACGCCCCACGGAAACAACATCGAGCTACTTTTTATGCTGGAGGAGTTATGAGGGGAAAGTTATGTCTATTTTACCACAATTAAACAATGAGGAAAGACAAGTTTAAACAGGAGGTCCTTCCTTAAGAGTGCAGTCTTCTCGAGCTGGCCAGGTCCACTGTGGCCCAGCACCTCAGATGCACTGGGCTGAGAACCCAACCTCCTCTGTTGCAGGAGGTCCTTCCGCTCCTCCAGCCAATAGCCACTGAGATACCAGCCCATTGGGGCATGGTCTCTCTCTTTAGAAAAAGCGGTGTCTTTCCTCCTCGCTCTCTCTTACTTCCTGCTCCGCTTCCAGTGACTAGCCTCCTTCCTGATGGCGCAGAGGGCTGTTGTCTGGGACGTGATCTGTAAGTTTTTTCCCCTTTAAATAAATACCACCTTATTAATCATAATTCCAAACTGCTGTGGGATTGTTTGTCTCTTACACCTTCACTCCTCCTTGAAGCCAGGCTCAGATATATTTGTACATGAGCCAGGGTTCAGCTTCAGGGCTGCATAGCCACCCTCAACCCCAGTACTCAGATTCTAACCCACAGCAGTGACCAGAGGGTCCAGGGCAGGGTCCAGCTTTGCTGCATCCTACCTAAGGAGTACTGATAAAAACCTGCTAAGTTTCTGCTTCTCACCAACCGTCCGTTCCCAGCATCTCAAAAGATAAGCTTCAGAGCAGTGGTTCTCAATCTGGGGGGTCAAATAAGACCATGAGAAAACACAAATGGTTATATTACAATCCATAACAGTAGCAAAATTACAGTTATGAAGTAGCAACAAAAATACCTTTACAGTTAGAGTTGGCACAACACAAGGAGCTGTGTTAAAGGGTTGAAGCGTTAGGAAGGTTGGGAACCACTACTCTATAGGGTCCCATACTACCCTGGCTCCCGTCAACCCAAGTCTTAATTGAAATTCCATTTACAAAAAGAAACTAATAAGCTACCTAACATGCCTCAAAGTGCCAGCTGGCCTCCGGTTAGGTGTTTACTACTGAAAATAAATCAATGTGAGGCATCGCTAAACCTTTACATCATACAATTAAAATATAACTTTAATTAAGGCTTAGTTATTCTATCTCTCACAGATATTTAATTTACCCTTCCTATATTAAACTATAACCTCCTAGCCATGGGGATCATATTCATCATCTACTACTTTTTTTCTTCTTAATATGGTGGGGACGGGGGTCTCACATGCCTCAGGCTAGTCTTTAACTTCAGATTCTTCTGTCTCCACCTCTCCAATGCTGGGATTACAGGCATGTCCCAGCAGGCTCTGTGTGGTACCGAGGAGTAAACCCAGAGAGCTCTGTGTAGGCAGAGGAAGGAGCCTGCCAGCTAAGCGGCCTCCCCGGCATACCTTTATCAAAGGAAAATATCAAGATCCTCCTTTAAAGGCCACTAATTAAGTGCTGATGCTGACAGAGCCTCAGAAAATGTCCTGGACTCCAGGACTGAGTGAGCATTTCACCTAGAAACAGGCTCCACCTTAATACTGGCTAACACAACCCACCATCCTGTAAGGGGAAGTCCTGCACATATGAAGAAACCCTGCGTGGAGAAGGCACTGTTTCAGCTGCCCCTCAACACCTTTCTTTCTGTCTTTCTGCTGTTGTTGGGTCTCCCTGTGTAAAGCTATCTAGCCTGTAGCTGGACCAGGTGGGCCTCACACTCGGACTGTGCCTCTCTGCCTCTCGAGTGCTGGGTCAAAGGTGCAGGTCACCGTCCCAGCTCAAACATAGTAATTCCTTAAATCTTAGGCAAATAAATTAGCGGATGTGTAAGAAGCACAGCTCACGCTGTTTCCGAGAACTGGCTCAGAGTAAACCCAGGCTGTGGAGGTATGCTCTATGGCAAACACTTCAGAGTCCCAGGGGACTCAGGCTGGGAACAGCCAGGACAACAAAGGCCCTGTCCCTGCAAAGACAAGAGAATATAGAGAAAGGGAAAGAGACTGAAAAGTTCCTAAATTTCTCAAACTTCCAGAAGAAAGTAAGTTAGGTAAAGTTATTCAAACAGAATCAGAGGCACAATGAAGACTTTATGTATTTATTTTGTGTGTTTGCATGTGTGTGGGTGTACACACACACACGAGCATATTTGTATACATGTGAGGGTGTGCATGCAGGTGGAGGCCAGAGGTCAACCCCAGCAGCCTCCCTCAACACCCTCCATCTTATCTGAGGTAAGAGTCTCTCACTAAAACTGGTTCCCCTATTCAGCTAGACTGCCTGCCCAGCAAGTCACAGGGAGCCTGCAACCTCTGCCTCCCCAGCACTAAAACTCCAGGTCTGCTTTGTCATCAGAACCATCTCCCAGCTCAGATTTTAATAATTCATGAATTACAACAAAACCTGTGCTCTTCAAAAGGGGGGTTTTGTGGGTGTGGTGTGGGTGTGTGCCTATAAACCCAGTACTCAACTGGCTGGAACAGGGAGACCACAAAGAGTTCAGGACCAGCCACGGCTACTCAGCAACTCCAGGCCAATCTTGACGACCTCATAGGTTTTGCTTCGAGAAAACAAAGGGGAAAAGCAGATAAGAAAACGAAATGAAAAGCCATGGGCTGGGAGACACATGTGCAGGTCATAGACCTGCTAAAGACCCACACCCAGAATAAAGACCCCTAGGAACTCAGGATCAAGAAGACATCCCAAAGGAAACACAGGCAGAAAGACCTGAGCAGAATGTCCACCAAAGGCACAGACGGCAGGTGAGCACAGGTGAGCACAGGTGAGCACAGGGTGAGCACAGGTGAGCACAGGGTGAACACAGGTGAGCACAGGTGAACACAGGTGAGCACAGGGTGAGCACAGGTGAGCACAGGTGAGCACAGGTGAGCACAGGTGAACACAGGTGAGCACAGGGTGAGCACAGGTGAGCACAGGTGAGCACAG
>NW_026068068.1:1863569-1875437 GCF_014885135.2 Alexandromys fortis | reverse complement strand
GAACACAGGTGAGCACAGGTGAGCACAGGTGAGCACAGGGTGAACACAGGTGAACACAGGTGAGCACAGGGTGAGCACAGAGTGAGCACAGGGTTAGCACAGGTGAACACAGGTGAGCACAGGTGAACACAGGTGAGCACAGGTGAGCACAGGGTGAGCACAGGTGAGCACAGGTGAGCACAGGTGAGCACAGGGTGAACACAGGGTGAGCACAGGTGAACACAGGTGAGCACGGGTGAGCACAGGTGAGCACAGGGTGAACACGGGTGAGCACAGGGTGAACACAGGTGAGCACAGGTGAGCACAGGTGAACACAGGTGAGCACAGGTGAGCACAGGTGAGCACAGGTGAACACAGGTGAGCACAGGTGAACACAGGTGAGCACAGGTGAGCACAGGTGAGCACAGGTGAGCACAGGGTGAGCACAGGGTGAGCACAGGGTTAGCACAGGTGAGCACGGGTGAGCACAGGTGAACACGGGTGAGCACAGGTGAGCACAGGGTGAACACAGGTGAGCACAGGTGAACACAGGTGAGCACAGGTGAACACAGGTGAGCACAGGTGAGCACAGGTGAGCACAGGAGCTGTGGTTAATGTGCCCGCAAAGGACTCGGGAATGAAAGTACAGTGAGATAAACGCTACAGAGAAGTCCATTCGTATTTCACCAGAAAGACTTCAACACAACAACAAACGAAGAAGAGCTGACGGGAACAGTGAGTAGCCAGCACCCACCCACATGCTGCAGGATGATGCGCAAAGCAACGGGCAGTTTAACAGTGACGGTGAATACCCCTTTACCATCAACACAGCAATCCTACGCACACTCACACAACTTGTTTATATTTCAAAACCAATACACTATGCCAATCAACAAGGAATAAACAAAAGTTGGTATCTCTCTAGACGAAAGAACCCATCTCAACAATAATAAAAAAGGATAAATCCGACACACATCCAGATAAACGTCAAGTGCACTATGCCAAGTGAAACGGGCTGCATCCTGCATGTCTCCACTGGAAGAATCTGGAAAAGGAAAAACCCGAGACAGTAGGCATCAACACCTGCCTAGGGATAGACCCGAGGGCTTCAAACAGACAACAGGGTATTTCAGAGACTTATACACCTGGAGTGCCTGCCAAAACCCACAGAACCACACACTAAAGTCGCGAACTGTTTTGAATCAAACCCTAATTAATAAGGAAAAGCATACTGTACAGGCTGATTTTGTGTCGACTTGACAGAAGCTAGAGTCATCAGAGGAAGGAGCCTCACTTGAGGAAATGTCTTAATGATATCCAGCTGTAAGGCATTTTCTCGACAGGGGAGGGCCCAGCCCATGGTGGGTGGTGCCATCCCTGGGTTGCTGGTCCTGGTTCTATAAGAAAGGCTGAACAAGCCATGGGAAGCAAGCCAGGAAGCAGCTTCCCAACAAGGCCTCTGCATCAGCTCCTGCCTCTGGGATTCTGCCCTATTTGAGTTCCTGTCCTGACTTCCATCAGTGATGAGCAATGGTGAAGGGTGAGCCTAATAAACCCTTTCTTCCCCAGCTTGTCTCTCGGCCATGATATTTTGTCACAGCAACAGAAACCCTAATTAAGACGTGCATATACATACATGCATGCACACGCACACACACACAGTACAGGTGAACAACACAGATCACCCAAAAATGGATCCTCATACAAAACAGAAGAAACGGTCCTGCCAAGGAACAGTGCAAAGCTGGCTGCAGAGGGAAAGTGGCTGCCACTCTCAATCAGATACATGGTTCAGCAGTAATCCACCAAGGAGGACATCATCACTGTGTTCACATATAACTTCTTTCTTAAAATTAAAATGAAAAACAGAAGTTGCACCAAAGATCTGCCAAACAAAGAATAAATTATCACTAACACTTGTGGGATATTTTGCTTGCACTCTGACACACCCAAGACTGACAATAAAGTTTTCTTTGAATCAGAGGGTGCAGCTAGCAACTAGCTGACCAAAATCAGTCATAGAGGTTTTGGAGTACCAAGGACACATAGAGAGATACAGGAAGTAGTAGGATGGGCTTAGAAGGATTCTCCCCCTTTTTTGGGTTGGGGGGGTCACTGGTCATTTCCCCATGGCTTCTCTGATCATTCAGGACCTTACCCTATGTGACTCCTGGGTTGTTATTCATAAAGAATAATCAGGTAAACACTTCCAACACTCTAGCATAAGGAGTCGCAGATGCAACAGGGGGCCAAAGTATGAGATCAGTGACTAGGCAACACTGAAGATGCTAAATATGCTGTGTCCTTGAATCTTCCAGAGTCCTGGCAACTAAAGGAAAGGAAATGAAAACAGGTTCTCACCTAGGAACACTTGCTTCCATTCTGAGACCTGTTCAGTACCGGAAATATGTGACAAGACAGACACCACTATTCAGAATGTGCAACAAACGGGCTCCCCTTCCCTAAAACCTTGGATCATATATGCCCAACACACACAAAGGAATGGGAAGAGTGACTCACTCAGAGAAATAAATGGGCTGATGTAAATGGAGACCCATTTCCCAGCCACCCAGACCCGAAATAATCATACAGAAACATTGTTTGGTCAACAACTCAGGCGTATTTCTAGCTAGCTTTTATATCTTAAATTAACTCATTGCTATTATTCTGTATTGCCACAGGCTGTGGCCTACCAGTAAGGTTCCGTCCAGGTCTGTCTCCTTCGGCAGCTACATGGAGCCTCCCGACATGACTCCACCTATTCTCCTTATTTATCTCTGTTTGGATTTCCCACTTGGCTTTATTTTGCTATGTCACTGGCTAAAACAACTTTATTCATTATCCAATAAAAGCAACACATATACAGAAGGACACCCCACATCAACTCCCCCTTTCTGTCTAATTAAAAAGGTTTAACTTTAACATAACAAAACGGGTATCAAGCAAGAGTTACATTTACAATATTTATTTGTGAGACTAAAGTTTCATATCTAATTTATCTTTTGTCATAACTAAGGAAAACTGTAACTGTCTTCAACTCTTCAAAGACTCCACCCAGAAGGATATAATATTATCTAAGCAAACAAGAAGAGCATTGTAAGCAACTTCCAAAACTCTAGCACTGGTAGAGATATCTCACTACCTGGACAGTCATCCAAAGTTCTTTTGTAACACTGGGGCATCCATCTTCAGCCTAAGGGTCCATAGTATCTGGCAGACTTTTCCATGAAGAAGGAAATGAAATTTAAAGATCTGTTTTGCCCTGTACTAGCAAAGTTCGTCAGTTGCTTTCTTCTGTGTCCTACAAAATGCCTGGCAGTTCTTTCATTAGGCAGGAACCCTGAAGAACTGCCTCAACTTCTTTAGGCAAGTTCAGCAGTCATTTTTCTATGGGTCCTGCATGTCCAGTTTACACAGCACGCCATCCAGACAAGCAGTTTCTTGCCCAAATGGCCAGCCTTGTCACATTGAAGGCAAATTCTATAATGAATTTCTTCAATGCCCATCAACTTCTCTGAAGTAATTGGTACTGCCAGAAGCACACATAGCTCCCTGTCAAGAAAAGTCTAAGTTCTTAAAACCTTTTAAGTGCCGGATTTTGTAACTCTTTGAAGTGTTAAAGATTATCTATCTAACTGAAATATATCTCTACATATCTAGGAAAACCTAACTAACATAATTAAGTTTGATTATTTCTGATGACTGTATTTCTTAACTACACATTTTTAAATGAGCTGCACAAACACCTTAAACAAGAGAAAAACAAATACAGAGAAACTCTTTTTTATTAACTACAGAATGAGAAAACTTATGAATCCATAACAAAGATGTCATTTATAAAATCAGTAACAAAGGCTAGAGAATGGAGCTTTTAATAATGTTAAATTACCATTAAAATATTACAATATAGGATGCTATCGTTGGTTGTCAGGACCACAGAAAACATCTACGGAAGGCACTAAAGAATGGTGAGCCAGAGTGGTGGCGCACGCCTTTAATCCCAGCACTTGGGAAGCAGAGGCAGTCAGACCTATGTGAGTTTGAGGCCAGCCTGGTCTACAGAGCAAGTTCCAGGACAGTCAGAGCCACACAGGGATACCCTGTCTCAAAACAAAAACAAAAGCAGAGAAAGAAAAAAATAAAGAAATGAGCAAAAAGAAAGGCAGTAATAAAGGCGAGAGGGACAAAGGGTCTAAGGTACCAGGAACGCTGATACGGATGCATACCTGAGGTCCCACATGGGGGGCAGTGTGGGTTACATGGTGGGAACCCCATCTCAAGAAGAAAGGGCCACACATGGCCTGGTAGCATGTCTATAATCGCAGTTACTCCAGAGCTAAAGCAGGAAGACCAAGGGTGCCTAGACTACAGAGTAAGTGAGGTCAGCATGAACTCCTAACAAGACCCTTTTTCAGAAAGAACGCTCGTGGCACAGTTCAGAAGACCTGGCTATTATGCTTCAGGGCCTGGGCCTAAGCGCCAGTCCTGCAAAATGTGTTTATTTATTTTATTTGGTGAAATGATAAAACTAAATGTTAATTTGCTTAGTAGAGGAGACTGATATCAGATCTGAAAACATAATCCTGATGAACGTAAAAACCAGAAAAGGTTATTAAATGGAAGGGAGAGGGAGTGGCTACAGACAGACAGCACACACAACACACAGCTACTACAGAGACAGTGTGAACAAGACTTCCCAATACACCCTCCAAAACCAAAGCTCCAAAAATACAAGAAAAGAGCAGTGTAGCCGTAACACATGCAGACATCAACACCTCACTTTCAGCAAGGATGGAAGAGTAAACAGCCCAGAAGAAAGCAGCCTTCCACAATAAACCAGCCAGAAGACACAGACAACACAACTCAACAAAGCATGTATTTTTCTCAAATATACACATAGAACTACCCACTCTTCAGACCAGACCATGTACTAGACTATACAATAAATGTGACAGGTTTTAAATAACTAACATCATAAAACTATCTTTTCCACAGGGCGATGGTGGCGCACTCCTTTAATCCCAGCACTCGGGAGGCAGAGGCAGGTGGATCTCTGTGAGTTCGAGACCAGCCAGGTCTACAGAGCTAGTTCCAAGACAGGCTCCAAAGCCACAGAGAAACCCTGTCTCGAAAAACCAAAAATAAATAAATAAATAAATAAATAAATAAAAAAAACTATCTTTTCCGACAAGAATTACAGTGGGAATCAGGGATCACAGGAAAGCTGGCAAATTCACAGGTAAACAGACAGCAAGCTTTCTTCCAAGCAGCCAATAAAACCAAAAAGAAATCACAAGAAACGAGATTGAGACAAGCAGAGCATCCCATCTCAAAAATCCAGAACCTAAATGCTCCAAATCCAAACTTTATTGAGTGAGTGCCCCATGATGCCACAAATGGAAAATCACGTAGTATCAAAATCTGCTAGATTTTGTTTTGTTTTCTTTTTGTGTTTTGTTTGTTGTGCAGTCCTGGCTGTCTTAGAACTTGCTCTGTCGATCAGGCTGGCCTCAAACTCAGGGAAATCCACCTGCCTCTGCACCACCACCACTCTGTTAACATTGCAGCTTTATGAACAAATAGATCACAACCAGCCTACATGCAGAAGATTCTGCTTTGTATTCTGACTCGAGTTCCATGACAAAACATCCTATTTGTATAAGCAAATATTCAACCTGGGTCTTGAATCAAACATACCCACATCTGTGCACCACAGCAAACACTGTGAGGCCTGGGACGGGCACAGCTGTAAATGTGCAAATTAAAAGAACGATCATTAACTTCATACATTAAGGAAGCAGAAAAACACACAGTGAAGTAGACCCAAAGCCAACAGGAGGAACTACTAAAGATTACAGCCGTGACAAAATAGGAGACAAAAATCACAACAGAGAATAAGTGATTAAACAAAGTTGGTTTTTCAAAATATTAACAAAATTAGCAAACCTTCCAGTTCACTGACTTGAAAACAGGGACCCTTCAAGCACTAAAACTAGAAAAGAAAAGTAGGGACATTATTAAGTTTACAAACACTTTTAAAAGCAAAGAGTTTAGGAGACCTACAGCATGCCAAAATGAGGCTCACATAGATGAACAGGTTCCGGTAACACACAGCCTACCAAAACTAAGTGACAGAAAGAAGATCTGAATAGACTTACAGCTGTAAGGATTGAATCATTGATCAACACTGTCCCCAGAAGTATTGTCACAAACAGACACTTTGAGTGGTGAACTCTGTAAAACACATAACAGAGTGATCCACACAAGTCCCCCAACTCTCCCGGAGAAGCCGAAGAGGAAAAAACATCCCTTAACTCCACCGAGGAGACCACTAGCTGATACCAAGGCCAGGTAAAGACTGGTCAAGAGGACAGAGCAACACTCTCATGAGGTAAACCCCTTCACACAACACTAGGGAACTGAAGCAGCAAAAGAGATGCAGACTTGACCAAGCGAGCTGTGACGCCACAGTGCAAAACAGCTTAACATGTGGAATTTAAATACATTATATTGAAGTCGAGGGGAAGAAACCATCACAGCTAATACAAAAAAGGCAACTGAAAAAAACACAACAATAATGGAAGAGAACTGCATCAATGTTTTAATCTACCCACTGGTGAGCAGCAGACTGGCGTGTCTGAAGACCAGGAACAAGCCAGCGAGCATGCCTCCTTTCACCTCTGCAGTGCAGGCTTGAACACTCGACAGTCAGGCAAGGAAAAAAAGATAAATAAAGGACATCAGGGTTGAAAAGGAGTAAAATACATGTGCCCGTGTGCACTGGCCCTGTGCAGCAGCACGGAAGGGTCCACACGGAGCGGTCAGCACTCGCAGATGTGCGATGTGCGGTAATGTCCCAGGACATGAAGACGACGAGCAATTGCCAACACTAACAAGCAACAATCTGACAAAGAAATTACAAAACAATTCCACTTAAAAGGGCATGAAAATGAGCAATGAGGCAGAAGCTTTAACATACACACCAACTGAAAACATATTTGAAGACTTGGGAGACACAGGAAAAAACACCCTTCTCTGTTGGTGTACCAGACATGGCACCCTCGAAGCAAACCTACCTGCAAATTTCACACATTTTTAAAGATAAGTAAGACTGGAGTTGGAAGAATCCCCTTCCCACTTCAGCCCACACTGCAAAGCTGGTGGAATCCAGCAGGTGGAGCTGGCACGGACTGAAACCTCCTGGAGAATGAAGAACCTGAGAAGGAGGCCACTCTGTCTAAGGAGCAGCAAACACATCAGAGGGACATTCTTATCAATAAACAGTGTTGAGGGAAGTTCCTACACAAAACGGAACTCTTCTTCTGAACCACTACAAAGGTAATTAGAACACCTAGATGAGAGCCACCTCTGTCTACTGGCTCACAGTGAACCAGACATCACCAGAATGAAAGGCTTGTGTCTGCTGTCTGGGCTTCAGGGATGAACCCATGGCCTCGGTGTGTCAGGAACTCTACAACTGAGCGACACAAAAAATAATTTCTGTGCTCACTTTGGCAACGCAAATCCTAAAAATCAATAACTTTTTTTGTCAGAAGATATTGCCTTAACAGTACAAAGGCAGCTTACAGAGCAGATCATACTATCTGATAAAGAACATGCAGAACTAAAACCCCAAAACTACAGAACTTCTACTAAGGAATGGGCAAAGGGCCCGAGTGGCGTCTCTATAGTGATGGGCAGATGCCAACATGCGCATGAAAGTCACCTCTAATTCCAGCACTAAAGAGGCGGAGGCAGGCATCTCTGAGTTTAGCCCAGTCTGCTTTACATAGGGAGTGTCAGGCCAGTGCTACATACTGTGAGACTGCCTCAAAACAGGATGAAATTCTGACACAGGCTACCACATGGATGAACAGTGTGAAACAGTATGCCAGGTGGAATATTCCAGTCACAGCAGAAAAACACTGAGTCTCTCGCCGCACTATGTATTCTCAGCGAAGTTAGGGCAGAGAGACAGAGGCCCTAGCACCAGGGTGCATGTGGGTGCATGGGACAGATCGGTGTGCTTGAGTGTAGAGGCTAAAACTTGATGTCAAGAATGTTCAATCACCCTCCACCTTTTTCCCCCTTTTTTTTTGAGACAGTCTCTCACTAAGCATCCTCCTGCTTCTGCCTCCCCAGCAGACACTGCCACACCTGGCTTTTCATGTGGGTGCTGGGGCTCTGTGGGAGTGGGTCTCACACTAGCTCAGTGCTCCACGGAGCCATTTCCCCTACCCCTATTTAACCGTCAGCACACAAGAACTGGCATCTCTCCTGAGCTTTCTAAACTGAAGTTTGTACCTGGCACTGCCTTCCCTGGGGACTATACATACTGCCATCATAAGTCAACCACGGAGGGAGTCTAAAGTCTGTCACTAACAACATCAGAATATCAAACACACCCAGGCCTCTACCAGAGGCTCACAATAAAAATGGTTTCTCCGTCATATCACACATTCATCATCAGTCAGGCAAATGCTCCGTTGCCTGCCCCTCTCAGAGTAGATCACTGGGCAAGGCCTGCAAACCTGGAATGCTGGCAGGTACCAGGGCAGAGGGATGAGGTAACTAACAAGATCACACACCGCCATGTGAAAAATCACAGTTCCCTGGCTGGGCCAAGTTAAAGACCCTTTGCCTGTTTCAAAGAGCCAGCAAAGTAGAAGCCCCGTTACCCAGAACACATGTGAGTTACTCAGAGGCACCTACCATGTATTGGGTGCTGTGCAGAGATGGAACAATAATGAAGGGTCATGTTGGATCACAACGCAAGAATCGAGTCACGTGGGGATTCTGAATGTGAGAAAACTAGAAGAAAGCAGGGCCAACTTGTGACCTCCATTTCTTTAAAATCCAGAATTATTTTGGGAATGTGTTTTGTGTTCCTCAACAGTGTAGCAGCTAACACGTGCCTCTAAGAAAAAACACATTTTTGTCCATGTCTATCTTGTCCTTGTTGTTAAAAATGCTGTAAGATCCCCAGTGGCCATAGGCAGCGGGCCCACAGAGCAGCTAGTCCCAGGCAGAGATGGCTACCGGTTCCCGAGCAGCAGCTGGTCTTGGGTGGGCTGGTCCCAGGGAGCCCAGGGGTGTGAGCAGGCAGCAGGTAGAAGGCACATGGACAGACACATTGTACAGAATAGAATTGAATATTTATTACTTAGAGGAGAGAGAGTGGGGGAAGAAGGAGAAGAGAAAGGAGAGAGACAGAGAAGGGAGCAGGAGAGAGGGAGCACGTGCCAAAAGGGAACAATGAGAATCAAGATGGGAAAGGAGGGCAGGGGTCACCGGGAATGGGCATGGCTTGTCTCTTAAAGTGGCAATTAACCATAACACTTGTGACTGAACACCGTACTCATGTGACTCTTCTCAACCCTCAAAGGGTTAAAAGGGTGCTCTGGATAAAGCTGGCTATTGCATAAGACTTTACTTTGCCTTGTTTTCAGGCCCTGCTTCTCCAGGTTCAGCAATAAATGGTCCTATATGGAAGGACAAGATATTGTCTTTAGACAATGTTGATGAGGTCTGACACCTGGGAATTAAGTGGCTGAAATCAGGAAGCCTCCTCCTAGAAGCAATGACCCCACATCCATAGCTTGTTGGATGCAGACAGTCTGCAGAGGGACCATTGTCACTGCTCACCCAAGCCAAGAGGGAACAGCTCTTCTCACTGCTGGGCACACAGAAGTCAGAAGCCATTCCACAGGAGCCTCATGGCATACGTGTGCCCTACTAAGAACAACGTCACTCAATAAACTGAGCCATGATCACCTCTAGAGTACTCATGCAGGCGCTGACCCCACCAGGCTCTTGGCATTGTGCCTCAAGGAATAGCACACTCAATAAAATCCTAATGACAGCCAGTTAGCTCAAGGAAAGGTCCTTGGCACAGATGCCCTCTGCTAAGTGCCTGGTGCTGGTAGTGTGGGCCACTGTGGTCAGCCGGATGCTTCTGCGGTGAGGTGAAGGGAGAGGAATGTAAGGGGTTCTGGGAAAGAGCAACAAAATGCTGGGTGGGCCCACGGCTTTTAGCTGCTAAACAAACAAACAACAACAACAACAAAAAAAAACTGCCTCCCTGAAAGATGTCTGGGTCTGTTTTGGGGAGAGAGAATAAATAATAATAGTAAACACATATTATTTCTTCTTAACTCTCCGCTTGAAACCAAAATAAGAACACTACCATTTTGCACCAAAGTTGCTCGGGATTACAGGGTCAGGAAGTCAGGTAAAGAAGAACATTTGATGCTCTTTGGGGTAGGGAACTTTCCAGTAAACACAGATTGTGAGAAAGGGGAATGGGGTAGAGCTTTTTTCTTTCCTTTTCTTGTTTTTGCAGGGACGGGGGCATGCTGGAGAGGAATTACAGGCCACTCTACATCCGACTGCAGGGCAGAACAAACAACTGTCTCCGAGGAGGATCTAGGGACCACAACTCCAGAAACTGCACCCCTGACTCTGACAGCCCTGCTGGCCCAATTCCAGGCCTCAGGGACTCTATGACTATTACTTAAAGTTTACTGAAGCAATTCATATACCAAAAAGTGAATGCTGCTACCTACACATCTCAGAAAGTTTAACTGACTGCACCCACTTACTAACAGAAGTGCCTGATTTTCCATCTCTTAGAAACCTCTTTATAAACCAGGTGGTGGCGCACGCCTTTAATCCCAGCACTAGGGAGGCAGAGTGTGAGCCTCTAATGTGTTTGACTTTGTGGGGGAGGGGAGCTGAGGGAGCCTTACCAGATTATATAAAAGTTAGTTTGGGAATATTAATTTTTACATGGGAACACTTTTACTACGTTTTATAGGGTGTGGATCTCTGTGAGTTCAAGGCCAGTCTGGCCTATAGAGCGAGTTCCAGGATAGGATCCAAAGCAACACAGAGAAACCCTGTCTCAAAAAAAACAAACCAAACAACAGCAAAACCAGAAACCTCCTTATGATGAGTAAACTTTCACAATGTTTATCATCGAGATAGCCAACTGCAACATGAAACAGAGTCTCAGGAAAGCTGTAAGGAAGGTTATTATTGAAAGCAGCAGCATGTGGGCCAGGCAGCAGACTCCCTGGCAGACCCTCACGGCACTGTGGGCACCTGCAGGTGCACAATGGCTTTCAAGTTAGACCAGATCAAAGTAATGGTTAGATGTCTAGGACAATCCGACACTTTTCTCCAAGCTCAGCTTCAATTCTGGACAGCATCAGTCACTACAGACACAGACATAGGGCAGAACTGCTCTCCCTCAGCAGACACAGAACAGTGGGGATGCCTACCCCAGGGAAGCCAGGGACCAACGGTTCCTACTGACTGAGAATCAGACACATCCCTTTGAGATAGTAAATACATTTAACAATGTTTAAATGAGACACCGCCACAAGCCAAAATTTTTGTCAACAGAAAAATATATACATACACATGTAATCAATGGACTACAGACATCCAGCATACACACACACACGTAACCAATGGAACACTACAGACATCCAGCATACACACACACACACACGTAATCAATGGAACACTACAGACATCCAGCACACACACACACACACATGTAATCAATGGAACACTACAGACATCCGGCATACACACACACACGTAATCAATGGAACACTACAGACATCCAGCACACACACACACACACACACACACACACGTAATCAATGGAATACTACAGACATCCAGCACACACACACACGTAATCAATGGAACACTACAGACATCCAGCATATATATATACACACACATGTAATCAATGGAACACTACAGACATCCAGCATACACACACACACACACACACACACACACACACACACACACAAGTCATCAATGGAACACTACAGACACCCAGCATACACACACACACACACACACGTAATC
>NW_026068068.1:1771124-1863079 GCF_014885135.2 Alexandromys fortis | reverse complement strand
CCCAGCATACACACACACACACACACACACACACACACATCATCAATGGAACACTACAGAACCCAGCATACACACACACACACACACACACACGTCATCAATGGAACACTACAGACACCCAGCATACACACACACACACACACACACACACACACACGTCATCCTTGGAACACTACAGACATCCAGCATTAAAGTAAAGGCCTCTGGGCTCCTCAGAGATCCAGGTCTGACGGACAGTACTGAAGACAGCATGGTTAAAAGACCAAACAGACTACTATGGCAGGGAACAACACTGGATGGAACTCTCTAGAAAATGAGGTCCAGAGAGTAGGGTGGGCAGAGTTCCACGTCCTCATGTTACTATATTCATACACCATATAAAACTTAGTAAAAGTGTTCCCATGTAAAAATTAATGTTCCCAAACTAACTTTTATATAATCTGGTAAGGCTCCCCCAGCTCCCCTCCCCCCCAAATCAAACACACTAGAGGATCACACCTGTCAGGCCCTGACAAGCCAGCTGCTCTAGCTGAGGAGTGAAGGAGTCCTGAGGGTCCTGACAGCCAAGCAGCCAAGTGCACTGCTGTGTCCCCATATCCTTGACCCATTTTACAGTGTTAGTGACAACACAAAGCAGGCAAAGACTCCAAGTCTCCCTCAGCTCCTCCTGACCCCAAGCAAGGGACAGACAGCAGTTCTGGAAACAATCCCAGCTAGTGGGATGCTGTCAGTTACCCTGGACAAAGCAGCACACTTAGTCTTATCTTTACAAAGAGATAACAAGATCTACTTCACAGAGCTGCAGGGAGAATTAACCTCCAACTTTAGGGACCTAGCACCACATGACTCAGAAAAGGAAGTGATCATTTCCATTTCTTAGGGGAAGAGACGGATGGGTCTGGGCTTAGGCTAAAGCAACAGAGATGGAAGAGGTTCAAAGGACCTTACAGTGAAGGAAATGGAGAGAACAGCATTCTGGTCTTCGGTCTTCTGATTTAACAATGCCTGGGAGACACACACACACACACACACACACACACACACACACACACACGGGAAATGGTCTGACGACCATGAAGAAAATCTGGCGGGAAGTATCAACTGTTAATCAGTCACAAAGTCTTCGCAGTGAGAGGCTACGGCTTTACAAGTGTTTCTGGACACAGAGTGCACATGGAAGATAATCTTTTCTGAGGGCTAACCTCAGCTACATTTACTAAAGATTCCTCTCCTCCATCCAGTTGGAAACATTCCCTGGCCACTACTTTTTCATAAAGTAAAAGGGAAATTAAAAAATCCTACCAATTCTTATCACTCCTCACTAAAGCTAGAAGTCTTTTTACAAACAAATCTAGATGTTGGAGAAAACATCCCCGAAGTGTTAAGGAGAAAGGAAGCGACTTTAGTATGCAGGGAATCCAAAGAGCTCACCGATAGTCTCATTCCTGCACTCTAAACACTGTAAATTAGCTCAACTCGCTGGCTCCTGCTTTTGTCATCATCAAATCAAATACCTGTGACCCCCAAAGAAGTCAATCTCATATGCACGGACTGTTACAGTGACAAATCCTTCCAAAATCCCAGATGAGCCCTGTAGTCAGTGAGCTTTGGGCACTGCAATTTTAAACCAGAAAACCATGAGGTCAATGCCAGAAAGTGTTCTCACCGCCCCATCAGCAGCATGCTTCATGCACCTGCGTGAGAACGCTTGGTATTATGTCCTTCTCAAAGGTTCCAACCTGCAACCTGGAGACACAAGAGTTGTGGAGACAGTGACAGACATTCAGGCTCCAGTGAGCCACACTGTGGAGTTCAGTGCGGAACGGCACCCTCACCTTGAGGTGCACATGGGTATCCTGTCACTCCGGTTACAGTGTAAAGACACAGTGGCCAGCCGACAAGGACCCCAACCCCGGGGTGGGGGATGGAGATCACTGTCCGAGGACAGCAAGTCTAAAACACAGGTGGCAGAGAAGCAGACGTGAAAGTGGTTTGGAATGCACGTGGGGGTCTCCCTGGCTCCGGTTTGGGGGAACACCTTGGGAGTGCTGTGCTTTCCAAAGCATGGAAATTCTATTTACTTCATGTGTGAGATCAGAGTCACTGCCTGCTGGGCTCTGCTACTGTGCAGCCATGGCACCTCAGGCTCTAGGAATTTAACATCTCACTGCCTGAAATGGTCACTGGCCCAGCCACTGCACAGACATACTCAGCCCATTTCCATGAGAGACTCTAATTTGTTCAAATTACAATTATAATAAGATGATAAACAGGAAGATTTACAGAAGAAGAAAAATCATCATCTTAATTTGTGCTGCCCATTAAAAGGCAAAAAAAAAAAAAAAAAAAGACTGTCTTACATATAGGAATTTGCCCCAATTGCTGTTCAATGGGTAGGATGTAATTTGTGAATTATCTCCCCATAGTAAATAGTTTACTATTTCAATACTATCAAAAATCAGCCTCATTGCTTAACAAATAAAATATTCACTTCCACCTACACAGTTTTGGACATCCTGAATTTTCAAAGATCACGAATAAGAATCAAAGCTGCAACCAACTTTGCAGTAAAATAGCAGGTTTTAGAAAGGACACAATAAATTACATTTTTTGAGGACAAGCTCAAATCTCTTCCCACTGGGCTGGAGCTGGTCTGACTGCCCAGCACACAGAGCCCTATCCCAGCACAGCTAGGAGGCAGTATTCTCGCACAGGGAGGAAGTCTAGCACTCAGAAGGAGGTGGAGGGTGGGAGGTTCTAACTGCTGTTTCAGTTGGAGGTCACTCTGGGACCAATGAACTGTCTGGACAACAAAACAATCTTTCCAAAGGTGTTAAGTCCTGGAGAAGGACAGGTTATGTGTTTTAAAAACAGCAGCAGCAGCAATAAATCTAAGCCCGAGTTTGGCTCAGTACTATTGTTCTGGCTTTTATTAACTCCCTTCACTGGACAAACCTGTTAAAATACTCTCACAAACGTCCACTTTCAGAAAGGCATTCTGCAGTCACCAGCTGGACAAAGTGGGCACTGGTAGCTAGACTGTTGGCCAGTTTCAGTTAAGTGCCAGGCCTGAGCAGGTCAGGTCCAGCAAAGCCAGGGAGCTGCTCCTCCAGGCCCAGGCAGACTACAGAGGCGGACCCTGGCTGGAGGTGTGGCTGGAAGGGGTGAGGGGACAAGAAAGGCAACTTCATGAGACATCCCAGGACTCAGGCACAGAGGAATGGCCGAGTCCTTCTCTTTACAAAGGTGCTTTTAGCTCATTTTAAAAAAAAATGCTTTGTTTTCCACTACATAAAAAGGTGTGTGTCCATTGGGGTTTCTTGTGGCTGCTGTCGTTTTTAGAGACCCTGGAACTGTAAACTAACAGAAATCACAACCCCACTACTTCCTGACCGTTCCGTAGACTTCGTAAAGTTTCAAAACTTAGCTGGGCCCATAATGCATAAAGGGTTTGCGCTTTGCGTTTGCGGAAGACTTGAAATCTCGAAGTTCTTAACTTGGTCTAAAGATGTTACCATTGGCCCCAAGTGGTAAATTCCTTTAAAACATTTATGAAAGTTCTAGAAAAACACCACAGCAATTCCTTTTAAACTCCATTACCAAGATCGGGATACTATGAGTCTCAAACTTGTTTTGTTTTGCTCTTAACTGCTTTTTTTCTTAATCTTCCTGATCTCTGTGCCAGTTCCGGCAAGGAAGGAGGATAGCACGTTGCCCTCCCGCGCGCCCCTCCCCCAAGTCTGCGAGCTCAGCGCCCCATTGCTCCCAGCCAGCAGCTCCTAGGTAGGCGTCCCCACCTGAGCATTGGTGGCAGCCGCCAGGCCTTCAGACTCGGAGCGGCATGGCGGGAGCCATGCACACACCTGCAGTACCTAAGTTCGCAGCACCGTGCACTCCGCGTGGACAGCCCCACGCCAGGAATCCGGGCAGGACAGGGCAGGACGGGATGGAAAGAAAGCGGCCGAGGACAGGGACTGGGGGTGGGAAAGCCTCACCTGGGAGCGCGTAGCCTGCTCCATCTTCCCTGCCTGGCTCAGCCTGCGCCCTGCACGCGGCCACCCGGGCTGGCGCTGCCCCGAGCACGCAGCGCGCACAGAGTTTGCCGTGGAGCAGCGCACTGAGTTCCGACGGGGGGACCGCGCCGCGCCGCGCGCTCTGCGCAGCCTCGCACCGCCTCGGGCCACGCGCCCGCACCCGGCCTCCCCACCTGAGGTCCCTGCCTAGCGGCCGGCGCGGGAGCGCGCGCAGGGTGCGTGCAGCCTGCATAGCGGGGAGTGTGGGCGTGCCCGGGCTTCCCCCCATCGCGCAGGGCCGCGGTGGAGCCGTCCGCCCCGGTTCGCGCGGGAGACTCGAGCTGGGGCAACACGCGTTTCTGAGTGGACCCGGTCCACTAAGCCGTGCAGCGCCAGCCTCTGGGGCCTCAGGGCCTGAGTTCCAGGAGGGTTTGGCGGAGGCTACGGAGCCGCTTTTATTTTGTTGTTAGGAAGGGCGGGGTCTCCGCGACTCCAAAATATTGACTTCCCAGTTCACAGAGAAAACAGTCACCCAAGTTTGCTCACCCTGGGCAGAGGCAACGGGCACACTGCACGCTAGACCCCATCCTGTTAGCCAGAGCTTCCCACTAGTGACTAGCATCTACTCACCGTGGAAACGCTGGGCTAGGCCTGAGGACCCAGGAATGAACAAAAGTCTATTGCCCACTAGGTTGGACTTTATGGGCCAGGAGCCATTACCCACCCACAGGGTAATATGAATAACTATACTGATAATTCAAGTGCCAAGTGCCGTGGTGATAATTATGTCATTTTATCACTTAATTTGACAGATAATTGAAATAATTAGTAGTCTAATTCCTACCACTGATTAATAATGATAAATGTAATAATGAAAGTGCACAAACAAGTTAGATGCGATGAAGTAAAAACTGTGGTCGTCTAGTGGCCTAGAATGGGTAGGGGCTGCGAAGACTTAGAGCCCTAGTCAGAAGTATGAAGCATTTAATGAGCGGAGACAGAGGGAGGCCAGAAGCAAGCCTCAGAAGCTGGAAAATGAAATGTCTAAAACTTTAGCATGGGCAGTGGTAAGGTGGTCGCACAGTAGCTTGCCTGGGCAGAATCTCTGTACACTGAGGTAGACAGGTGTGAGCAATGGGCTCTAGCCCGGCCCTGCAAGCGTGGAAGCTCTTCCAGTGGTAACTCAGGACTAGGAGAGGCAGTGTTCACAAGCAAATCCCTTGAAGTTGACCGTTATGGGAGTAACCAATCGCTTTGAGTGATTTCAGTCCTCAAGATGAAGCCCATGCCTGGTGCTGCTCTCAGCTGGGCCAAGAATATGGACAGGCTGGCCATGACCCTAAGCGGGAGCTGACCTTTGTTATTCTGCTAATGAGCATTGTATTACACGGAATCGGGTGATTTATTGTTATACTCATGGATAATGCATCTCTCAGCCCGCACCACAGAAACTTCTAGTTGCAGTAAGTGGTGATTAGCAGAGACCTGCAATCGGACAAGGTGCAGGGAAGACTGCAGAAATCCGGCCCTCAATGGAACATCTGTATGACATTACCCTCCTGAGGCTGGGGTCCTTGCAGAAGATGGGGAGAAAGACTGTAGGAGCCAGAGAATGGGGATGGCTTCAAGGGTGCAGTGTCCTCCAGACACACCAGGGCAGCTGCATGCATGGATTCAGAGAAGATGTGACAGCATGCACAGGCCCATGCAGCCCAGCATGGACAGGAGGTAGCCAAGAAGACTCACCCTCTAGTTGAGGAGCAAAGCTTCCAGGAGAGGGAGAGCCAGTTTCAAGGGCTTGGCCCCTGGTGGGTTGACTTGCTCCAATGGAGCGCCACATATCCGTGAATGTATGGGTAGCACAAACTGGAAAAAGAGAGAAAGAACACAAAATTGTGTGGGGAGGGAAGTGGCGAGAGAAGTGGCAGGTGTGGGAAGACACGGGGGAAGGGTGAATATGGTCAAAATACATTATACAAAATTCTCAAGGACTAAGAATATTTTTTTAGAAAGTATCTGGATAGAAGTCTGTGGTTGTTTGCTTTAGAATGTTTCTTTAAGGGACTGGAGAGCTCACCCAGCACCTAAGAGCACTGCTGCTCTCACAAAAGACCCGGGTTTGGTTCCCAGCATCCACATGGTGGCTCACAGCCATCTCTAACTCCAGTTTTAAGGTGTTTGTCTTGGCCACTGTTCTATTGCTGTGGGGAGACACCGTGATGAAGACCACTAAACAGAAAGCATTTAATTGGGGACTAGCTTATAGTTTCCGAGGTTTAACCCATTATCATCATGGCAGGGAGCATCACGTCGTGTAGGCAGGTGCTAGAGCAATAATGTCGGTCCGTCGGCAGAGAGAGACTCTGGGTTTGGCGTGCTCTTGAAACCCAGTGACACACTTCCTTCAACAAGATCACACCTCCCAATCCTTCTAATCCTTTCAAATTATATTGCCTGGTAACTAAGCATTCAAATATGAGCCTATGAGGGCCATTCTTATTCAAACCACCACATTCCATTCATTGGCCCCCGTAGACTTGCAGCCATATCATAATACAAAAATGTATTTCTCCGACTTCAAAAGTCCTCATAGTTTATCACAGTCTTGACACAGTTCAAAACTCCAAAGTTCAAAGTCTCTTCTGAGACTTGTGGCAGTCTCTTAAGTGCAAACCCCTGTAAAATCAAAGTCAGAAAGCAGATCACACACTTTCAATACACTATAGCACAGGATACATTACCACTCTAAAACAGAGGGGAGGGATGGCGAGGAAATGCAGGACCGCAAGGGCAAACTCCAAACTCTGCGCTCCGTGTCTGATGTCAAAGCACTCTTTTTGTTGTTTTTATTGCGCTATATATTTTTCTCCTCTCCCTTTCCTTTCTCTTTCCTCTTCTTCTACCCTTTCCCATGGTCCCCATGCTCCCAGTTTACTCAGGAGATCTTGTCTATGTCGATTAGATCCATGTATGTCTACTTCCTATGTAGATTAGATCCATGTATGTCTCTCTTAGGGTCCTCTTTGTTGTCTAGGTTCTCTGGGAACCAGTTTTCTTCACTTTATGTCTAAAAGCCACTTATGAGTGAGTACATACGATATTTGTCCTTCTGGGTCTGGGTTACATCACTCAATATGATGTTTTCTAGATCCATCCATTTGTCCACAGATTTCAATATATCATTTTTTTTTTTGCTGTGTTGTACTCCATTGTGTAAATGTACCACATTTTCCTTATCTATTCTTCAGTCAAGGCACATTTGGGTTGTTTCCGGGGTTTGGCTATGACAAATAATGCTGCTATGAACATAGTTGAGCAGACATCCTTGTGGTACAATTGAGCATCCTTTGGGTATAAATGCAAAAGTGGTATTGCTGGGTCTTGAGGAAGGTTACTTCCTAATTTGCTGAGAAATCTCCATACTGATATCCAAAGCTCAAGAGATGCCTCAGAGGTTAAGAGCACTGGCTGCTTTTCCAAAGGACCCCGGTTCAATTCCCAGCAACCACATGGCAGCTCATAACTGCCTGTAACTCCAGTTTTAGGGCATCTGACACCTTCACACCGACATACATACAGGCAAAACCCCAATGTACACTAAATACATAAATAAATCTTAAAAGAAAAAAATCATTCTTCGGAACTCCGACTTCTTCCAGCTTTGTTGACTAAAACATTCTTTTCTCCCTTGGGCTCCTTTTCCACACTGTCAGAGCGAGCTCCCCTTCCCCACAGCCAGAGCTCCCCTTCCCCACACTGTCAGAGCCCCCCTTCCCCACACTGTCAGCAGCTCTCCTTGACAGGATCCACAACTCTGACTCTTGGGTTTCCCACAGCAATCCAGGCTTCACCTCTACAGCTTCACACAATGGCCTTGCTGAGCCTCCATGCAGAGTCTCCAAACACACACCTGGCCTCTAAGCCAAGGAGAAAGAGTCCACACTCGCTTCATTGTTTTCTTGACTCTAAAGCCAGAACCACTGGGAAAAGCGGCCAAGTTCTGCTGCTTGCTTGGCCCTCTAAGGACCATTGTCATTCAAACCCACAGAATGCAGTGTCCTTTGCTGGTCTCTGCTGCTACTGCATAGGGGTAGAAACACACACACACACACACACACACACACACACGCACGCACGTAAACATTCAGACACAAAATAAAAATCAGGCTTTTAAAAATATCCCTTTAAGAGAAAAGAGGCTGTCTATAACTCCTTGAGTGGGTGAGATGAGAACCCTGGCATAAGAATGGCCGTCCTCACGCCATCCTCCCACCCTGCCACACTGCAACGGCACTTCACAAGCAGGTGCAAGAAGACCAGCTGCCTAGGCCCTGAACTTAGAGACAAGAGATGCTCTTCCCTTTGAGAGCTACCTCGCTATATGAAAGGAAAGCAAGGTGCTTATCAATGGCAGGAAACTGAAGCCATGGGAAATCTGGTCAGAACAGCCTTAGCAGAATGAATTCTTACCTTTGTAGCCACTGCACTCCATTCACTAACCTAGTCAGGGTCCTTCCTGTCGGATTTTTACTTTTTGGCAAGGTCCAATGGAGCATGGAAATCTTTTACTTTATCTGAATTTCTATGAACTAAGTTTACATGATTTTCTCCTATTCATCTGTCTTCTGTCAGTTTATTTCATAGACCCACCAGGCCCTAGAGCAGCTGACTCAGTCCTCAGTGTCTGCAAAAGAAGTCAAGTCCTGACACGGTTGCGGAAAGGCTAGTCATGGGTTTTATGTACCCATTTTCTCCAAACTGGAGCATCCCCTTCTTGAGGGAAGTGGGACACTCCTCAGACTCAAGAACCTAAGGGAACTTACAAGATGCCAAACAGTGAGAAGGTTCTTACGGCTCTTCCCCAAGATTAAATGAGCAACAAGGATTGCTGGAGAGGAGAGAGTGCTGGGCAGCAGAGCTGTATGCAAGCAGGCAGGGAGCTCCTCAGATGCGGCTTTTCACTGATGCAACTGTCTCTAAGTCCTCTAGGACCCTCACATACTACTTCTGCAAGGAAACCAGACAACGTGGTTCACTGAGCTAGACACAGGAGTGCTACTCTGTGACACTCTGTGAATACATGTCCCTGTGATTGGTTTAATAAGCAAGCTGATTGGCCAATAGTTACAGGATACAGTTAGGCAGGAAAGCCAAACTGAGAATGATGGAATAAAGAAGGGTAGAGTCAGAGGAGTCACCAGCCAGATGGAAAACAAAAAGGGATAGAGGTAAAAGCCATGAGCCTCGGTATTATTCCTTTAAAAACGGCGGGGTGGGGTGTGTGGACGAACACAGGATAGACAAAACACGCACAAAAGGAAGAGACAGGACACGCGGCTCCCACGTGGGTGCACTTTAATGGGGAGAGGGAAACACGATAAGGGATGGGGTGTGTGGGACACACAAGGGTGGGGGGCAAGAGAGGGGTGAGAGAGAGAGAGGGAGACCTCGTGGAAGCTCGCTTTTAACGGGAAGCGCAAGGTTATCTGGGAGGAATGACCCGCACCTGGGCACGCCAGCGCGCCAAGGTGTTCGTACTCCAGGAGGAGTCTGGGAGCTGTAGTTTCCAAGGAATAACATCCCAACCTTTTTGGTTTATTAAAAAAAAATTAAATGGGGGGGGGTCTTAAGGGGTAGGGAATGGGGGCATAGCCCGGTCTCTCATGACTGCTTCCTGCTGACTTTGGCGTCGAGGGGTCCAGGGGGTGTCCGGTGTTCTGTTGGTCTGCTGGCGTTCTGAGATGGCTGATTGAAGAAGTCACCTCCGTCTGGGTTTTTCTTCTGAGTAGCTGGGTCATCGTTAGGATGCTGGAAGGCAAAAATCGCATTAGTGGAGAAAGAAATTAGGGAGAAGAGATCTGGAAGGTTTGAGATCTGGAAGATTTGTTTGGAAGGTTAGAGGGGAAACTTGGGGGTGGGGGAGGAGTCCTAGAAATGAAAGGAAGAAGAAAAGAAAAAAATTAAATGATACTTATTCCGTTACTGAACCGCTTGTGTTTTACCTGCTTAGGTGGACTGACCTGTTATGTCAAGTGATTTTGTTAAAAAATCTGCTTACCGCTGGAGCCCTTGGCTTTGTATTTGATGATCTGTAATGACAGCTGAATGGTTATTTAGAATTTTGGAGAAGGAAAGGTGCATTAATGCAGGAGGATTAGGTGGCAGATGGGGTAGGAGGGGCTGAGCCTGGTGTCTTTTGGAACTTGAGGGAACAGGGTCCCGTCTGGGTTACCGTGTATGAAGCATTATCTTGAGCTGTGGAAATAAATGGCTTAAGGTGTGACAAGTGGATTCAGTGGGAGATCCCTTTTAGCTTGGCAGCTGTGGGGGTTAGAAGAATCTGCGTGGCGGAGAACAAGAGGGAGATCTGAGGGTGGAACGGTTGGGGGGGGAGATTTCTGGAATCTGTTGAAGGAAGAGAGACAAACGGCGGAGAACGAGAGGGAGATCTGAGGGTGGAACGGTTAGGGGGGGAGATTTCTGGAATCTGTTGAAGGAAGAGAGACGGGTGAGGTGTCGCGCAGCCGGGAAGGGCGGGATGGGGCAGTCCCAGGAGGCCAGGGGAAAGTAGGGGGTACAGTCTTGGATGGTCTAGAACCCATGGCAAATTATGGAGCTGACCACCAGAAGGCACACGGGGGTGCCAGGAACACAGTAGTTCTGGTCACAGGCGTCCCTGATAAGCAGAAGGCCGTGGTTGGCTGACTAACTGTCCCAAACCCGGCAGCAGACAGGGAAGAAACCAGGCCGGGAGGAGCTGGTAAGTGGCCCGACCTCCTGGCCGGGAGGAGGCAGTTACGCCGTTTTGGGGCTGACCGTACAGCCGGAAGGTGCCCGCTCCATTAGCGGGCCCGAGACGTGAAAGAGAGGAAGGAAGAAAGGAGGAAGAAAGCCAGGGACTCCAAACCCTGGGGAGAACGGCTGAGAGCACCAAACTCTCAGTGGCGGCAGAACCAAATTTGCCAGGGGCAGAAGGCCAGGAGAGGAGCGGGGAGGGAAGGCAACTCCGCCCCGGTTTTACCAGGGGAAGCCGGCCGGACGTCCCCAGGCGTACCAAGGAAAGAGAAGCCCACGGGGTAAACTCACGAATCAGTTGGAGATGGCCGTGGTGAGAGGCGGTGGCTGTAGGTCCCAGTTCTGACTCTGTGTCCGGCGTGAGGTCCCGGACTCCGGGAGGCGCCAGAGGCCCAGAGTCCGGACCTCGGGTGGAGAATCCGGCACGAAGAAGTCCCCAAGTCGACAGCACCAATATTATTCCTTTAAAAACGGCAGGGTGGGGTGTGTGGACGAACACAGGATAGACAAAACACGCACAAAAGGAAGAGACAGGACACGCGGCTCCCACGTGGGTGCACTTTAATGGGGAGAGGGAAACACGATAAGGGATGGGGTGTGTGGGACACACAAGGGTGGGGGGCAAGAGAGGGGTGAGAGAGAGAGCGAGACCTCGTGGAAGCTCGCTTTTAACGGGAAGCGCAAGGTTATCTGGGAGGAATGACCCGCACCTGGGCACGCCAGCGCACCAAGGTGTTCGTACTCCAGGAGGAGTCTGGGAGCTGTAGTTTCCAAGGAATAACACTCGGGGCAGCACATAATTTAATAGAAATGGGTTAAGTTATAAGAGCTAGTTAGTAATAAGCCTGAGCTATTGACCAAACATTTATAATTATATTATTATAATTATAATATATAATTATACATTATAAGCCTCTGAGTCACTCTTTGGAAAGCAACTGCCAGGACAGGAAAACTTCACCTACATAGATGGGACAATTTCTTTGGTTTTCATTATTTTATCTGAAGTGGAGACCCATATGTTCACATTATCCCAGGCACAGTGACCCCACAGTCTACCCTATTAGAGCAGAATTTAGCTGCGTGGTGGCCCCTGACAATTCAGCCAAGAATCCACCTCTGAAAGAGAGAGCCAGAGGCCATCTGGGAAATAGCCCAATACTCCTTAGCTCATTCATAAAGGTCATGAATACATAAGAAGGCAGCCAAAGAAGATAGCATATGAGTGCTCACTATCTCTTAGTCTCTTGAAATAAAACATCCAACTCCTTGTGATGAGTCTTCTGTAGCAAATTTTTAACCAAATAATGACTTCCGCAAAGTTTCTTTTCATGTTAATTAAGTAGGTGCCCCAACCTCCTGAGTGGGAGTAACAAGGAAGTGTTAATAAGATAGTGTTACAGTTTCAGTGTAGCCTCCTTTAAGAGGGCACTAAATAGCATGAGAGATGAACAGCTGTATAGTTAGTAATGCAATATTCTGAGTTCAGAAAACACTACATCAGGATGAAATTCCAATGCCTGTGGGGCTACCACGAAGTCAACTGGTGATGGGGGAGGCTAGGTTTACAACTTAGAGAGATCGGAAGCATTGCAAGGATTACCAGACACTCAAGGGAGGCCACGTGGAGAGCTGGGGACTAGGTATAAAAGCCCCAGGCAGAACCCTAACCAATGCAAACAAAACAGACCCTTAGTAAAATCTAAGTCACCTGCAGGTTGTATCTGCCAGCCCATGGCAACAGTCAATGATCAGATGGTGGTAGAGGAGATAGTCTGATGGAGGCTGCCTTCCCAACAGTGAGACTGCTCCAAAGGGAGATCATAACAGCAGCCCCCTCCCTCCACTTAGGTGACCACAACATTGCAGCAGTGACCAGAAGCAAATTCTGAGTCCTGGGAGCAAACTATGCAGTGGTACCCATCTGACATCTCTGCTCTTTCTTTACGATGAGAAAGTTGTAACTTCAGGCTTGACAAAATTTGGAGTAGGCAGCTCCAGACATCCATGTTCAAATCTATCTTCTCCTGAACTGTTTTCTCACATTTGTGCCTTTATGCAGGCCATTTAAAAAACAAAGATTAAAAAAAAAATTCAGGCTTTCTTTTTAAGAAACAAATCCCAGGGTCTCATGTAGTCCAGGCTGGCCTGGAACCTGCCATGTAGCTGAGGGTAACCTTGAACGCCTAATCTTCCAGCCTCCACCTCCTTGGGATTACAATGGCCTCCTGAATTCAAACTCCAATTAAAATGGATGAAAACAAGGTTTTCTGTGTGTCTCCATCCCAGCCTGTTTACACCTGAGCCTCTCAGTGGCTCCCCACTGATACCGCTGTCTCCTCCCAAGTGTTCTACATTCCTTTCAAGTCTTAAACCTGGTGCAGCCCATGCTGTAATCCCAGCACTCAGGAAAGGAAGGCAGCCTGGTCTGCACGGTGAGCTCCAGCTCCAGGATCTGCACAGTGAAACCCTGTCCCAAAAGCAAAACAAAAGAATGCCCCTGCCCCACAGCCAGTCTCTCCCTTCTAACATCTATACAGAGTCTAGACTCGACCTGAGGGAATCTATCCCAGATAGTTACTCAACTCTGAAAGTCTGAATGTATTTTTAACAGCGTTCTGTTCTGCTCTCCGAATCCTGTCTGGATTCTTTCATAGCATTTTTAGCCACACTAGCTCTTGCCTTTGCTGCGTGTAGCCCAGCACTCGGAAACCTGTGACCATACAGAACTACCCTTAAGACTATGGAACGATGCCAGTACGCCCCGACCAGGCTCAGTCCAACAGTGGCTTCAAGGCTATTCCCATCTGTGTGTGAAATGGGGGCAGAAACCAGCTGGTCCGCACACATGAGAAGTCTTCTTAACTTCTCGAATGAAATCACAGTGATTAGCTCGGTCTCGCTAGACTGTGAGCTGCAGCAACAGGAACAAACCAAGGTCCATATGGGGCAACTCACAACTGAATATAACTGCATCTCCTGGGAATCCAAAGCTGTCTTCTGGCCTCAGTGGGCACTGCACTTATGTGCATCCCCACACATGCATATAAATAAGAACAAAAATAGCTAAAAAGGAATTTCCTAATTCCAAATCATCACAGAACGTCACAACACAAGGGGTAAAAGGATTCTAAACATTTTCAGGAAGAGTATATCACAAGTCCCTGAACATACCAAGTTTTTCATACAGAAAGTGAAGGGTAGGCTTGGCCATGTGGTTAGCAGAGGTTCTCCTGGGGGCTTGGTCTGGGATGTGCTGGCTGAGGAGGTAAAATGGCAGAATGGAGCGTGTGCTCTGAGTACCCGGATCTCATGGGTCCTCATCACTGTATCTGATTGCCAAGGGGGACTGAGGCTGAGTGTGTGGAATTAACATGCGGGTGGATAAGTCTGAGAGTCGGGCTCCTTTCTCCACGCTCCCACAGAGCTGAACAAGTGGAAAGGCACCATGCTAAAGCCCTTGTTGATAGGCTGAGAGAGCATGGCCACGCAGCACTCACTGGGCAGACCAGAGCTCTCATTAGGCCAGTAGAAGCAATGAAGCCGCAAGATCCCGGCCACAGTTCACACTGGTTAAGGGACTCCAGCAAGAAACCGACAAATCAGAAGATTGCAACAAGAGAACAACAACTGTGAACATCCTTGGACTTAGTGGAGTTCCTGTCTGCCTTGCAGCTAAAAGAGAGCAAGTACCCAAAAGTGAAAGTTAAGATTGTTAATGGATAGCAAAACAACCCAGGCACAAAAGAGCAACACGCTAAAAGGCACAGCATATGTTGGTCAGATCATCGATAGGGCAGCCACATCTCAAGGAACGGGAGCTGTGTTTTCAACTCAAGCAGGAAAACAAAGGCTCTGACAACTCGAGAATCCTTTCTGAATCGTCACAAGGACAATGTGTCAGAGAATACATTGTTGTCAGCGTTAGTGACTAACAGTGGTCTGAGTCGAGCTGAGAGTTCACCAGGATGGGCCCAGAAATGAGTGGCTGGCTGAAGGCAAAACTCAAGGTCAGTCAGTCCCTTTCCTCTATGGTGTGTGTGCGTGCGTGGCCGAGACAGACAGAGGAGTGTGTAGTTAGCAGTCATAAACTAGATTCAGAACACCGATGGGAAGTAGGAGCTGAGCGGTGAGCAGAGTTCACAGTGCAACCGAGCACTGCATAGTCTCAGAAGTGCTATTGCTCCTGGGTGACACGCAGGTCGAAGTAAACTTTCCCAATAAATGTTTGGAAATCCTGAATTACCTCAATTTTAAAAAGTCAGTTTTGCTATGTTTTTCTTCCATGGAAGGTGGCTTGCAGACACAAGGCATCCTCCTCCAGTGGCTGCCATCCTCTGCCCCTTCTTTTAATTCTTTGTTATAAAGACTAGGGTTGAAAGGCTGTAGGAATGAGTTCCTTGCACTGCAAACAGAAGGAACGCAATCTCCTCTAGTTCTACAGCTCCTCTAGCCAGCAGCTACCCATGACCTGCGCGAGTGCACGCCATACCACGTCAGGAAAAAATATGGAAAGCAACCTTATAATAGACATACATGTTAGCTTAAGCGACATCGAAAGTGACACTTGGTGACCTTCAAGGGAAACCCACTTCTGGTTGTGATTTATTATTTGATAAACTATGTGTATTATTGTCTTCATAAAAAATAAAAAGAAAAATAAGGGGGGGAAAAAGCAAACGGGAAGATGTTCAGGTAGCAGGGTAGAAGGGGAGCACCTCGACCACAGTATTCTGAAGCTCAAATAATCTGACACAAGATAAGCAAAAGTTAGGTCATCCATGTCCCCTCAATAAGAGCCGCAATCTCCGGGAAAACCAAAGGATAATCTTTGCAACTGTAGAATGTAAATGGACACAGCAGCAGCAGGGCCTGGAATCACTGCTGCTGAAATCCTCTTTCCTTCACCATAGACGATGGTCCATAAAGACAAAGGGGAAACAGAAAGCTGTTTCACTGTTACATTGAAGAGTGTAACTATATCTGAGTAACACACTGAAGAACAACAGGATTGGAATACAGCAAGTGCGGGCAGCCACACTGCTGTCCTCTGGTTCCTAAGTGGCCCGCATAGGTCCGAATGCTAATGGGATTATGATATAGTAATATGATATAGGTGATGGACCCTGAGGCAGTAGTGCCTAGTGGAAGGAAGTCACTACAAGTGTAAAGGGGATATTGGGATCCCAGCCTCCTTCCCCCATCCATCTGTGTGTGTTTATGGACATCGTACTCCATTAGGTCATAATTTTCAATGAAATAATCGCCGTTGAGTCCTTCTGGTAAAACCAGAAAAAAACATAGTCATCACATCTCTTTTGTGTTACTGGGGTACCAGGGGAGGCTCACTCCTAGGGAACTGGGGCATCTTGCGTTCGCTGATTGGCTAGAGGGTTGCCTGTTGCCCTTCAGATTACATTGCCTTCAAAGATCCTTCCGACCACATATTCATCCTTCCTCCCCATTCTCTTCACTTGTAGCTAGCTCTTCATCAGAGTTCTGACATTTTCTGTCACAGGTGTTTCTCTGAGGAAAACTTTTGGGACCCCAGACTAACACCACATTCCGGCAGATTTCCCTACGGCTTACCTATTGCATGAGAGCAAATACCATATCCATCGAAACCACACAAGAGCAGAAGGTGCTCTACCACTCCCGTCTTCCCCAGAATTTGTTTAAACCCTAAAATTTCCTTTCTATCCCCTCTGACTTCCAAGACTTGGCTCTTCCTTGAGTTGACTTGGTCTCCCCGCTGTCACCTCCGACAAACCCAGACACTAAGCAGAGGCTAAACCTGGTCGTCTGTGGGTCACAGGGCCTGAGATCAGATCTCAGTCAGCATATCTCACTCATTCACTGATTTCAACCCTGGCCCATTTCCCAATCCTAGCCTTCTCTGTCCATGACACACTCCCAGGGAAGCCTCTTTGGTCTTCTCTATGCTCCCCGATCCTGTAAGACCTGACAACCATGTGTGAAATGAAAATAAAACAAGCACACAAAAATAAATAAAGAGGTACTGTCCATCCAAGCTCGTCCAGAAAACACGTGGCCAGTGGTACCACCCTGCAGCATCCTCTGTACCTCCCTCCCTAGCTCCATCCTGTATACTTCAAGTTTCATCCCCTGGGTCCCAGAAGCCACCCTCCAGAACACAGACAGGGTGAAGACAGCCATCATTGCTGGATTTTTGTAATACCATCCCTCTTAGCCACCAACGAGTACTGTTGTCTGTTTTAAACACTGTTTTTTTTTTTTTTTTTCAGATAAGGAAACTGGAATGTTGAGGTAGACAGTAACTCTCTCCAGACACAGCTAAAAAGAGGCAGGCACCCAATTCGAATCCAGCCTACTAAGGATCCAAAGCTATTCACCACATCACTGCACTCATCCTGTGAGCAGCTGCTGGGAGAGGGTGGAAAGGATGGTCCCTAGAAACAGAAGATTGAAGATGCAGCTAAAGTACGCATGCACTGTTAGTGCCAGAGCCATCATCCTCCCAACTTAATTTTAAATAGAGAGTTCAGGTATCGTGTGCTTACAAGCCAATAGCGTCTCTCCTTCTCAGGCTGACCACCATGTAGGAGCAGAGCTCCGCTGGCGTGTGGTCGGCTGAAGCAGAGTTAATGCCCTGGCAACAGATCGTGCTTCCTCTGAAAGAAGATCACATGCCCTTTCTCCATCTTCAAGGAGCGCAGTGGGAATTTTTGTCCTGTACACTTCCTTAGATGGTGGCCCATTGTTTGCTCACCAATACACCCTCCTCTGGTTTTCCTCACTTCTGTGCACAATTTCCCTATTCTTGACCTGTGCAGAATCACCTCCAAAATAAACTACTGCGCTATGGCATGTGGGGGTGCATGTATACTAAACATACACACTAAATGTAATAGTAATAATAATAATAATAATAATAATGAAGTAACAAGCGTTGGTGAGGATGTGGGGAAATCACATAGACAATGATCCATCATGTCCTTGAGTGTTGCAGTGGACCTTGCTCTTTGAGATGACGTGACGACAGGCTATCACGAGCCAGAAGCTGTGATGACCAGCAGAACACCTTCTCCTGTAATCATGACAACACAGTGAACAGAAACCTAATGACATCTATGACATGGTGATCATTTCCCTGGATAGAAGGGGAAGAGAGTAGGGTCACTGTGGTGACACTAACATTACTAAGTGATGACAGATTATCCTAAGAGTTCTGTCAGATATCTGATGGCAATGTTAGTGTTGTCTCATGGAAGGAAGGCGAGGGTCACCAGCCCTTCCTGCCTCAGATGTACATGGAAGTCCTAGGTATGTTTAAGAGATGGCTGCTCTCCAATGGGAGAGCCTTTAGGAGTTGATTCTCATACTAAAGAGTGACTTTTCCATGATGTAATTACCTTTGAATTATCCATGCTTCTATAAGTAATACCCTGCCTAGGCTGCTGTAAATAATGCCAACTGCTTCACCAGGCTGGGCTTGGATAGAATCATTTCTTTGGTCTATACGAATCTGTGAGAAACAGACATTTCCTGTCTCCTCAGGAAGAGTCATACCACAAACTGGTGCCTCCAAAGGGACACAACAAACAAAGATGAATGCTTGTAGAGCCTTGCCCTTGCTCTGGCTAAGACATGCAGCTGAGGCTGAGCCCATGACAGCAGAGTCCATGTGCAGAATCCTGCTTTGGCCATGTTTCCGTCTGCAGGTGGCAGGAGATGGTGTGATTCTGCTATGACAGAAGTTGCGTGGCTCTGACTATTGGTGATAAGCCATGCAATCAAGGCTGAACTGTCTTCTTAAGGGAAACTCAGGATGGACTGTGCATAAAGAAAACCTTAATACTCTCATTTTCTTGTATGTAGTACAAGATGACCTGCTTCCTTTTTTTAAAATTGATTTTTATTGAGCTCTACATTTTTCTCTGCTCCCCTCCCTGCCTCTCCCCTTCCCTTCAACACTCTCCTAAGGGCCCCATGCTTCCAATTTACTCAGGAGATCTTGTCTTTTTCTACTTCCCATGTATGCTAGATCTATGTAAGTCTCTCTTAAGGTCTTCATTGTTGTATAGGTTCTCTGGGATTGTGATTTCTACATGTAATAATTGTCTGTCTGTGTCTGGGTTACCTCACTCAATATGATGTTTTCTAGTTTCATCCTTTTGCCTGCAAATTTCAATATATCATTTTTTTCTGCTGTGTAGTACTCCATGGTGTAAATGTAACACATTTTCCTTATCCATTTTTCAGTTAAGGGCCATTTAGGTTGTTTCCAGTTTCTGGATATGACAAACAAAGCTGCTATGAACATAGTTGAACACATGTCCTTGTAGCATGTTTGAGCATCCTTTGGATATATACCCAAAAGTGGTATTACTGGATCTTGAGGAAGGTTGTTTCCTAATTTTCTGAGAAATTGCACCACTGACATCCAAAGGGGCTGTACCAGCTTGGATTCCCAACAGCAATGCAGAAGTGTTCCTTTACCTCACAA
Source organism: Alexandromys fortis (assembly GCF_014885135.2). Classification (NCBI taxonomy): domain Eukaryota; kingdom Metazoa; phylum Chordata; class Mammalia; order Rodentia; family Cricetidae; genus Alexandromys; species Alexandromys fortis. Next base: position 1,843,783 of record NW_026068068.1, on the reverse strand, counting down.
CCTCTCCAGCATAAGTTGTCATCAGTGTTTTTAATCTTGGCCATTCTTACAGGTGTAAGATGGAATCTCAGAGTTGTTTTGATTTACATTTCTCTGATGACTAAGGATGTTGAGCATTTCCTTAAGTGTCTTTCAGCCATTTGAGATTCCTCTGTTGAGAGTTTTCTGTTTAGGTCTGTACTCCATTTTATTTTTACTGGATTATTTGTTCTTTTGATGACTAATTTCTTGATTTCTTTGTATATTTTGGAGATCAGACCTCTCTCTGATGTGGGGTTAGTGAAGATTTTTTTCTAATTCTGTAAGCTGTCATTTTGTCTTGTTGACCATGTCCTTTGCTTTACAGAAGCTTTTCAGTTTCAGGAGGTCCCATTTATTAATTGTTTCTCTCAGTGTCTGTGCTGCTGGGGTTATATTTAGGAAGTGGTCTCCTGTGCCAATGCGTTCAAGTGTACTTCCCACTTTCTCTTCTGTGAGGTTCAGTGTGGCTGGCTTTATGTTGAGGTCTTTGATCCATTTGGGCTTGAGTTTTGTGCATGGTGATAGATATGAGTCTATTTTCATTCTTCTGCATGTTGATCTCCAGTTATGCCAGCAGCACTTGTTAAATATGCTTTCTTTTTTCCATTTGATATTTTTTGCTTCTTTGTCAGAAATCAGGTGTTTGAAGGGGTGTAGATTAATATCTAGGTTTTGATTCTGTTTCATTTGTCCTCCTGTCTGATTTTATGGCAATACCAGACTGTTTTCAGTACTATAGCCTGCAGTAGAGTTCGAAGTCAGGAATTGTGATGCCTCTGGAAGTTCTTTTATTGTACAGGATTATTTTGGCTATCCTGGGTTTTTTGCTTTTCCATATGAAGTTAAGTACTGTTCTTTCGATGTCTGTGAAGAATTTTGCTGGGCATTGCATTGAATCTGTAGATTGCTTTTGGTAAGATTGCATTTTTATTATGTTAATTCTACCTACCCAAGAGCCTGGGAGACCTTTCCACTTTCTGGTGTCTTCTTCAATTTCTTTCTTCAAAGATTTAAAGTTTTTGTCATACAAGTCTTCCACTTGTTTAGTTAGAGTTACTTCAAGATATTTTATGGTATTTGTGGCTATTGTGAAGGGTGATGTTTCTCTGCTTTCTTTCTCAGCCCATTTTTCATCTGTGTACAGAAGGGCTACTAATTTTTTTGAGTTAATCTTGTATCCGAATACATTGCTGAAAGTGTTTATGAGTTGTAGAAGTTCCTTGGTAGAATTTTTGGGGTCGCTTATGTAAACTATCCTATCATCAGAAAATAGTTTGACTTCTTCTTTTCCGATTTGTATCCCCTTTTGGTGTCTTATTGCTCTAGCGAGGACCTCAAGAACTATATTGAATAGATATGGAGAGAGTAGACAACCTTGTCTTGTTCCTGATTTCAGTGGTATGGCTTGGAGTTTCTCTTTATTTAGATTTTTGTTTGCTGTTGGTTTGCTGTATATTGCCTTTAATATGTTTAGATATATTCCTTGTATCCCTGCTCTCTCCAAGACCTTTATCATGAAGAGATGTTGTATTTTGTCAAAAGCTTTTTTGGCATCTAATGAGATGATCATGTGGTTTTTATTTTTCAGTTTGTTTATATTGTGGATTATGTCAGCAGATTTTCATATGTTGAACCATCCCTGCATCTCTGGAATGAAACCAACTTGATCATGGTGGATGATGGTTCTGATGTGTTCTTGGATTCGATTTGCCAGTATTTTATTGAGTATTTTTGCATCAATGTTCATGAGTGAGACTGGTCTGTAATTCTCTTTCTTAGTAATATCTTTATGTGATTTGGGTATCAGGGTAAATATACCTCATAAAAAAAGTTTGGCAATGCTTCTTCTGTTTCTATTGTGTGGAATAATTTGAGGAGTATTGGTATTAGTTCTTCTTTGAAAATCTTGTAGAATTCTGAGCTGAAACCATCTGGTCCTGGGCTTTTTTTTTGGTTGGGAGACTTTTGATGACTATTTCTATTTTGTTCAGCAGTTATAGGTCTGTTTAATTTACTTATCTATCAATTTTTGTAAGTGATATTTAGCCAGAAAGTTGTCCATTTCTTTTAAGTTTTTCAATTTTGTGGAGTACAGGTTTTTGAAATATTACCTGATGATTCTCTGTATTTTTTCCATGTCTCTTGTTATGTTCCCCTCCTTTTCATTTCTGATTTTGTTAATTTGAATATTCTCTCTCTGCCTTTTGGTTAGTTTGGATAAAGGTTTGTCTATTTTGCTCAACTCTTTGTCTCATTGATTCTTTGTATTATTTTCTTTTTTCTATTTTATTGATTTCAGTTCTCAATTTGATTATTTCCTGCCATCTGGTTCTCTTGGGTGAGTTTGTTTCTTTTTGTTCTAAAATTTTCAAATGTTCTGTTAATTCACTTTTGTGGGATTTTCTCAGTTTCTTTATTTAGACATTTAGTGCTATAAACTTTCCTCTTAACACTGCTTTCATTGTGTCCCATAGATTTGGGTATGTGGTGTGGTCATTTTCATTGAATTTTAGGAAGTCTTTAATTTTCCCTTTATTTCTTCCTTGACCCATTGATGATTCAAGTGAGCATTGTTTAATTTCCATGTTTGTTGGTTTTCTGGACTTAGTATTGCTGTTGTCTTCTCGTTTTAAACCATGGTGATCTGATAAGGTACGTGGGGTTATTGCAATTTTTTTTGTATTTGTTGAGATTTGTTTTGTTACTCAGTATGTGGTCAATTTTTGAGAAGGCTCCATGAGGTGCTGAGAAGAAGGTACATTTTATGTTTGGATAGAATATTCTATTGATGTCTGCTAATTCCATTTGAGTCATAACATTTGTTAGTTCCCTTATTTCTCTGTTAATTTTTTGTCTGACTGATCTGTCCAGTGGTGAGAGGGGAGTGTTGAAGTCTCCCACTATTAGTTTCTGGGCTTTAATGTGTGATTTAAATGATGACTTGCTTCCTTAACGAATGTGATCTACTGTTAAATGCTGATGGACAAGCAATGATATAGTGCAATTTCTCAAAGTGCATGTATAAAATTGGATTTCAAAATGGCTGTGAAGATCTGTGTGTTCACTTCTCTGGGTGACAAGATATTCAAGGGACGCTGAACTGTTGGTGCTCAAAGAACTTTTGTATTACAGGAAGACCGACAATAGGAATCAGATGTAGAAGGCATATTTTATGCTAGCCTCTGGTATTGACTAGAAAAGTCATACTGTAAAATGGGGGCCTGCTTGTTGGGGTTTCTGTTCTGCCCAGCTCCCACAGCTGTTAAGACCCAAAGAAAATCACACAGAGAGTCTACATTAGTGATAAACTGATTGGCTCAGGCTTCTTATTAACTCTTATAACTTTTATTAACCTATTATTTTTATTTATGTTAGCCACATGGCTCAGTACCTTTTTTAGTGGAGTAGGTCACATCCTGCTTCTTCAGTGTCTGGACAGAACTGCAGAAAGAGCTTCCGTCTTCCCAGAAATCTCCTGTTCTCATTGCCCCGCCTCTAGTTCCTGTCTGGTTGTCCCACCTATACTTCCTGTCTGGCAACTGATCAATCAGTGTTTATTTAAAACATAATTGACAGAATACAAAATGTCCCACACCACTATACAATACCTATTTAGGGGTGCTACATCCATAGAAACAAAGATAGACTGGCCTTTACTGAGGTGGGAGGCGAAAGAGGGAGGACAAGCATAGAAGTTGCAATGTTGGTATTAAATGTCAACTTCACAGAATTTAGAATCACCTGGGAAAATTGCCCCGGGCATGCCTGTGGGAGACTGTCTTGATTGCATCAAGTGAGGTAAAAACGCCTGTCTGCTGTCAGTGGTGTCGTTCTCTGCCAGGCAGCCTGGACCCGAGTAGAGAGACTGCTGTGCATGCGGCATTTCCCCTGTCTCTGACTCTGGGTGCAGTGTGAGGAGCTGCCTCAAGTCGCTGCTGCCTTGACTTCCATGATGGACGTGGACTGAGCTAAAATAAGCCTGTTCTCCTGTAAGCTGCTCTTGGTAGGGTATTTTATCCAAAGAACAAAAGCAACCAAAAGCCCAACTTGGTATTGAGAGTGGAGTTGTTGCTGGGATAAACCTTCCCATATAGAAGACTTTGGAATCTTGGATTGGAAAAACTCTTCAGTGCTGGCAGCAGAGCTTTGTGGACCTTTGTATCAGGAGCTTGGAAAAATGCTGAGAAATGGACAGCGATGGTCTGGCTTGTGCAATTTCAAATGAGAACAAAGACTCAGGAACTGGGGTAGGGGCTAATCATGTGATATTTTGGGAAAGAACTTGAGTGAAACTAGATTTAAAGATAACAGGCCAATTTGGTTCACAGAAGAAATTTCAAGGCAGAACCGTATTTGGGCTGGTGCTGAAACAGCAGCTGTCATTGGTAAGGACAACAGCAGCATTGTAGAGAAATCCACTTCTGTGCACTGGGCGAGAGGGATGTGTCCTGAAGGCAAACCAGACTTTAGCGGCTCCAGCTCCAGAAAACAAATAGAACCCGGTAGCATCATCCTTTACACTGCTCCTGAGGCACCGGAGATTGAGGCATGGACAATGGCTGCAGCCAGGCCAGTGTGACAGTGTTGGAGCCTCTGCAAACAGGTCCTAAAGGACCCCGTGTAAAGTTATAAAGGTGGAGCCTAAGCTACTGTGGAGACCCAAGGATGCTGAAGAGGGTGGGACCACAGGACATCTGCCAAGGAAGGCTCCCTTTTGAGTGGAGCTAGCCCAAGAGGGAACCTGTGTGTAAGGAGGAAGAAGAGCTGGAGGGGTTGCCGTAGCCACGCCCTTGAAACACTGACAGACGTGGAGCTGCAGAACTTTATGTGTGTCAGCCTGGATTTTGGTTTTGTTTTGATATGATCATCCATGTTACGTCCTGATTCTTCTGTGTAGAAGAAGAATGTTTGTTCTGTACCGTTATACATTGGGAGTGTGCAGCATGCTGACAGATTTATAGGATCTCATAGCTAGGAATTCTGGACTTTTAAAGTATTGTAATTGTCATAAACAAAACAAAACACTGTGGGGACCTTTAAAGCCGGACTGAATACATTCTACACTACAGCACATTCGTGAGTGTGTGGGGACAATTGTGGAAAGTTATGGCTTTCAAGTGATATGTTTGGGTGTCAAGTTGTCAACGTGCCGGAATCTAGACTCTCAAGGGAGAAGCATCTCTAGCTGCCTTCTGGCAAGCATATGGGCAATGAACCCAACTGCACTAACTGAGGTGTGACGATAGAGTTACTGTGAACGGCACGGTTCTCTGCCTGTGGGCCTAGACTATGCTCGTGGAGAAAGCAAGCTGAGTGACAGCAGGGCTGTGTCCGCTCCTCGCTGCCTCCCCACAGCGCCGCCATCCGGCCAGCTGCTCACGCTCCTATTGCTTCGACTGCCCACAATGGGCTTGAGCTGTGAACCAGAATGAGCCCTTTCTCCCTTACCTGCTTTTACCAGAGGATTTTGCAGCAGCAACAGGAAAAGAAACCTTCTGGTTTAATGGCTCACTTTCGCAAGACAAAAATATGTTTTGAGATTATTTCTGAGAACAATAGGTTCTATTCTGTATGCTGTGGAATAGTTAAGATGATAAATTCTGCTATCTTTGCTTTACTGCAATTAAAGTAGTAATTAGAAAATGTGTATAAGTGGTTGCTCACCTCCTTTCCCCTTTCCATTCGGGCACCGGCACTATGTGCATCAGCCTCATCCACCATGGCTGAGCACTTTCACCTCCTTCCCCGGGTCCCAGATGCTTCAACCAGGACAAGAAGACAGACCCGACATCCCCAGACCCACTGTTCTCTCCACTTGAGGTCGAGGTGACATCTCCCATTCTCGTTCCAAGAAGTCAAAGATCCGAGTTGTCCTCTTTTTAAAATTGTTGCTGCCTTTTAATCCACAGTTGTTCAAACCAGCAACTGCGCCACTTCCAGCAGCGGTTAGGCAGCAAGGGCCGGGGTGCTGGCTGAGGGAATTCTGTCCCCTCCCTCCGGCACAGACTCTTTCAAAGTCCCTCTAAAGAACTCAAGATTCAAAAGTTGAAGTGGAATTCTGCTCCTCAGAGCGAGTAGCTCACCTCCTCTCTTAGCATCTCTCCAGAAACCCTCCTGCTTTTCTTTGACCTGCCTTAAAATCCCTTCTCCACTTCCTGTCAGCTAGTTGCTGACTTGCCTCAGGTGAATTTTATTTAGTCAAACACACCTTTGCATCATTAAAAAGTGTTCCAGAGCATAGACAAGAATAACACACCTTAAAATAAATTCTACCACACCCAGTGTCACCCCGTCTCTCTTCCGCTCCCCAACTTTGCAACAAGTTCATTTCTAAAATGTCTTTAGTCTCTCTCAGCATGGCCACCATCTTGTTCACATCTTGTCCTTCTGTGTTCTGCCTCACAGCCGTCTCTCTGCCATCCTGTGTGTCCCCACTTCCCTGTTCCATTTCTGGACTCCAACCAGAGGGCTAGAAATTACCTGTCTGACCACCCTCTCTCCGTAAGTCCCCCCGGATCTTGCCTAGCAGAGCTGCAAATGAGGCCACCTGGTTACTTACACATCTTCCTTCCTGCAGGCTGTGGAGTGTGTGGACGGGTCGCCTGGCTTGGTTCCTGCTGGCCCTTCCGCAGGAAGCAGAAGCAGTGCTGGTCTTTCTACAGAACTCCCATTCCGTACAGCGGTGTTTCTATCACGTCCGCCTTTGCCATCGACCTGAGCCCCAGGACGAGCAATTAGGACTGGGTGCTGTGCATCAGACTTGCTGAGCTGCTGAGCACTTTCCTATTAGGATTTAATTGTGAAAATTGAACAAAAATGTATTAAATATAAAATATATGCATTGTTATGGTTCACAATAAATTCTATAACAAGAACATCCAACTAACTGGGGAGGGGGTTGTTACACCTGATGATAAAGGGCTAAAGTGATTTTGAACTTTTGAGTCAGCTTTTGAGAATAATACTTCACTTACTTAGCACATTTAACCTACTTCACAATATTAAGTTTCAAATACAAACTTATTTTTAAGTTTGATATGTCAAAATATTCCTGGAAAGATGCAACGTTAATCAATATAGGAAAATCTATTAATATAATATACCACATTTATAGATCTAGGGAAAAATCAGAACCATTTTAACATGTGCTGAAAACCCGATTAATATTCAATCCTAGTTATTTAAAGCTCAAAATCATAAAAAGTTGAAAGCTATTTTATGTGTGTATGCAAAGTGTATGGTGTCTATCAGCCCTACAGCTGGCTTTCTTGACAGAGAAATGTCAGAGTAGCGATGTCCTCTGCTGTCCCTGTTACTAAAGATTATATTAAGAGGGTTGTCAATGCAACTTAAGAAGACAAAACAATTAAAGGCTTGAGAATGTGAATAGCACAACACATATATATTATTTATTTTAAAAAATGTTTATTTTAAATGTATATAATTAAACGAAAAGAATACATCCATGTGTTCTTCTAAGTCAATATATACATTTACTGCAATCCCATTAAAAATATCAGTAAGCATTTTATGGAGTTAGACAGATCGGTACTAAAGTTCACATGGAAAAATATGTGATAATAACCAAGAAACCATTGAAGAGGAAGAAAGCGTGAGAAGAATCCTGCAGATATGGAGCAGGTGCACCGTGGCATGATCACAAACAGACCAGGGCAGAACAGACACCCCAAAGTCAGGATCTCACAGCAGAGACACCTCAGACTCTGCTGAACCATGGAGATTTTAATAAACGACTCCATCTTCACTAGAATATAAGCCACTAGAATATAAGCCTGCCTGGAGAGCTCAGTTGGTAGATCACCAGACTTGTAATCTGAGGGTTCAAGTCCCTGTTCAGCCACTTGACTTACTAGAAGAAAAGATTAAATTGGATCTGTATCTCACAGGATTAAAATAAACTCCAAAATGAAAGCATACACACACTGAATCACTGGGCAGGGAAATTTTTAAAATATGATTATTTTTTTAAACTCTGAATCAAAAATAGAGATGAATATGATTACATTTAAAAAACTGCATGAGCAAGGAGCCATGATTGTAATACTAAAGATACTAAAAAATGAAAGGAGGATTATGAACAATACATATTTGAAAAGAGATGTAAAATAACCCTCAACTATGTGAAAATATATTTAAGTTCACTCAGGAAATACAAATTAAAACCATGGGTAGCCAAGTCACAATAATTTAAAATTAGTGGAAAAAAAAAAAAAAACTATTGCTGAGACTCTGGGAAGGTGTACTCCTGAGCCCGGGAAACCAGAGGGTCCTCAGAGCTGAGGCTCTGGGATGGTGGTCTCCTGAGCCCAGGGAACTAGAGGGTCCACAGAGCTGAGGTTTTGGGACAGTGTACTCCTGAGCCCGGGGAACCAGAGGGTCTGTAGAGCTGAGGCTCTGGGAAGGTGTTCTCCTGAGCCTGGGGAACCAGAGAATCCGCAGAGTTGACTCTATCTGCTGGCACTGACCTTTTGATTCAGGTGTTTTTAGGAATCTGCCTTGAAGACACTTCAACACTGTGAAAAATGCTTTTGTAGGCTTTGTTTTTAAAATAGGTTGCAAGTGAAAAACCATAGGAAGGGCTGGAGAGGTTACTGAGTGGTTTAGAAAACTTGTTGCTCTTCCGGAGGACTGAGAGCCAGCACCCACACCCTCCTATATCTTTGCTCCAGAGGCTCCGCACGGGGACCTACACACATGTGAGACACACACACACATATACACTCATACACATACATACACACATGTGTGATACACACATATACACTCAAACACGTACATACACACATGTGAGATACACACATATATACACTCATACACATACACATATGTGAGATACACACACATATACACTCAAACACATACATACACACATGTGAGATACACACACATATACACTCATACACATACACACATGTGTGATACACACACACATACACTCAAACACATACATACACACATGTGAGATACACACATATACACTCAAACACATACATACACACATGTGTGATACACACATGATCACATATACATACACACATGTGAGATACACACATATATACACTCATACACATACACATATGTGAGATACACACACATATACACTCATACACACACATGTGTGATACACACACATATACACTCAAACACATACATACACACACGTGAGATACACACACATATACACTCATACACATACATACACACGTGTGATACACACATGCTCACACATATATACAAACACACACACAGAGATGAAAACAGGCAGCAATTTAAGAATGCATGTCTAGCAGCATGAGCTGAATAACATCACCCAGTGGTAAAGCATCAGGATATAGATAACTGTGAACTGTGGGTTTCTGTATCAGATTTTGGTATCTCATATCAGTTGTGGCAAATATCTCTAGATATCAGTTGTGTTCACCACTACTTTAGCATGCGGTAATTGGACCCGACACTGGGTCTGAGGACTGTGTTTTATACAATGGTGATGATACATTTACATGTGTTACCACACCAAGATGACTGTAATTTTAAAACTGTATTTCTGAAACATAGTATCTTCTATAGCCCTCTAGGTTTCATGTCATATAATAAGCAGTATTCTGAGAGGCAGTTAAAGTTCTCACCAGACTGTCAAGGGTTTTAGTGATAGCAGTAAAATAAAAGTAAAAGGCTTTTTAAAAAAAGATGTCTGTGAACTAATCAGTACGTATTGATATGTCTGAAAATCAAACTTTAAAGTTTATTTATAGTTAAGTTGTCTATTTATAGTTCATTCTAGTTATGTCTATAGATAAAATATTTATTACCTTTTGTGTAAGAAAGTGAAAAAGATAATCAAACACAAGTGTATCTATTCGAGCAAAAGAAATATAAAATAATAAGAACGCACCGAAGAGATTGGTTATTTATAGACAGCGGTGGCATCAGGAGAATCATGTCCCTGAGTATGCCTTTGGCTCTTAGAACCTCAGTAGTATTTCCTTAGTATTTCCTACTCCTCAGAAGAAAAAATCCTAAAGTACATTTAGAAAACATGATTTTGACTTGCACAAGGCTAACGTTTATTCTTTTAAAGATATAGATGGGGAGACCAGTCTCATGAGGGGCAGTGGTCCCATGAGGGGTCACCCGAGGCCTCCCCAGGTCCCCTTGGTGGGTGAGAGACAGACAGATATACCATGCAGAGAGAGAGTTTGGGAATAGAGTTTATTCAGTGGGTTATGGAGGGGAAAGGAAAGAGGGTAGGGAAGAGGGGGACGAAAAAAAAGGAGAGAGAGAGACAGAGAGACAGAGAGACAGAGAGAGACAGAGAGAGAGACAGAGAGAGACAGAGAGAGAGAGAGAGAGAGAGAGAGAGAGAGAGACAGACAGACAGACAGACAGACAGACAGAGAGGAGAGAGAGCCCAGGTTGGAGGATGCAGGATATCTGCTTGCCTATGCGGAAGCAGGTGTGAGACGTGGTGGGGTGGAGGTGTGTGTGTGTGTGTGTGTGTGTGTGTGTGTGTGTGTGGAGACTGGGTGGGGTTTGTCTCTTAAAGGGACAGGGTACCCCAGTGACAGGCCAGGCCAGCAGATCAGAACATAAAGGATGAAGGAACACTATAGAAATATTAGAATGAGGCGGGAGAAATGACTCAGAGGCTAAGAGCACTGGCTGCTCTTCCAGAGGTCCTGAGTTCAATTCCCAGCAACCACATGGTGACTCACGACCATCTGTAATGAGATCTGGTGCCCTCTTCTGGCGTGTGGGCATACATGGAGGCAGAATGTTTTATACATAGAAAGAAAGAAAGAAAGAGAGAGAGAGAGAGAGAGAGAGAGAGAGAGAGAGAGAGAGAGAGAGAAAGAGAGAAAGAGACAGAGGAGAGATTACAATCTAGTTTTAGTACTTTAGATTCTAACAGGATACTAGAATTTCATCGAACTGAACAAATCAGCAAATGTAGGTAAAGAGACAAGTTTTTCAGTATCAGGGAAAGATGCTACAAATAAGGAAAGAGGGGTGGTAGTAGACTCCGTGGAGCTGGACTTGAGGTATACCCTTGTTCACATATGTATGTGGGACAGGTAGTTAGAGGTAGGGACATACATACATATGTACGTACATACATACATACACACACATGTGTAAGCACATATGCATAGACACAGACAAGTTCCTTCTTCTGCTAGGAGTACCCAGAAGCTGTAACACCCTTGTTGCAATTAGCACAGCCAGTATTTTGTTTAGGGTTCCAATTCTGATTTCAAAGTATCATGCTCAGATAAAAATGAATTATGCTCCTTGGAGAAGTGGTTGAGTCCAAGACTGGGGCAGATAAAGTGCACAATGAACCTTGAACATCCATGAGAGGCAGTAAGGAAGTACCCACAAAACATGGGGCTGTGTCAGAGAACATAGGACTCACCAGAAAGCTCCCAGTGGTCCATCATCCTGAGCAAGAACGTGGATCACCAGGGATGACGACCCAAAGGGTAAAATGAATATCCGTGGGGTCCACAGCAATATAAATAAGTAATTTAGGGACTCATAGGAGGAATTAGAGGCGGGAAAGAAGGTTAGATAAGATCATATTTCATCATATACATGTACACATTTCTTAAAACCAAAAAAATTACAGAGACTTTAGTAAGTAAATGGGGAGAAGTGCCACTAACATGTGCAGAAGGAATGGGGGAGGGACAGAGAACAACCGTGAAGAATCAGACATGGGTGCGTACGGAATTCGTGGTGAAAGCTAGAAGGATAGCAGGGTATTTGCACAGTGCTAAAGTAGCTATGCAAATATAGTCATTTATATTTATGATATTCATATATAACTTATTTATATGTTACATTTTTATATTTGTATTTGACATATATATGCATATATATCTTATTTAGTTATAGTAGGAAACTAGGGTAATTTCTTTGAGAAAACTGTAGGTGCACCTCATCTAATAACCAGGGCACAGCTTCCTTTCACACACTGTGGACCACAGTAGCTCCTTCTCAGAATGCTTACTTGCTTCTCAACTTGGGGAAGTACCAGACAAACCCAAATTGAGGGGCATTTTACCCAAAATCATTATTAGTCTTTAAGAGCGAATAGGTCAAGAACGTTAAGGAAATCCAGATTAGAAGAAACCAAGGCGATACAGCAGCGTGGTACCTGGGATGGAACTTGGGAAAGAACTTTAGTACGAATTCAAATGAGCTTCTTACCAGCAGCAGACGTTCTAACCGGAAACCAAGAGTAAGGCTCTTCTGCTGTCGGAAGTCCTCGGACCCTCAGTCCCCAAGGCTTACGGGCAGGGCCAACAGCTTCCAAGCCTTGTGAGAAGTAAAGGTTTTAGGGGCCAGAAACTCGTGCTTCAGCCGCTCAGCGTGGAGCTCACTACCTGGGTTTTTCTGTCTGTCCACGGCTCAGCACTCTGCACGTGTTGCCGTCTTTGATTCTTAGCTGCAGCGATTTTTGTACCAACTAATGATCCAGCTATCAAACTGGGTGCTGGGGCCCTCCGCCCCCCAAAGTGCCGACAATTACGGCTCCAGTCCTCTGCCTCAAGGCTTGGCAGCTCAAGGATCCGTTTCCCATCATCTCCATCGCCTCTGATCCACTGTTCTAGGCAGCTCTTCAGCTGCTTTCTGGCCACTTCTGCAGCGCGGCCACGGTCCCACCAGGTTGTGGTCCCTACGGCTTCTTCTGTCTCCGGCTCCTCTTTCTGCTGTCAATTTAGGCCTCTGGAGCTGTGGTACATATCACAAGCAGGCAATGAAAAAGCACTCGGGAGTAGCCTTGATATCGCAAAACCAGGGAAAGCATGGGAGAGCCTTCCATCTAGCAGATTCAGTAAACAGTCTCGTAGCCATGTTTAACTTCTTTACATATTGTGCTGGTGGGAAGTGTTAGTTAACTTTAGGGAGGCTGCATGAAGGAAATACAGGGGTTTGCTCTGTACACAAAGTTTACGACTTTGCTCTAAGTTTGAAGTATTAAAATAATGATTATTTTAATAACAAAATAATACATTTAACAATAGTCTCTAATTTTTATAAAAATTTTATAATAATTTAATGCTTTTATTTATAATTAAAATAATTATTATTTGCGTAAATTTAAATTGTTAAAACAAGCAGACAAAAGGAGAGCCCTCTCTGGAGCCAAATGCTCTCTGTAAAGTCAGTGTGTTGAGTCAGGATTCTCAGGCTCCTGGACATGAAAACCCGAGTTACTGTGGCCACTGAATGGAAGCTCCTAAGCAACTGGCCTCCTCGGTCACAAACTCTGTCCTCGCTTCCGGTGGAGATGGCTGCCCAATACACCTACAGTTCCTTGACGTGGCCACTGGGTCTCCTGCTTTCAGAAGGGAAGCAAATTCCATTTTGAGACTGGCAAAATGTTCTGGGCTCAGCTTCCTGCAGTGTTAGGTTAATAGCAGCAGAAGCTCAACCCCATTTTGTTCTCGGTTGCTCCCAACATGCGGTAGAATGGATTTTCAGACTGAAACAACTGTTCACGGAAGCCCCATTTCTCACGGTACCCGTCAGCAGACGGAGTATGTGAAAAGAGTTAGTTCCTGAGACCTCAGCTTATTGCTGATTCCAAGGCCAACCTATGGAGCCCCGTTAGTGTCTGAGATGAAAACATCACCCCAGGAAGGACTGCACGGCTACCTCGTAGAAGAGCTGTCCCTCACCCCACGTGCTGGGCGCACTGCACAAGGAAATAGGTGCCTTTACTATTGTTGCCGCATTCCTGCGCTTTGTCCACTGAGCAGAAAGAGTTCTAGAACAGCAAATCTTTGAGCCAATTGAGGAACTGTTTTTATACAACAGTGCCATCTGCTGGGAGATTGCAGGGCACGCTACAAATCATCAGTGCCTTTCAAATGAGCTTGGGATTTGAATACACACAGATCCACATGGGTCATGAGATTGACAGGGAACATGAGGATCCGGGAGGAACTGGAAGAGAACTGAGGAAGGAGGGAGTGAGTTTGATAAATACTTTACTGCATGTATGAAATTCTCAAAGAATAAATTAAAAATTAAAAAAAATCTATGGGGGGTTCTATCTCCAGTCTCACACTGCTATTAACAGCTATTTTTATTAACACATATTTACATATATAAAATCCATCGCCAATTTCTGATGCATGAAAATCACATACATTCTTGCCAAGGGACCAACTAGCATCTCTTCTTTGTGAAGAAGAGCACTTGGGGAAAAGACCAGGAGGAAGTTCTCCCGCTGAGTGGCAGCTGTCCTCTGGAACTGCTTGATGTTTTGATTCTCTCTTGCTTTCTAAGTGGCCTCTTCTGTTTACTAACAGAAGTAACATATTGTACATCACAGCTTCCCTTCAGTCTCGCAGGGGCAGCAGGGCCCTGAGTAGGAAGGTGGGCCTTTGGTGGGTAGCCTTAAAATGCATACTCTGAGTAAGACATCAGAGGAACAAGCAGATCACTATTTCCCAGCGCCCTGTGTTACCCAGTCACCCTTCACATAGACAAGGGAAGAAAGGTGGAGGTGGAATTTTAAAAAATAGAACAGAAAAAAAAATTAAGTTTCAAGAAACTTCTCTGCTCAGAACCACAGTTTTTTTGTGGCGTCTTAAATACTAGCACACGATGGCTAAGCTGGATGAAGAACCCTGGTTTTAAGGAAAACATGGAGGTCCTAGTGGTTCTTTACAATTCTTCCGCTTTGTAGGCCGTTAGCCAGCCAACAGTTCCTCCTAACGCACTCCACATTCTCAGAACTCTGGTACTAATAGCCGGGGCTCTCACCGAGGAGGACTCAGATCCTAGACACTATCTTGTTTAAGGACTTGCTTTCTCTGCACTCAGCCTGCGTGCCTGTGGCTCTGGAACAGTCATATGCCTACAGCATGTTAGTGGTCTACCCTTGCTGTACTGTGTACACACATACCACAGCATGCATGTGGAGACAGAGAACTTAGATGGTAGCCCTCGGCTCTCTGCTTTGTTCTGAGACAGGGGCTTTTACCACTGAATAAACTACAAGGTTCTGGAGGCTCCTGTGTTCACCTCCTGGCTCCCTGTGAGGATGTTGAGATTCAGCGCTTGCACTACAGAATTTTATGGATTCTGGGATCCACCCTCAGATTGTGAGTCCCACATAGCGAGCACCTTTACCCACTGAGTTATCCCTAACCCTGATATTTACTTCAATGACACATTTTGGAGCTTATTACTGATTTACTTGAATCTGAAGCCTTGCTTGGAGAATCAACTCCCCATTTCCTGCCATTCATACGGGAAAATAGCGGCATGTGGCAACAATTCGTCTTTTGTGTTTCCTGGAGACCACTGCGTCTGTACTGAAGGCTGAGTTCTGAGACGACAACACATTTTTCCTGGTACAGAAGGGAGTGAAAGAAGCCTCGGAGATGGAAGCTGCTTCTCCTGAGGGACAGAACAGAGATGGGCATCTTTTACCTTCTTCCTATGGTATGTTTTTCTTACTTTCTATCTTGGTCTGTTTTTGATGAGATAAAGGACCTGGAAGCTGGGGTTTGACTCAAGACTCTGTTCCTAAAGACCCGTCCATGGGGCAAGTTGCTGATCTTTCTCTACCAGACAGCCTCATCTGTAAAAAGGGGAGGAGACAGTAATAGTGTATTATATCACAGAGTGGTTAAGATGCTTAATGCATTTGTAAAGTACTTGGAAGGATGCCTGGCAGACAGAAAACCCTCCATAGATATTAGCTACTATTGACTCCCTGGCAGGGACTCCTGTTTTAACGTTTGCCCCAAGTGTGCCCAAATCACAGCAGAGTTGGTAGTATGGTGCACACGCCAGTGCCAAGTCAACAGCTTCTGTGTGATGGGTGCCTACTAGAGGCCAGGCACAGAAGTACTTTATCATCTCCATTTCAGAGAAGATGGACTGAGTCTCAGAAGAATTACGTCACTATTGTAAAGTCACCCAGCGCTGCAGGTGAGGTGGACTGTCAGGGGTCTGGACCTTGTCACATTCACAGAGCACGTGCTTGTTACCTGGTCAAGATCCAGCATGGGTTTGAGACAAATACTTCATTCTCTAGAAGTAGTGCCGCAATGCCCTTTCTGCAGACAAGACAGTCAAAGCTTGGGTTGGTCTAATCAGGTGTCTAAGATCACCCAGTGGTGAGGGATTTAAGCCCGAGTTGTCTGACAGATCTGCTCAGGCCCCTCACTGGCCTGTGGAGCTTTGTGTTTGGGGAATTGTAGCCCACAGGGAAAGTCTGCCTTCTACCCATCTAGACTTCACTGTTTCACTTGTCTTAACAAACATGATTACACATGTGAACAAGTTTTCTTTCCTTCATGTTTGTGTGTATGTGTGTGTGTTTATGCTACACATGTATGCTGGTGCATATGTATGTAGAACACAAAGATCAGTATTATTCTTCAGCAGCCATCAGCCTTGGCTTTGCAGGAAGTCTCTCCCTGGGAATAGGGGTTGCTTAGTTTAGGTTAGACAGTCTGGCTAGCGAGTCTCAGAGAACCTCATGTCTCTGCCTCACCAGTGAGGAGATTACAAGAGTGTCCAGCTGTGCTGTGTCTGGCTTCTTATGTGGACGCTGGGCATTGAACTCAGGCCATCTCTGACTAAGCCATCTCTCAACCTTCATATATAAACCTTTTAAACCAACACTAAAAGTTCTATTTGCAAGCATTATGTTAATGAACTAAACCTATGGATTACTCTTTCCTAATTTTACAAAACCACACGTGCCTCTTACAGAGTTTCACTTTTATTGTTTAATATTTGTATAAATTCTGAGAAGCCACTCAGTCTTTAACTGATTTGAATAAATCCAGGCTCTCAAAATTTCTATTTTCTAGGTGTGGGGATGCACACCTATAATGGAAGTTTCTGGAAGACCGATGCAAAAGGATTCAGAGTTCAAAGTCACCATGGGTTGCATATAAGACACTGCCTAAATAGAACCTGAAATAAAGTACTGAAGCTTGAGAGGGTTGTGCCAGGTGACACTGGGGCATGCAGAAAAAAATAATATTGACCAAGTACCTTAAGAAATCTATGAGGATATAAATTACTCGAGGACCCTCTGTCAACACGAGTAGTCACCAGCTAGAGGAAAGGGCACTGGGACCTGGAGTGAGCTGAAGGTAGCTGGAAGCCCATGTGTGAAACATGGTAACACAACACCACCAGGCCTGGTGTCCAGGAAACGACATAGAGGGACCCTTTTATGGGCATAAGGGGGACAATCTGTTCCTGGCCCACTCTCTTCTGTTGCTTCCTGCTTTTAATCCTCATTCCACCCTCTCCCTTCCAGCCTCAAATTCCCAGCATGCACTTGTGATCAAGCAGAGCAAATTCCTCCTAGTCTCCAAGCAATGTGCTCCCATTCTTGGCTGCAGGCTCCGATCACACGGTGTTTGCTCTGGCATATCCTTCCAGCACACACCCTTGATCTTTGCTTCTTTCTTACTCTTGTCTTCAAGTGTGAGAAGTGGAGTTTGAACACCTGAATCCTCATAAAAGCAAGCCCAGTACTCGGGAAACAGAGAAAAGGGATCCCTTGCCCCGCTAGACAAACAGGAATTGGTGAGCACCGGGTTCCGTGAGAGATCCTACCTCAGGAGATAAAGTGAGGCACAGCCCGGAAAGACACTCAGTGTCAACTCAGGCCTCCATACATGTAATACTTATGTGCTTATAAGCCTACATATGTCATGGGCTCACAGACATGCAAACATACACTCATAGATATCTACACATGAAAAAGAAAATTCTTTATTCCTTGGTTGAACTACTGTTTTCATAATTGTTGCAAGTCTGTGTACCCAATAAACCAGAGTTCAAAGGTCCTGTCCTGCCCTCTCTTGCCCGTTTCATACTGAATGATGAGTGGATGGAGGCATAACGGCAACAGAGGATGGTTGCACACTCTTCATTCAGGGGAGGAAGGGAACGCCGCCTTAAAGACAGCACCAGCTGCTCACACTTAGAGGGATTCCAGGCCTCATAAAGAAACACCTAAGAGGCTGTGGCTACAGGAAACTGGTCTGGTGATGTCTGCCAAACATAGGCTATTCCTTACGCATCACTAACTGGTGCTAAGAACGGACAGAATTGCAGGGTGTGCCTTAGAGCTTTTCGTTACTGTAGTATTTACAAAAGAGAATTTGTGACGAGAAGAGGTTCGCTTTGCTCGTATTTGGGGGTTTCTACTTCTCACTGGGTTGGCTCTCTTGGTCTGGTGCAGCAACACATTCGTCAGGAGGCGGGGTAAGCCAGTTCACCCCATAGCCAGCAAATAAAAGGGAAGCCGAAGGAATTGGGACCCACTATCACCTTCAAGGGCCCCACTTCAAAGTTTCTCCCACCTCCCGGCAGCACCAAGCTGAAAATCCAGCTTCCCCAGCGTCTTTGGAGGGACATGCTAGGGTCAGGCTCTGGCAGGCAGCGCTTTCGTAAGTGGCACTTACAAGAGATTTCTTGAGTGAGAACGCTGCTTCAAAGAGGCACAAAGACCTTAACAAGAGAATTCCAGATACTGGACTGGGTATGGTGGAAGAGAAACATGGCTGCCCTTGGGCTCCTGCCATCTTCTGAGTTCCAGTCCTCTGGTGGACAAAGGCTGAGGGGAAAAGGTGACAGCCTTGTGCTCGTGACTCCTGTTTACTTGATAAAAGAGAAAACAGAAACAGCAGTTGTTTCCGACGCCACTCGAGAACTGGCGTCTCTTCTCTTAGCTAGGCCAAGTCTGAGGTGGTGGAAGACGGTCTACTCCTGCCTCATTCCTATTGTCTGTAGATCTATTTTCAGGGCAGAGAAAAAATGAGACTGGGGAAGTTTCCGCGAGACAGGCTTCTATTATGAGTCATCCCCACCCCCAGCTCCTACCAACTGACTACCACGCGGTGTGCCTGTGACTTTAAATTCTACCAGTCTCTGCTGGTGGCACCTTTACTGCCTGCCTCCGGGGAGGTGATTACCGCAAATGTGCATGATTTTACCCACAATATACAGTATCGTGTGAAGCCTGCTTTTCTTGCCTTCAGCCTTTTCTTTCTTACAATTTATTTTAATACGTTTGGAGTTATTATCCCAAACATTAGCCAGCTGGCCCGCTGGGGTCTCCTTTGCAGGGTCCTGGGACTCTCTTTTTCTAATCCTCTCTTCACGGATAATCCACTCTAATGTTTCTTGGCTGTGGCAGGGTTTGGCTATTACTACCTGTTGACTGGGAATTCACTTTGTCCTGTGTAGGTGGCGCTAATTGTTCCGTAATGAACACCTTACTTGAGTCAGCTGAGGTCAGAGCTTCAGTCACAAGATTTGCTTTCTCCCTTTCTATTCCCACATGCTTTGCTTGCCCTTTCTTTCTTTCTTTCTTTCTTTCTTTCTTTCTTTCTTTCTTTCTTTCTTTCTTTCTTTCTTTCTTTCTTTCTTTCTTTCTCTTTTTCTTGAGTTCAATTCAGCTGGTTTGAAAACAGGTTTTAAGACAAAATTAATAAAGAAAAAAGAAAAAAGGAACAAAGAATAAATAAATGAAAGGAAAAACAAAAGCCCAAGAACAGCAAGAAAGAAAAAGCATTCTGAATACCAAGGCCCAGACCACAGGTGGGTACCATTTTGTACCTTGGAGAGTTGGAGGGCCTGTCCCTCTGTGGTCATGGAGAGATAAGGAGAGCAGGTACAGGACCCCAGCACACGCAATTACTTCAGTTGCTCTGGAGACTCCTCATTCAGGATGTCTCCGGATCAGAGAGCTAGAGAAGGGTGAAAGACAATGTAGCAGAGCCCCAGAGCTGAGGTGCTCTTCAGGGAAGCCATCGCAGTGATGAAACGGGGTCTGAGGACCCACGGCAGGTCAGGCATTAACTGCTGTCCATCCATTTCCATGTTAAAGAGAACGCTTATCCAAATATGTCCACGGTCATATCAAAGACAATTACTTTCACTTGGAAATACGAAAAAGTAAGATCAGAGGAGTAAGAGGAAGAGAACATGGAAGAGGAGGAGGAGGAGGAAGAGGAGGAGGAGGAGGAAGAGGAGGAGGAGGAGGAGCTAGTCCTTCCAGTCCTAAGCTTGTCTATAGTTGCACTTTAGAAATTTTAAGGCTTGTGAAAATACTCCCTTAGTGGATTCTGTTATTTGAACCTGTCAATCTAGCAGATAATTTACAAATAGGTAATAAGAAGACAGGGCAGGCGAGAAAGCCAATGGTATGGGCTCATTACAGCAGTCTGGAACAAAAAAAAAAAAAAAAAGGAAGAATTACTGGGCACCACTGAGCAGTAATATCTGCTGACAGTTTGTGCGTTTTCATCTGCCAGGCATTCTCTAGCAACCTGGCTTTGTTCTCGTGTGCCAAGCTCAGATGCCACTGTGACCTGCCCTTCCTTAGTTGCTTTGTCTTGCTTGTAGAGACAGAATCTCTGCAAAACCTGGGCTGCTCTGAAACCCTTCTCTTCATGCCTCAGCATCCTGAGTACTGGTGTCCAGCCCTTTGCGCCACACCTGGCTCTGTGTCCTGCCTCTAATTCAGTTCCCAGCAGCAGCTTCTTCACAGATCCAGACTGTCAGAGATCACATTCTTAATGTCCTTCAGACACCAGCACATCCGTGTTTTCCAGTGTTAAGGTCATGGCTGTTTTCACATGTCAAACAGAGACTGTCTTCCTCTGAGGCATGACTCTTTTTAAAAAGTAACATCATGCATGGAATTTATATTTTATTAGCACATGAAGATATACTATGTATTCAGTGTAAAATATTATATACAAGCCAGAATTGGTTCAACATTTAAGCTTAGCTACACGAATGAGACAAATGACTTTCTTGGTAACAATAACAAAGCAAAATTTAACACTGTCTTATTATTTTGTGTGTGAATGTTCAGCCTACATGTACATCTCTGTACCGTGTCTGCTGTGCCAGCAGAAACCAGAAGTGAGGGTCAGGTCAGTTAGAGATAGTTGTGAGCCACCACTCAGGGTGCTGGGGACTGAGCCTAGGGCCTCTAGAAGAGCAGCAAGTCTCTCAAGCCCCGAGCCACACTCCAGTCACCCCTTCTTAACACTACTTTTTGAAAAGACAAATTAGACATTATCCAATGCACTGATTTTTTTCTATTTTATATGGCTTATTTTGAACCCCCCCCCCCCTCTGAATGATGCCAATACCTAAAATGTCTTAAATCTTTCAGGATGCTGCAATTCTCCTGACTGTGGTCACTTACCTTGAGTTTTCCATGTTCAGCCCTTGCTACTTATTTAATTGCTTTTGGAAAATTAACACTAATAATTTTAAGATATTTTTAATTAGGAATATTTCATTTTTTATGTTTGACTTCCTTAGTCTGTGTCCTTTTTCCTAGAAAGATTTTGTTTTTCATTAAAAAAAGATACGTGTGTGTGTGTGTCTGTGTGTGTGTGTCTGTGTGTGGGTATGTGTGCGTGAGGGTAGTGCACAGTAAGGACAGGTGTCCTGTGAAGGAACACATCTACAGAGGAGAGAAAGGTCAGGTCCTGGGTGGTCGTGATCCACCCAACATGGGTACTACAAACCCAACTTGGTCCCTCTACAGGGGCAGGATGTGTGCTTGGCTGCTGAAGCACGCATCCAGGCCTCAGATTTTATTTTTAAAAGTAACAAAACATTATGATACATTTAATAAAACAAAACTACATGATGTACAACAGTGCATTCCTACTTGGGGGAGTATTTGAGACAAGTTGTTCTTATTTGGGGGTGCATTTGAGGGAAGTCATTCCTACTTGGGGGTGCATTTGAGGGAAGTCATTCCTATTTGGGGGTGCATTTGAGACAAGTCATTCCTACTTGGGGAAGCATTTGAGACAAGTCGTTCTTATTTGGGGGAGCATTTGAGACAAGTCGTTCTTATTTGGGGGAGCATTTGAGACAAGTCGTTCTTATTTGGGGGTGCATTTGAGGGAAGTCATTCCTATTTGGGGGTGCATTTGAGACAGAGTCTCATACAGCCCAGGCTGGCCTTGAATACCACACAGTTATTCCCAAATATCTGCCCCCCACTTTATGTTTTTGTACAATGATGGGCTATACTATGTAGCTTAGAAGACAGGGGCATGGGGGTGTAGCTCAGCTGGTGGAGTGCTTCCCCCTGCACAAGGCCCAAGATTTGACTCCCAGCACCACCTAAACTGGACATGGTGGTGGACTTCTATACGCAGTACTAGGGAGGTGGAGGCAGGAAGGTCAGAAGTTTAAGGTGATCCCTGACTATATGCTGAGTGCTAAGGTCAGTGCCTGGATAAATGAGACCCAGGAGTAGGGATGGGGGCGGAGAAAGGCAATCTCTTACTAGTTTACCTATATTTTACTTTCAGGTTGTTGGCACAGATACATTTGGTAAAAGTCCTTTCTCTCTAGAATCTCATGGATGTAGACTGGAAAAAAGCAGGCACAGGAAGAGAGAAAAGATGGCCACACAGGAGCATCCCTCTCCTGGTAAGTCATGGGCCCCACATTTTTCTTCCATGTCGTCAGGTGCTTTCCCTTGATACTGTATCCATAGCAACAAGCATCTCCCGCTCTTCTGGAGCCCTCTGTGCTATTTTTCTGAGTTCACTCATATGTCCCAGAGGCCAGCAGGATGCCTGGCATGGTGGTCACTCACCCCACTTTAATGAGCTTTCTAAGAAATCAACAGGTGAACAAAGAGGTCTCTGATTTAGAAGTTTTATTATTATTATCACTATGTAAACATTTACTTACTCGTGTATTTTATGAGCGCTGTCTTCATGCACACCAGGAAAGGGCATCAGATTGCATTACAGATGGTTGTAAGCCACCATGTGGTTGAAGGGAAATGAACGCAGGACTTCTGGAAGATCAGGCAAGTGTTCTTAACTGCTGAACCATCTCTTCAGCCCCTCAACAAATTTTTAAAAGCTACAGAATCTTAAATATGAAGTCATTCAGGCTAATGATCTGAGGAAGTGTTTAATACTTGTCTTTCTGAGTGATTCATCCCCTTCCTATCTATAAATGATTTAGAAATTGAATATGCCCATGTTAACATCTTTCTGAAATCCACAACCTTGATGTCTTCCTTTCTGGTACCCCTGTACCCAAGAGGTGGAGACAGGAAGGTCAGAAGTCCAAGGTCATCCTCACCACCACAGAGAGTTAGAGGTCGCTGTGGGATACTTGAGACACTGTGCCTGTTCTGAGAAGGTGGGAGGAGAGGGAAGGGAGACTAGGAAGGGAGATTTCCAGGGAACAAATAGAGATCTCTGCCCTAGAGAGACAGTTTGGCCACCAACTGTGAAAAAAGAATCTGAGCCCCAGAGTCAATAGTTCTCAATGAGACAGACTCATGTGGGAAAGTTCAAAAGAGACCAATGTATAACATCAGGATACAATTTTAAAAAAAATCCTGAAAAATGCTAGTTCCCAAGAGCCTGCGTGGAGGCACTTAAGCAATTTAAAGGCTGCCTAGGAGGCCAGCTTATCAGAGAGTGGCTCAGGGGCAAAGAATTAAAAGTCGTGAGGCCTGCTCTGTCAGCCCACAGTCTCCAGCCCCTCCGGATCTGAGCTCCTCCCTATGGGCTACTTCCTGGGCTGTGTCACAATGGACCTGTCAGCCTTTTTCTCCTGGCCTCTTCAATGGCATGGCTTCCTTGTTGGTTTTCCTCCTGTTGGGCCAACTGTAGTGATAATTTGTTTGTGTTTTAACAAATAAAGCTTGCCTAAAGACCAGAGTGTGGAGCTAAAGCCCTAGAGGCCAGGCAGTGGATGCTCACACCTTTACTCCCAGCACTAGGGAGATGGAGACAGGAAGGGATATGGCTGGGCAGAGAGAGGGGAGGAGGCAGGAACTCATTGCAGTCTGAGGGCAGGATCGCCCCTTTGGTCTGAGGATTCTGTAGAGGTAGAAGGTCTCTCTAGTGGTGGCTGCACTGCTTCTCTGATCTCTCAGCTTTCACCCCGGGTTTTTATTAAGAACAATTAGAGTCTGTGCTACAGTCAATAGCTTATTTCTCTAGATATGTTAATAGCCCCACACTGAGTTCTTTCATATTCTACCCTCCAGATCTTCCTTTTCTAGTGTTTGTTCTGATCTCTATAATATGTTGACTTCCAGTAGCTTTTATATACAATTTTATATATGAACTGCTCTTCTAGGGCAAGACCCTCCCTTAAGTGGTGATGCCCAAACTGATCAATATCATCCACCATGACACCCCAACTGTTACTGACAATAACCAGAAATGCTAAGTGCCTCTGATGCTCCAGTTTCAAGGTGCAGACATCACCTGAGTCTGAGGTGGTCACAAAAGCGTTAAGAAAAGTCATGCTGGTGGCAGAACATGAGCTCAGAGATTTCATCACAGCACAGCCTGTGAATTCTAACTTGACAAATGAAAACTGAGCATGTGGTTTTAAAAGCCTTGCTATGGCTTGTCTGCATTTCCTCCATATTGCAATATGACTTCCAAGCTGAGAGAGCGGGGTAGTTTCCCATGGTAACTGT
This sequence comes from Alexandromys fortis, assembly GCF_014885135.2. Classification (NCBI taxonomy): domain Eukaryota; kingdom Metazoa; phylum Chordata; class Mammalia; order Rodentia; family Cricetidae; genus Alexandromys; species Alexandromys fortis. Next base: position 1,819,245 of record NW_026068068.1, on the reverse strand, counting down.
GTGTGTGTGTGTGTGCACGTGCACGCTAGCACACACGCACATGTACACCCGTGCATACTGTGACATACTGCTCTCCCACTCTGCTTCTGGCTGTAGTGAACGGTATGGAAATGCATGACTGCCTTGATAAAATTGGATAGTTATTAATACTATGACCAGCTGCCCACTGAACACAATGCCAAAGAAAAATGCTGGCACCTTGCTCCTTTGGAGAGGTGACCAGATCTGATGATTCTGTGACAAGCTGGTTTGAGTCTGGATGAAGTCACAGCTCATAAGCCCCCTGAACCTAGTGGATCAGATAGAAGCTAATTAAACACAGACATAAAACATGCAACCTTGAGTGGCCGTGGGTGCACATGAAGCTTCTCTGTTGTCAAGCATCTAGCCAGATCAGCCTCCTTAAGGGACTGACATGAAGAGAAAAGGAGGAACATTGAAGTCATGACTACCAGAAATGTTTGTAGGGAGGAAGAAAGGACAGTGGCAACCTTGGGAACAAGTCCAGAGGGTTTCTGGAGTCTGACACAGGGAACCAGAAAACAGCACACCCCAAAGACAACAAAGCATAGGCTCAGGAAAGAGGGAGCACAAAGACTCAGGCTTGGAGGACATTACCATTGGGCTGCACTCCCACCTCTGACCGCTTCTGGGAGTGTGCTTTAACTCATTTCCAGCAGGGTGTGGAGAGGAAGGAGTGAGGAAGTCAGTTCCCCTCTGTACCCTCGGGGTCCATGTCTACAGATTAAAATTATTGCAGACCAAAAACGTTTATGGACTAAGCTGTCTCCACTGAACACGTGGAAGCCTTTCATTATTTCCTAAATAGTTCAACATGGCTACAGACAATCACTATTAGGAAGCTGTGATGACCGGCGTTTCTGGAAGGATGTGTGCGTGTTATTTGCAAAAGTTTCCGTTTTCCACTGAGGAATCGAGCGTCTGCAGTTTGGATATTCCAGAGGGGGTGCAAGGAATTGAGGCAGTAAGAACTGCACGGAAGGATGGTGTTTGTTCACGCAGTCAGCCAGCCACATAGGGCACACTTTACCTCTGCACCAAAGGGTGACAATGTGAAGTGCTTAGCCGTTAAAAAAAAGAACAAAAACAAAAAAATCCTGAAGCCGAACCTGAGTGTTTTGCTAACACTGGGGCCCTGGGTAAATGTTCCTTCTCTTTGGATCCTTTGGATCTTAGTCCCTAAGGGCTTTTGCTTCAATACTCTGGGGACAGAAGAGACAAGGGAGGGTGGAGCCTCCAGTGCCGACTGGCTCTAACTGGTACTTTCAAGGCAGTCCTTTGGGATTGGGACTCCCCCTGCCCTGTCTGCTGACCCACCGGATTGATGCTAGGGACAGCATCAATTTAACTCTCCCGCCAGAGCCCAGCCGCTCCCAGCTGCTGTGGCACCGACTTTCTTACCTGGAAACCCTTCACCTTACACGGGTCAGTTTTGCCAGAATGAAGAATGCGACCGAGCTTCTGTGGAATAACAGAATGACTGGGGGCCGAGCACTGGGACCCGGATGAAAAAGGCATTTGGGCTAAATTACAGTGGAGGCCTGAAATTTGCATTTATTTATTCTCTTCCTGTTGAGGCCCCTACACAGGAAAGAAATGATTTTGCTTTTGTCCATAAAATTTTAGCATGCAAATGTAGCCAGTTCTGGAGGCACAATGACAGTGTGGAGGGTTAACTACTCCAACTCGCCTGAGAGCTGCTTACTTAACTGCATTTCCTGTAAGGCGCTTTTCATGGTGGGATGACTCAATCCCACATAAACCCACAGTAGGGGACCTCACTTGGAACAATTATATTAAATCATGTGCCTTCCCCAAACAATTTGCCCTGTGGGGAAGTCCCAACTTGTGCCTGGCATCCTTTCACAGGGCTTTATTTTATGTTCTTCGCCTCAGTGGGAGAGGAAATGGAGGTGATGGGTGTTGTGCCGGGAAAGAGCCTTCTACTTGGGGCCTTGCGCTTATCCTCATTATTTGAAGCAGGCTGAAGGAGGCTTTCTTTGTGAAAGTCGCAAGGCTGCTTGGAGTTTGTGTATTGATACACAGTGGTTACAAAGTAAATAAACTGGGACGATAGCAGGACAATTAAGCCTGGGCAGAGGCTTCTGTGAGGGCTGAGAGGGGAGGGCTCGGAAGGAGCAGGAGCGAAGGCGTGGGCAGACACTGCTGTCAAAGCCTCCACACTCAACAAACGTGGTGGCAATTGCGGTGTAGCTTGTGACCAGAAATTAATTGATGTACATGCAACACTCACTTAATTTGCCTAATTACAATTTGTTCGCACCCACACCATGGGGCTTTGTTACAAATGCTTCTCCACTCAGTCCACTGGGTGGAGGGTAGACGTGTCACTCTGAAGTGGTTTGTGGAAATTTGCATATAACATCTTCCCCACCAAATTATTAATTGGTTCCCGGGGAGGCCTTGGTTTCTGAGGTTCCGCTTAATTGCTGTTCCCGTCAAGGTTAAACATCTGCCCCCCCCCCCCCCCCCCCCCCCCCCCCCCCCCCCACCCCCCCCCCCCCCCCCCCCCCCGTAAATGGAGGTACCTGCTCACCCGACTGCCTGCCTGGCTGTCAGCGTCGTGTTTATATTCACGGCTAGGGAGCTCATGTCAACACATTCTTTCCATGAAAACAACATGTTTTCTGCCTTTGCGGATCACCAGGCTGGGTGTGTAGACTGTAAACAAGGGTGGGGGTGTGCTGTAGTGTGGGGCCTGGGGCGTCTTCCACTGAGACAGACTGAGCTCTCAGCCTTCGAGGGCCTGGGTCCCTTCCCTCTGCCTGTGGGAATGGTGCCCTCACCGGTGATTTTGTTTCAGCTTGTAGAACAGCATGGAAGCCGTAGGTTCCTTCTGTACCTTTGACAGACAGCAGGTCCATTCCTTCCTAGACAGGGCAGAGGATGGCGAGAGAATAAGAGGTGTGGGGTGAGGGTCCTCTTCCTCTCTCCCACAACCCTACTTTGTAATTAAAATAACCCCTTCTTTAAAGACAAGGGGACAGCCTTAAATCTTCCAAGGCAGTTAAGCAACTTTCTCATTCTATGAGTGAGAAAAATCCTCCTAGTATCTTCAGAACTAAGTCGACGAGCTCACCAGCCTGGAGTGCGGAAGCTGTCAGACAAACGGGGACATGCACATGCAGCATCTTCCAGCAACCTGTGTGACTCTGCAGTGAATCCGCCGGCTTGGCAGGTCCAGTGTGGTAAAAAGAACAAGATCCATTATGGTCCGGCCTCACAAAGGATGCTTGGCTGCTGATGGCTGCTAAAGCAGAGGAAAAGCTTAGTGAAGAAGACGCTGCGATCGAACAGGAGTGCTGAGAACGAACATATTACACATCAGATGGGCAGAGTGGAAGACAAAGTGACCGTGGACACAAAACCAGAGCAAGCTGAGTGCTCTCTCAGGCCGGCTGGTGACACAGAGCATCTATGCAAGGTGACAGTAACTGCACACTCCGCACAGTCTAGGCAGTGCCGGAAACCCCACTATGCCCACACTGGAAGTTCAGGCTTACCAGCTTCATCATGAAAGGGAATTTTTCACTTCTAAGCTGGGGATTGGGGGACGGCAAATGCAAAGTAGGGAAGGTGAGCGTAGACAGGCGCTGAGGGGAGAGTACGGTTGGCCCCATTGACCTGGTGCCAGCAAGCCACCCACACCCACCTGCCCACCCCCCACAGCACTAGGATATAAACATGTACCACAGCATCTCGATGGGTTTTTGTTAAGCGAGTGGAGGACAAAACTAGAGGCCTTGTGGTTGTATGGTGAGCCCTCGACTGTTGGGGACATTTCTGCAGCCCCCTGTTGAATACTCTGAGATACTCTAACCGGAGTTGCAGTCTGTTTTGGCTTTTATACAAATGTGCATGAAAAATGGCATTACAGCTCAAGCGAGGGGTCTGTGCAGCCCGAGGAGAAACAGTACCGGCTGCAGTCTGACTGCGGCTATGGCGATGGCTTCTCTATAGCAATAGCAGAGGGCAGCCAAGCAGGGGCGCACACCTTTAATCCCAGCACTCGGGAGGCAGAGGCAGGCAGATCTCTGTGAGTTCAAGCCAGCCTGGTCTACAAGAGCTAGTTCCAGGACAGGAACCAAAGCTACAGAGAAACCCTGTCTTAAAAATCAAAAAAACAAAACAAAAAAAAAAAAAGAAAGAAAGAAAGACAGAAAGAAAAGAAATAGGAGAGGAGAGCGGGAGGTTAAACGCCTTCTAAGCATTTAGACAAAGAAAAGTGACAAGGACATTTTATCCTGATTTTAAGGGAAAATCTGTGGAAGAAGAAGAAATATCCCCAAGAAAAACACCATTTTCCAGGAGAGCTCCTGCCTCCACTGCTCAGCTGATCATGGCTTATGACTCCCAGGTCTGCCTCATGACTGTTAGTGTCCATATGAGCTCTGCTGAAAACCAGAACAGAAAATCGCCACTATCCTGAGTTTTCCTGAAACAGGAGAAGCTATCTCATCTCTAAAGCAAGCCGAGAGAGACTGCTGCTCAGGAGAGCCAGACTGGAATGAATGAGCTCTGAGATACTGGGGACCAAGGAGGAAGGAAGAACTCTCACTGTCTAGATCGCATCAGTGGACAAGCGCGCGGGCTCAGCAGGCAGGAAACCGTCCAGTGGTTTATAGGACAGCACAGTTCTCTTGCCTGCTTCATACCAAACCCCACATTAAGTTCAAACAAACAAAGCCCGACTTCACTATCCCACCGGCGTGACTCAGCGTCTTGGTTCCAGCAGGATGAAATCCTTTCCGGGGACACGGGCTGTCGGCTGTCCCTGAAAGGACCCAGTGTGGCACTTCACGTTCCCTGGGAGTCTGGAGAGTTTGGGGGCTTGACTGAAGGAATCTATTTGCCCTTCTCCTCCCTTCCTCCATTGGTACTTTCAGGCATCACAGCAAAGACAGCAGCAGGAAAGCCACCGAAAGGGACAAAGTAGGTGGGGGAGGTGAGTGGAACAAAATGGATTATGAATTTGAAAATTGCCAATTATCTTGTATCATACAGTCCAGAGCCCCGGCACAATGATCGTCCACGATCCAGATTTTTCAGCTTAAATGCTTTACATTCAAGCAAGCAAATTAACCATAAAATGGGGAAGGGGGGGGGAGACACAAAATATCCCAAGAAAGAATAAACCGCAGATAATAGGCACCAATCTGGTGTTGAATGCAGCCCAAGATACCAATTGTTTTAAGTCACGACAAAGACAGCTGAATGCTCGTCTTGCGGATGCAGAGCGAGGATGATTGCTCGCCATGAGTATCTTCTCTCACAAATAACAGTTTTTTCGCTCTTAATTTTCTGCTAAATTGGAAGCTAACTGCTTCCCACATTGTCATCGGAACACCTGCAGCTGTGCTGGATCTCCGCACACCATTTCTTTTAGGTAAAACAGCACTCCGCTTCCTTCAGCTCCTCATTACACGGAGGTCTTCCTTTCACTGCGCCGCGGCAGTAATGATGCAGGCAGGCTGGTCAGTCATTAAGTGACAGGCAAATGATACCGTGTGCACCCTGTGAGTAATCGGTCTGAACAAATGAAATCACAGACTTGCCTTTCCCATCATTCACTTCACAAACACTGGCAATGTGGCGCACAGCAGGTAGCTCCGTTAAAACCAGTCTTGTAAAACAAATTTCCCGCAGCCTGTGGAAGGGAACAGTGATGGGCTGGATGCTTCAGCCTCCTGGATGGTGCCCAGAGAAGTTAAGGATGGCTGGGGGGAGGGAGGAGCTGGGAGGAGAGCCTTGGGACATACATTAGAGTAATTAAGGGTTTCGTGTCTTATTGGTATGGTTTTTCATTTGTATGGATCTCAGAAATGACTGTTGGATTAGCAAACCAAAACATCCAGCGTGCATTGTCAGGAGGGAGCTGTTAAGAGACTGAAGTTAAGTTCCTAAATAAATGTTCTAAATTTGGCGTCCCAAAGACGTCACTGATGTCAGATGGATTGCTAGGAAGCTGGTGATGCAGATTCCAGCAATATCAACTACACAGCTCTTATTTTCACAGCAGATCCCCTTGGATTCATGCACTGTGCTAAGAACGGGGCAAACTAATAGGGACTTGACTTGTGCTAGAGCTTAAAATGCAGTAATCTAGCCTGAAGGAAAGAGGAATATGAGAGGAGCCAATGCAAACATCTTTACAACCCCTGTCTTTCTCTTCCAATGTCTGGCCACATTGGCCAGCACAGGGAGGGGTAGCCTTCTTCTACAGACTGTTTCTCCTCAATCCTGTCTGATGGAGCACACAGCATTGTTAGGATCTAAAATGTGTTCCTAATGGACAGACTGGACTCTGTGTGTGATACCCCAACAGGGACAAAACAGAGTCTATAGCCAATACTTAGTTTTCCCTTCCCTGGTCACCCCAAATGTGTTCTGACACACTCATCCTGAGCTCTTTGATAACTGATGAAGGTTACCAGCAGAGGGCCTGAGCAGCGGGAGGGGGGGTATGAGGGGGGGTGTGTGAAGAGCAGGGGGCCTGAGCAGCGGGGGGCGGGGGTGGGGCTGAGCAGCAGGGGGCCTGAGCAGCTGGCTTAACTGGAGTCAGCATGCTGCATACATGCTGCACAGTCAGGGCTGGCCAAGAATCAAGGCAGGTACCCAGGAGCCTGGCACTGGATTTGCATTCTGACCTCCTAGACACAAGCAGAATAACTAGGGTGCACAGCCACCCTCTGTGGCTATCACTTGCTATCACTCAGTGACCCATTGTGCACACCGCTAATCTGAACCCCAAGTTTGTAGTGCTCCCACATATGAAACTTCTTCAGCACTAACACAATACTAGATGTGGGAAGGGTCTACATAGACCTCATACGACAGATCACAGTAAAATGCAAAACCACTGTTCTGGTGGAAGCCCTACCCTATCCCTGGCGTCCATATGCGCAGAGTCTGGGATGACTAGATAGAAGCGCTCTCTCTCTCTCTCTCTCTCTCTCTCTCCAAACCCTGCCCCCGTCAGAAAGCTCCCCAGGCCCCCAAAAGTAATCTCTCCCCTCAGAAAGCTCACCAAGAGTTAGCCCTCCCCAGAACTACTCAAGACTACACTTACAGTCTACTTAAGAAAGACCTGACTGTAGTATTTGCTGTGTGGTTCCTCCCCTGCCCTCCTGAGGATCACTCACGAGGGCTTTGTGCTGTTCATTAAGCCTGAATTTATTAATTCAATTTGATTGGCTTATTACATCAGCCGCAGTGGATCTCCAATAGCCAGGGATTCAAAATTTATCAATCAGTACACTAAAAAATATCATGCAAAAGGTCTTCAGACTGTGTGTAATAAGATTGTGAAGGCCCACAGTTTTGAATCTGTTCCATCTTGACTACAGGTCAGAGAGTTCAAACCTATTCTTGGCCTCAAGGATGAACAACAGGACGTTTGGCCAAAGGTCTGGTTACTGGATGCTTTGCTCCTCAAGAGCCAGACAACAGGGAGTTTGACTTAGGACATGGTTACAGGTGTTTTGATTTGTAAGGGGGTAACTACACCTGCCTATTCATTGGATCACGGAAGTCTGTGCCCTCCCTTTGGGTTGGGATGTATAAGGACTGTGAGCAATAAACTCAGGGCTCTGTTACAATACTCACTGGAGGCTCTTGACTCTATCTTCTGTCTCCTGTCTATTTCTTTCCTCACTTAACACTTCCCTTTTCTGGAACGTATGAACCAGTCGGGCCAGACCCAACAGTACATAAAACACATAAGTTTCAGATTAGACTCCCATCATCAAGACTGTCACCGTGCATATGGAGAGATCCCCAAATCCAACCCCCCCACACACATATGAATGAAGGATGCTCAACCTGTACAAGTAGAAGGAAGAACGTTCCCTCTGGTTAGGGAAATGTGAGCACTGTAACACTCCTTTTGAGCATTTTTAGACTGGAATCTTTCAGTGTAAAGGCTTGAAATCATAGTCTCAAGTTCTCATTACATGTCTGTAATCTGAGGACTCAGGAAATGGAAGCAGAAAGCTCAGGAGTTCAGAACTGGTCTTAGCTATGTAGCGAGTTGAAGTTTGGGGCTTGAAGGGGTCATAGAGACCAGCTGAGGCTTGGTATCATGTGTCAGAGTCAGAGTCCCTGAAAAGAGCCCAGGAGAGGTTAGTGATGAAGGTGCAGGCCAGTTGTAGCTGAGACCCCAGCATTTTGGAGATGCCAGCACCACGGAATGACCACCAAGACCAGCAGTAGCTGTACAGGGGGCTGGCCTGAGCCTAGAAGATAAGCTGTGCTTGCTGTGGAGGGCAGAGCTGTGAACGGAAGGGGTTAAGTTCCTTGGAGCCCAGATCATGAATGGGTTCTAGGAGTCTGATGCTGACCTTCATACAGTGTAAATGTTATCAGGAACTCTGAAACAAAAAGTATAGCTATCCAGATAAAGTGAAACGGGACTAAGCAACCGTGTGATGGGTAAGTGACATGTCAGCCACGAGTGAGTGAAAAGGAGAAATGTTTACAGCATTCTTTTAAAATTGAAAGCAGTATGAAATTGGAAACATACGTGGTCCCAATGGGTTGGGTGGGAATTATGGCTCCAACTGTCCCCAAAAGAGCAGAAGGTTTGCTGGTGAAAGGGCAGAGTGGGGTGTGATGGGGGACACATGAGGAGAGGACTAGACGGAGGAACGGGAGAAAATGGTTTTGCATACAAAGCCTATTTATCTGCAGGATTTTATGTCAATGAAATATTAAATTCAGTACCAGTGTACTTGAGATTTACAGATTAATAGCAATCTGGCAATCACTGAATCTTTACTAAAATCAACGGAAATTGTCTTGACTGATATTATTACTACAAAAGAGGATATGACTGGTACCGCAGGATTCATAAAATAACGTCTTCCCTCTTTCAAAGACCTTGTATTGCTTCTTAGTTCTCAAGTTCTCTGGGTTGGGTATTATTTCATTCAAAGAGTTGGTCCTGAATTTTCCCAGGAACTGTATAGTCTGAGATCTTTAGGGCCTATGGCAGTTTAAATGTAATTGGCCCCCATACGCTCATAGTGAGTGGCAGGAGATGTGGTCTTGTTGGAGGAAGTGTGTCACTATGAGTGCAGGCTTTGAGGTCTCCTTTGCTCAAGCTACGCCTAGTTCAATTCCTTTCCCGTTGCCTGTGGATGCAGGACTCTTCGCTCCCTCCCCAGTACCATGTCTGCCTGCATGCTGTCATGTCCCACCATGCTGACAATGGCCTGAACCTCTGAACTGTTGCTGTGGACATGGTGCCTCTTCACAGCAGACTGCCTCATCTATTGTGTTTGGAGATTAAGGACCAGAAATGAAACAAATACTTGGCCTTTGCTTCACAGAAACCAACAGAGCTATCACACAGAGAAGGGAAGACTTAACATTAGAGTACTTGTAGGCTTATCAATGGTACAGGTATTTCGCCTCAAACTTGACCATGATCAGAATCAGCTGGTAGGCTTCCTGTTGGGCCTGCCCTCCAGTTTCTGATTCACTGAGCTGTGTGGGGCCTGGCGATAGGCATTTCTAAGCAGTTCCCAGGTGCTGCTGGCACAGTTGGTCCAGGAACATCATGGTGGCATCCTTGTTTAAGGGGTGCATATGTTGGAGCTTGAACATCCTTCAGTTTAGAGTTTCCCGACCTTTCTAATGTACGGCTGCAAAGGCAGAATGTTTCCGTACACACACGCAGTTGGTGTCACCTGCCTTTTCCTCCCACACTGGTAGCAGTGGATCTTCCTCCCCCTCACAACTTTGGTGTGTTTTGTTAATGGGGATAAGATTGCACAAAGGACTCTGGAGAGAATGGCAAATGGAGATACATTTTGTGTGTGCGCAGATCAAAGTAACAGAAAACCTAAGGGAGAGAGAGTCTTGTGGATTCCTGACCAAAAAAAATACATGCTTAAAATGGGCTAGAACTTGATTTGTTACTAAGGTAAATCCTCCTTAACACTGCAAAGAAGGAGTAATTTCAGTCTCTGAAACCAAATAACACCCTCAGTAAATCTATTTATTCAGTGGTGATTGTCAGCTCATTTCTGGAAACCAAGAAATCTCTTAGCAAAAGCTCCTTTAATAGAATCGCAAACATGAATGTCAGGGAGCAGCTAGGCGTTTGCTGTGTTTGAAATTTTGTGTTAGCCCCAGAAATTGTTTGTCTGATATTCTAAATTCTGGAGGAGACCCTCTCTAACGTGTTAATTCACTTCCTGGCAGCCTGTAATGGGAGGCTGATTTGGTTCACTCCCTCCCGTTCCAGACCCTCTCTGGCACCATTGCCTGCCTCTGGAATAATAACCATTTGAAGCTGCCAACAAGAAATCTTGGAATTTTATGATCTGCCTTTGTTTGTTTTCCAAATCTCTTCTGAGGACAGGCAGAATCCATTCTCATAGGAAAGGAAGGTAGAACAGGGCAGAAATAAGAAGAATGTTCCCGAGTGAATCAGCCCTGGAGGTCCAGCAGCACGCATTAGAATACTTGTTTAGATGTTTTGCCAGGTTTGCCATGTCTGCCACACAAAAGACCAACCACCCCGCTCTTTAGCTACACACAGGGAGGCCACAGTGCCACCGTGAGCTAGCAAGAAGACAGGAAGTGACAATCAAGAAGGCTGGTGATGACCTTACAAGGAAAGGCTGCACTCAGCCGATGCACTGCGGCAGTCAGTTGTGCAAAGACCCAGGCTGGATTCCTGAGACCCTGATTCTCTGCCCAAGTGGAATGCGCTCATCAGGTAGATTTTTGGATGTGAAATGTCTGAAAACCAGAGCTATTTGTGAGGGAGGGGGCAGCTGGGCTTGGCTCCTGAATGTTACTACAAGGTGGTTGGTTGTACTCCACGGCACACAGGGTCAATGTCGCCACACTGCTCCCGTAGCCCTTCTTCTAGGAGCCAGCCATGGATGCTGAGGATGCCCAGGTTCCTGCTCTCTCTGACAAGCTTCTGCTACCCTCTGCTTGATGATCTGAGGGACAGAAGTGCAAGTACAGAGGGCAAAGTGTATACCTTCCACTTTTAGTGTTTTCTGGTTGCAACTGCACAGAGCAAACCTGGAGTCAAATTGACATCTGGTGCCAATCGGAGGCCTGGCATCTTAGCCTGTCCTATGGGTGCAGAGAAGCCTGGCTGCACTCTGGCTTCTTCACTGGCAAAGAAACCTCCAATCATACAAAAGCCATTAGTGACTCTGCTAGTGGAGGTGAGCAGCTGGCTGCCAGGGGCATCACTATGCTCCTTCTGTTTCTCTCCCTCTGCACCTCTGCACGCTGTAATTCTGCACCCATAGCCAGGGGTCACCGTTGACCTAGGTCCTGAAATCCATTTGGAAGCCACCCTATCAGGAAGTGATTTTATACATTGGAGAGTCTACACCAGAACCCACTTGACACATCTTTAGAACCCCCTCTGTTACTCTCCGATATGTTCCCAGGCTGCCCCCTAATTTATGACCTTTGACCTGCTCATCAACAGAGCCTCAGAGGTTCTTGCTTTGATGTATGCCCAGGATCTCTCTCCTCAGTAACTCTGGACCTATATTCAGAGGATTACAACTTTCTCTGTTGTCTATTACACCACAATAAACATCACCACAGGTGCTGACTCTGGAATCAAGTGTCATTTAGAGTAGCAACAGCAACTAAACCCTGCAATGCTTTCTAAGACAAGTATATGATGCATATAACTGAAGAGGGTAAGAATTAAGCTGGAATCCTCCAGCAAGAGAAGAACAATTTAAAGACACAGGGTTCACCATCTCCAAGACAAGAGTATAAAAAAGGAAGGTATTGTGGAATATTAATATGTAAAATGTGTTACATTTAATTATATTGCGAAATATTAATTTATGTAAAGGCGTGTTGCATTTGTTTAGGCATTTGTTTATGCTGCCTTTGTTCAGTTACATAAAGATGTGTGGCTGTTTTATATTGTTTGTGTAAGGCACCTGATTGACCTAATAAAAAGCTGAGCAGCCAATAGCTAGGCAGAGGAGGGATAGGCGGGGCTGGTGGGCAGAAAGGATAAGTAGGAGGAGGAATGTAGGCTTGAGAGAGAAGAGAGAGCAAGGAAGAGAGGGAGGGAGGCGCCTGTGCCAGTCAGCCAGACTGCAGAAGCAGGAAAAGAGGGGCGTGCAGAATGATAGGACCAAGCAGATGCCCGGACAAGCCGCTCAATCTTAGACATCAGCTCAGTTTCAGCTTTCGGAGACTGAACAAACACTTCCTGAGGAAAAAGCCACGAATAAGGGGAAAATCAATCTCCAACGCCCCCAGCAGCAGGGAGGAGTCCAGGACAAGCCTGAGCAGGTCAGGGCTTGGGACTTGTCCAGGCCTGCCCAAAAGTAGAAAACTGTAGCCCTGACTAAACACTGACTAGTCCTAGCCAATTAAAACATGCTAATATGATTTCCACTTGCTTAAGTCAATCATATCGAAAATGATTTAACTTCCTTAGGCACTCCCCTCTATAAGGCTTAAAAGAAGCCCCCACCTGCCTCTCTGGGTTGTGGACATCTTGTCTTTGTGAAGGATGGTTGGCCCCATCAGGCTGGAATAATAAAAAAAAGACTTTTTGCTTTTGTGTCAGATGTGGTCTCTTGGTGGTCTTTGGGGGTCTTGGCTCTGGGTACAACAGTAAAAAGCCCTGAGGCAAATCATAAATTAAGAGAAACAAGTTAAATTAAGATATAAGAGCTAGTGGGACAAGCATAAGATAAGGCCAAAGTCTCTGTGTCACGATTTGGGAGCTGGTTAGCAGCCCAAGAGCTACATTTGGTGTTCTAATGTGGAGCCTGAATTTCCACTTAGTGCCTGAGATAACTAGAAAAAAAGACAGGTCCAGATAGAAAAATATTCTAAACAGATTACAGTGTATTTATAATGTGCATAGGCTTAAGAAAGAAAATTGGTATAGACACTCATAGAAAATAATGGTTATAAAAAATATAGTCATTAAAAAGAGAGTAAAGTAATATAAAAGAAAAAAGCCTCATAAATGTGTGGGAAATATGCCAGGAGGTCTGGATCCTGTGTGGTTTTGTGTTGACTCTGAAATTCTTTAAATGCTGATGAGTGAATTGCATCTGTTGAGAGACATGGGATTATAAAATGAACTGTTGAATTAAACCATCCTAGATACTTTAGGAATGCCTTAACCTTAAAATGGAATTCAGAAAATGTATTGCATTGGAAGAGAGGTTATGCTTTTGTTTCCAAGGGAAATGAAAGGCTGTGGATTCCTTCAAGGTTAGTAGAGATCAGGTTTGATTGGAGATGTCAGGGGCTATGAGAGTTACAGCAGGTGACAACTAGTGTTCTGATGTCAACCCACCAGAGGGGTGACTCTCTAATGGAGGTTAGTTTTGCCCAGACAAGGTCTACAGGACCATCAACTCTAAAAACTGTTGCTTGCTTTTTCTAAAGCCATTGGTGTCTCCCCAATACCTGCACTGCAGTGTGTAGTCTCATGATTGCATCTCAGTCTTATGGGCACATATGTCTGCAGGTGGTCATGAAATGACTTTTCATTTAACTATATAGTTTTGATGTATAGAATACATATGGGGACATGCTTCATAATTGGATCTATTTGTCTTCAAGGACAGTGGACACTTAAAAGCCTGACTTCCTCCACTCTGTGAGACCTCTGGTGAGAGAATTTAGTCACATAGTCAGAGAGCTTGTCTGATTCATAGTCCTTCCTGGTATGGAGGCTGGGTCTCCCAACTTTACCTGCAGTCTACTTGGGAAAGTGCTAACCTCACCTGACCCCCATGCAAACCCTAAAAAAGCTATTAAGTCCCTACACTTACCCTCACTTCTGTTTATTGATGTAGATTTTAACCTAGGAATATAGTTTCATGCATGAACTCCCTTCCTCATAGAACTTAAAGCCTCCTAAATAGGCCTTCTTGTCTCTTAGCGCTGCCTGGGCATCCTTCTAGCCACACTGCCCTAGGGCCATAAAGATGCTGACTTTGTCACTTGGGACAGCTCTTATCTGCTTGTGTGTGTATGTGTGTGTGTGTGTGTGTGTGTGTGTGTGTGTGTTGTATATATACTTGAAATGTTGCAACAGGGGCAGAAGAATAAAGAACATGATTTGAACAGCACATGTATGAACACATTCTGTACTTCTTAGACTAGAAATTTTCCAACTTCTTTCAGTATGCTGAGGCAACTGACCTGAACCTTGGCAGGGAGTGAGTAGAGCTGGACTCTGCTGGCCCCCATTATGGGAGAGACCTCCTGAAAATTATAGCTACAGATATAAAAAAATAAGCCAAGATCAACTATAAGACAGGTGACAGCTTGCTGATCTCTCTGCATGGGAACAGTTTTGAGAATGACAACAAATGTTACAGCTAGTTTTCCCAGGGCTTGACCATTATCTCATTTTTCTCAGGGTCCTCTAAAGAGGCTGTCACCCTCAGACTACAGGAAGAAGTTCAGTGAACACAATGCCCACATTCCCAAGAAGTGGGGTAGGTGGGTTTTGGTCATTTGGTGGGTTATGGATTTTGTCATCATCTAGGGAGGATATAAATAATATAGGATAAAAAGGCAACTATTAACCTCAAATATTTTGCATTGGTATGGATTTGGTATATTGATATAAATTTCAAGTCATTTTGGTTTACTGTATATGTTTCTACTCTTGTTTGGGGTATTATACTTATGCAGCTCATTTAAAAATGTAATGTATAATTAAGACATACAGATTAGTAGTCATTTTATAATAATCAAACTTGTAGTCATGTTAGGTATGTTTTCAAGTTTAAACAGATATATTTTAGATAGATAGATGCTCTTCAAATGCTTCAGAGATCTAGAGAATATGACATTTAAGCTGTTTAGTAACATAGGGTTTCCATGACAGTGAGACATGACTGCTCCTGGCAGTACCAATCTACTTCATAAAAGACTGATGAGCATAAAGAACCTTCATATGGAGTTTGCTTTCATTGTGGCATAGCTAACCATTTAGACAAGAAAGTGCCCTTGCCTCAACTGCTGACGGAATGCTGCGTATACTGGACAAGCGAGACGCAAAGGAAAGGGACTGCCAAACTTTGCCAAAGCAAGGTGGAACAGTCCTCCAAAATTTCTGCTTTATAGAAAAGTTTGCCAGATATTCTAGGCCTGTGGACTGAGGATGGATGCTCCAGTTGTGCAGAGGAAACTCGGGTGACTGTCCAGGCAGCTAACTGTTTCTGTCATTACCTTGGTGTTGGAAGTTGCTTGCTCTGTACTTCCTGTTTACTCAAGTAATATTTTATTCTTCTGGGGTCTTCGATGGAGTCGAAGACTACATAGATATACAGTTTTTCTGAGTCATGATGAAGGTAAATTAGGTACAAAGTTTGGATTCATCAAGATAGAATAAGAAATGGAGTATTTTCTTGAATTTGCCAAATAAAAAAGGACTAGATATGGTAAATGTAATTTTTACTTGGTAGTTGTTCTTATTGCATATACTTTTACAGTGTTAAAGTTAAAACCTTTCTTTTTAGACAAAACGGGGGAAGAGTTGTAGAATATTACTTTAACTATATAAAGATGTGGTACATCTGCTTACGTTGTGGACTATTTCTTTAACTATGTAAAGGTGCATTGCATTTGTTTATGTTGCCTTTGTTTAGTTATGCAAAGATGTTTTGCTGTTTTATCTTTCCTGCCTAAGGTACACGATTGGTCTAATAAAAAGCTGAACTGTCAATAGCTCAGCACAAGAGGCATATGCAGGACTGTCAGGCAGAGAGAATGAGTAGGGGTAGGAATCTAGCTTGAGAGAGAAGAGAGAATGAGAAAGAGTGAGAGGTGCCTGGGGCCAGCTAGCCAGGTAGCTGCCAGACAGACAGACAGACACAGAAGAAGCAGGAAAAGCAGGACATGCAGAATGAAAGAAAGGTTAAAAAGCTCTGAGGCAAAAACATAGATGGAAAGAAACAGATTAAATTAAGATATAAAAGCTAGTGGGACAAGCATAAGATAAGGCTAAGCATTCAATACCAATAATAAGTCTGCATAGTGAAGTGATTTGGGAGCTGGTTGGCAGCCCAAGAGAAAGTCTGCTACAAATAAACATTCAACAAAACTTGCAACCTCTCTAGAAACCATAGAGATGCAAACAAGACATCAGTGGATAAGCACAATCTTCAAGTATGCGAGTATGAAACATTGACAGGGACAGAGGCTGGATTCCATCAGATCCTGACAGAGAGAATGACAGTCATTCAGCTCCTCTGCGGCCAAGGCCAAAACAGCAATAGTTAGGGACATTAGAACCCATGACATGCAGTCATTTCCCCCTTATGGTTAAATCCTGGGAAAAGATCTCTGCCAGAATTATCTTACAAAGGTTCTGGAATAAAGATCACAGTCTGGGCTTGTTAGTTTTTTTTGTTTTTGTTTTTGTTTTTTTGACAAAACCTAGAGTCATTTTGTAAGAGCAAACATCAAATGAGAAAACGCCCCCCCCCCCCCCGGCGTGCGGGCAGACCTGGGCTGCATTTTCTTGATTGATGATGGTGGATGCAAAGGACCCAACTCTCTTTGGGGGTGCCACTCCAGGGCTAGTAGTCGCTCTGGGCGCTATAAGAAACTAGGCTGAGCAAGCCAAGAAAGAGCAAGTCAGTAAGCCCACTTCTCCATGGCCTCTGCTCCAGCTCCTGCCTCCTGTTCCTGCTCTGGTTTCCCTCAGTTCTGGAGTATGACCTGACAATTGTAAACCCAAAATAAAACCTTTCATTTTCAAGTAGATTTTGGTAATGGTGCTTTCTCACGGTGATGGAGACCTAACTAACACACAGCCAAACTCTGAACTTCTTTCTTCCTGGACCTTAAAACTTCCCCACATCATTTGTATGAAGTATAAAATGGAGCCAAAAGATGTGCTGGGCATAGAAGGGACCTTGGACCAGCAATCCTCTCAGTCTAGATGGGGCCACTTGTCAGGATGTGGATTCTCCCAGAATGCTCACTCTGTCTCATTCTCCTTTAAATTCTGTGGAAGGCGAAACAAAGGGAGAAGCCCCCCACGGCTTTAAGTCAAACCCTTAATTTTATTTGAATATAGTTTTTTTTTGTTATTTAATTACTGCCATCTTTTTCTTTTCCTTTTTTTTAAGCTTCAAGATTGCTGGGTAATTTTTGTATCCATGCATATTAGCCTGAAAGTCCATGAAGATCCCGCCACATTATCAAGGTCAGAACGAAGACCCCACTTTGCGGCCATCTAACTCCGTCTGGAAGAGCGACAGCTTCCACTGCTGCTGGTTTCCACTGGCGAACTGTGTGCTGCTGCTCCTGTCTTCCCACGTGGGCGGTTTCTCTTCACTGCCTGCTCGGCAGTGTCTTTGTCTTCTCCATTACACACGGACATGAGTCTCTGGAAGCCACCAACAGCTTCCTCTGGATCCAACTGTGAGAAGAAACAGTGGTCTCATGAGGCCACTCAGACCTTTTTCTCTTCTTCAGATATCGCCTTGAAAGCTCTGGTAGGGCCTTTGATTAGAACCTTTTGAATTTAGAAAGACCCAGTGACCACAACTTTTTAAAGACCTCAGAGCTTTTTAACCTTTCTTTCATTCTGCATGTCCTGCTTTTCCTGCTTCTTCTGTGTCTGTCTGTCTGTCTGTCTGTCTGGCAGCTACCTGGCTAGCTGGCCCCAGGCACCTCTCACTCTTTCTCTCTTATTCTTTTGGTCAGCTACATGACGTTGATGGATAAATTACTTCAAGAGATAGAGACAGAATGACCTTGCGAATCAGTCAGTATTTAGGAAGCAGGTGATAGACCTAAATTAAGAATTTGAGTTGTTTCAGTCAGAGACTATGGAAATTTCTTCAGGTAAAAGAGATCACAAGCCAGTGGCCCTTCTGAGCCTGGGACCCCGAGGTAAGCTATAGGGTTTCCAGAGGAAGCTGTGGTAAAAGCAGCTTAATGGGAGTCATGGCAAAGACACGGTGCCAGGGAGGAGCTGGGGCAACCATCCTAAGTTGCTTTCCTTCCCTCCCTGTTCATATGGGTAGTTCCCGTGGGGCATACTCACGTAGATTCAGAGAACCTGGGAGCTTTGTATCAGCCTCTTATGAGGGGCAGTAGGCACCAGAACTCTAGCTTGTGGGAACATATTTCAAACACACTTGGGTTCCACATGTATGGCAGCCTGCAGGGCCACCGCACTGTGAAAACTGTTCCCAGGGGAGTCAGATTCCTCAGGCAGTTTACATGCAGTTCGGTCATGCTCTAATGCCCTGCCAGTCTCCTGGCGAGGTTTTCCCCGACTGGCACACAGCGAGGCTTTGAGTGTACAAATACAGATGACTCACAGGAGGAAGAGGTGGCAGGGCTTGAGCCTCCAGGGAATACGATAAAATAGGAGCAGATACAAATGGCTGTAGTGCCAGCTGCTGGCTCACATGAAGAGCAGCGATCTGTTTTGAAGAATCTTAACATGAATCTTCATTTTAAAGGATACGTCCAGATAATATTAAAAAAAATCATACAGGTCACTGTATTCTCTGTACTTTCAGAATTGAGATTTGTATTTCTTAACTAGGTGAAAATTTGAGAAAATTATGTGTATTACTTCTATGCTATAGGGGTTTTTACAGTGATAATACGCCTCTGCCCACCAAAACTGGGATGGGTACTTTGCATTGTCGCAGTCTGGAATTACCTGGGAAGGGAATCTCAGTGAGGGATTGTATGGTTGGTCTATAGGACGTTTGTCTTGGTCACATTAATTGACGTGAGGAGACCCAGACCATTGTGGGTGGCACCATTCCCTGAGTTGGGTCCCAAATTGCATTAAAAGTCTAGGAAAGGAAGTATGTGTGCATGGGTTTTTCTCTGGCCCTGACTGTGGATGTAATGTGAACAGCTGTTTCAAGATTCTGCTAGGATGGACGGTAATCTGGAATTGTGGCCCAAAGGCTCACGGAATTGAAACTGCGACGAAGACACAACACGTGACTGATTCCTGTTAACAAGAGAGTAAGATTCTGGTTGGCACCCAGGAATCTGGATAAGGCAGGAACACAGGTGGGAGAGCGGCTGTCCCACCTCTACTTCTGACCCCTCTCACATCCCCTTTCCTCCCGCCCAGTGGTGCGCATGCGCAATGTGTACTCGTCAGGAGCCTGGCACACGGCCATCTGTTTCTGTGAAAAGAGAGCAGAAAGAAAGCAGAAGGGAAAAGTGGAGAATAAAGGAAAGCAAGCCAGGGAAGAAGAGAGGGAGGGCTGGGGGCGGAGAGGCAGCAAGCGCGAAGTCAGCTTACAAACCATTTATTGTTAAGAGATGTGTACGGAGCTAGAACTTTTACTTGAAGTACAGTAGGAAATTAGTATCTGCGATGCAGCTTGAAGGGTGAGCACATTTTGACAATGAAAAGACAGCAGGGCTGGCAGAGGGTGGGGTCTGAGAACTGGCGTCTGTGGGGTTCTCGGTGCTGGCTAGACGTGGAATCAGGGACACTGTCCAAGTCTCGGGCTCGGATCTTAGGCTTTATTTGGATCTTCCTGCGGGGGAGCTGTTGAAAGATCCGGTGATGGAGCAGGGGTCAGGCCGTGAGTAGTGAACGTGGGTTGAGTGCTTGCTGTGGATCAGCATTTTCAAGTCCCTTACACCGTTGGGGGAGAGGGTACAGAATGTTTAAATCTCAAGGATGGAAAACGCTTTAACTTTGCTGGGAGGGGAAACTGGAGAGCAAACCAGGGTTTTGAATACGCTAGGCCAGTGCACCACGGCCGAGCTACATCCCCAGCCCGCGTTAACAAGTTAGTCTGTGTGCGCGCGCGCGTGGGTGTGAGTGTGTGTGCACGTGTGTGTGCGTGAGAGGGGCGGGGTATGCATATATGTGCACATGTGTGAGGGTCTAGCCCTGGGGGAGGGGCAGAGGTTCATGTCAGATGTCTCATTACTGTTCTCCATCTTTTTTTCTTTTTCTTTTGGTTGTGACAGGGTCTCTAGTTGAACCTGGAGCTCACTGATTGACTATATTGACTGGCCAGTGGGCCCTGGGAGCATACATACCATCTCCACCTCCCAGGCGCATGCTAGTTTCTTACCTTTGTCTTTAACCATGGATCCATCTCCTCAGTCCCAGCTTGTTCACTCTTTGCACAGCAACCCCACGAGATGGTCCTTAAGTCAATACAAATAATAGAAGAAGGAAAACACTTGCCTGAAACCACCTAACTAGCAAGTGGTGGTACTGATGTGTGTGATTCCGTAGCGTTGCTGTGATAGTCTCCCACTCACAAACAGCCTCTGTGGAGACTGGGAAGATGCCTCCGTGCACAAAACGCTTTCCTTGTAAGCACTGAACGCTGGAGGCCAGTCTCTCCTGCCCAGCTAGGCTTGGCAGCACACGATAATCTCAGTGCTGGGGGAGGCGGATCTCCAGGACTTGGTAGCCAGGCAGCGTAGCCTACTCAGCAAGTTTCAGGTTGATGATAAACCCTGTCTTTAAAAACAAGGTAAGAGGCTGAAGAGATAGCTCAGCAGTTAGGAGCACCGGCTCCATTTCCAGAGGACCTCAGTTCAATTCTTAGCACCCGTACAGTTATTGACAACTGTCTGTAGCTTTAGTCCCAGGGGATCCAGCACCTTCTTCTGGCCTTCATGGCCACTGCATGCACATGGTGTCCAGACACATATGGGCAAAACACTCATACATGTAAACTAAAATCTTAAAAAAATTAAATAAAAACAAGGTGACTGCCCTGGGAACACATTTAAGGTTGATCTCCAATATCCACACGTACTTACACAAGCACGTGTGCACGTGTACACATGTGTGCACACACCTGCCAGCTCTCCTTCACTCAAATGGAGGACACGAAGAGATGGAAAGTGGTTTGATCCTTAAGGAAGCAGGAGTTTCATGAAGGGGAGACAGGCCCTATCATCATCGCAGGAAGCAAGGCTCGGGCGTCATCCTCCTGCAGTGCTGAATCTCAGAAATCGGTCCCTTGTCTGGAGAGTCCAAAGAGTGTTTCCTGTTTGAAAAGACAGTTACGTAGGTGAGAAGGACTCTGACAGGACTTACAGAGCTGGCTCAGAAGAAAGGCATGTTTTCAAGAGGAATGAGGGAAAGGGGCAGCTCAGGAAACAGATGGTATTATCCACAGAGAAGAAGCAGGTTAGCACAGTGGTTCTCAACCTTCCTGATGCTGCGACCCTTTACACAGTTCCTCAGGTTGTGGTGACCCCCAACCATAACATTATTTTGTCATTTTGCTACTCTTAAGAATTGTAATGTAAATATCTCATGTGCAGGATATCTGGTGTGCAACCCCTGTGGAAGAGACTTTCGGCTCCCGAAGGGTCAGAATGCACAGGCTGAGAAGCACTGACTCAGAGGAAGATGGAGAGTTTAGAATCGGAAAGCCCAATTGAGGGGCAAGTGAATAGGAAGGTACAGAATGTCTCCTGGGAGTCTGGTCTGGTGTGGTGGGGAAGAAGGCAGGTGAGTGGTCAGGACGGGGTGGAGGCAGGGGAGGAAGGTTCAGAAGCAGGATATCCGAAGGGTGGCCTCACAGCGGAGTATCAGACACATTCACATCTAGTGGATGTGTTCCCTCTCGATCCACAGGTCAGCTGTGGGGGATGAGAAATGAGTGTTTAAAGGAAAGAGAACAAACATCATCTACACTCCCCCAGAAGGGACAGCTGGGTCCCTAACAGCCCTGTGCACTATATTCTACCACTGAATCTTTTCAAGAGTCAAGCAAGTCTTCACACAAAGGGGACTGTCTGTGTCAGTGTGGTATTTTCTCAAACATAGGATGAGAATTGGGGGACTTGGTCTTTTGTGGGAGGAAACCACATTTGGAAAAAGTGAAGCAAATTAAGATCTAGTATTTTGGTGAAAGTATTGTGCTTCTAAAGGGAGAAAAACAATGTTTGAAATTAGCTCCAGAGGCAATGTAAAAGGGTGACTCCTATTTCCTTAAAATAGAGAATTGTTGTTAAGATCATCAGAGAGGGAAGATGGCCAAGGAGGTAAATGGTTTCCATCCAAGGGGACTCAAGTGACCTTCCATGAAGATCAAACTGCCAGGATAAGGGAAAGACATGAGTAATGCTCACTAGTGAACATCTCTTTAAACTTTGCCCCCTAGGTGTATCCATCTGGGATGTGACTCAGTGTCACCTGCTGAAGACACAGGCTGAGGACTGGAGTCATCTGAAGTTGGTTAGAAAGGACCTGTGCCTGGTTTCCCCGCCTGGGCTCTGTCTATCTAAGCAGGACCTGTGCCTGGTTACCTGCCTGGGCTCTGTTAGTATCTAAGCAGGACCCTGATGTCAGTATTTTTAAAGATTCTGTTCAATTTTATTTTTTAACAAGATGATGGCCATGGGCAGGAAGAAAAGGTCAGAGTCAGATCCGATGGAGGGTCTGGAACCTTCCAAGTCCTGAGTCATTACAATCTCATGGCTGTGGGAATGATGTCCTTGCTTTGTCAACGATGAGGGTATGTCTGTGAGAAGCAGAGCTGCACAGGGCCCTTAGGAGGACAGCGAGCCTAGATGACGTGGGGATCTCCATGAAGGTGCTTGCACATGCGGCATGCTGGCCATTGCCGGCAGAGAATTGAAGGTGTCACAGCGAAGTGTGGTGAGAGTAGACAGAAACTGCTCACACAAGCAACAGCCAGCACTCGGAAGATCAGTCGGCCATTCTGTCCAGTTGGTTCTTCTCTACCAACTCAGAAACCGGGATTTGAAGTGAGTATAGTCCTAAAGCATAGAATTCCCATAAATAAAAACGGGAAGCCCACCCCCTTTATTTTCCATCTTCATGGATTTTTTTGTCCCTTCTTTCTCTCCTCCTCTCTGACACCCTCTAATTAGAGCTCTCATCAGCGCCTCTGGCGCCCTGCGTGCTGTAGGTGGCTGGCGTGACATTGGATGCCTGCCCCTGCAGCGCTATCAGGCACCCCGCAGCGCACAAACAAAAAACCAGAAAGCCTGACCTAATATTTTCCTATGAATAGACTGAGCTTTCTCTATCAAGAGAAAAGGTGTTTGTGTGCAACTGTTTGCACAGAGATACGATACACATATAGGCACAAACACAGAGGACCTTGGACAACAGTGTCCTGTGTGACTGCTTTAGTTAAAAAAGAGTTGAGCTCAAAAATATTTTTGTGGGTCCCCAAATAGATTAGAAGCTCCCGAGAGACTACTGCAACATTTGCAGCTGTTTGAAGGACTGAAATCAAGCACAACCTTCTTGGTCTGAGTCTAAAGAAACATCCAGAAAGCAGATCATCTTTCTCCCCTTCCTCCCAGATCTTTAATAACACCACAAAATAGAACATTATTCTTTGCTTCGAAGACAGGCATTTTAGAATCCATGCAGTTCTAGTCCGCCAGCTGCACAGGGTGGAAGAATGCCCTACCCCAGCCCCACAGGCACACACACAAGTAGTATTTACCAAATGACCACTCTAAGCATCTAAGACGAACACTGGCATCATTTCTACCCAGGGGCTCATTCTTCTGTGAGCGCTGGTTCCTTCCCTCTGTGGGTGCTGAGATGCTAAATGCTGGTGATGATGGTCAGAGCTGAAGTAGCCATAGCTGGGAGAATTTTCACTCATAGGGAGAGGAAGACATAAAAGTCGTCACAATAACACTACAGGGCTGGAGAATCAGAAATACAGTAGCCATGCGGACCCATCCAAGAGCACGATGCCCTGAATTTTTCACGTGAACACTGAAAGTCATTGCGGATGACTTCCCCTGGGAGGCCCAGTGCAGGCAGAGGGTAGCACTGACACCTTAACTGGTTGGTGTATATTTATCAGAGATACTGTCTCAGTTTGCCTGTGACTGTGTCAGTGACACCCGTTGTTCTAGAGTAAGCCTATTCTGATGCTCGCACATGTTCAGACAGATCATAAAATCATCACTCTAGTAAAAACTGAGAGAGAGATGGGCTGGAGAGATGGCTTAATGGTTGAGAGCATTGGCTGCTCTTCCAGAGGACTCAGATTCAATTCCCAGCACACACATGGTGGCTCTCAACCATCTGTGACTCCAGTCCCAAGGGAACTTAGACCCCTTATATCCTCCTTTGACCTCTATGGTGAAAAGACTGCATGGAGGCAAAACTATCCATACACATAAAAGCAAAATTAAACACACAGAGACAGAGAGAGAGAGAGAGAGAGAGAGAGAGAGAGACAGACAGACAGACAGACAGACAGAGAGACAGAGACAGAGACAGAGAGAGAAAGAGAGAGACAGAGAGAGAGAGACAGAAACAGAGAGAAGCAGTCTGGACTCTTAGAGAAGGCACAGTACCCCGGAACCACATCTGGTTTATCACACACAGTTACATGTATGTAATACATACATGTAAAAGGTGAGTTTTTGTGTACAGTTATCCAAGGATCAGGGTTAATGGTACACAGTTGACCATGGAGACAGGTTTAGCTGATCTCAGTAGGAGCAACCTCTGGAGGGGAGCTGTCTTCAGGTCATCAGTCTCCAGGGAAGAAAGCTATAGTGGACACTTTCTGCACACTGCCTATGTTCATACTCAGTTCTGAGGAAGGAAGGCTCTGCCGTCCCTCTGAGCCTCACCCAGGAAGACTGTCATTCCCATGGGGCTGAGCACTGGGGTCTACGGCGTGACTGAGCCTGTGCCAATGAAACACATTCAGGGGGACACCTTGCACAGGCCTAGCACAGAACAATGGCTCACTGGTCATAGCTATGGTCACTGTTATTGTGGGGCATGTGGCATGGCTTCTCCTGTCTCAATACATATTGGTTTTCAAATCCAGCTGGACATATACATATGCTGGTAAATGTGTTTCAAATACAGATATGCAAAACCTACCTAGTCAGGCATGCTGGGAATGAAAAACTCTAGAAAACAACACAAAACAAAAAAACAATGGGTGGTGGCGGCTCATCGCCTTAATCCCAGCACTTGGGAGGCACAGTCAGGTGAAGCTCTGAGTTCAAGACCAGCCTGGTCTATAGAGCAAGTTCCAGGACAGCCACAGCCACTCTCACAAAACAAAGACAATCAAATGAACAGGAATGAAAAGCAAGTCCACATGTGTCCTGATGCTGAAGGAAGTTTTTAATCAAAGGCTTGCTACACCAAGAATCTATTTTATTTTTCCCAAAAGAAAAATTCATAATTCTATTTACATAGCATTTACATCTATGTGTATAAAATATATGTGTATATGTGTACTCAACATGGCCAAACATTTAATCTCCAGTAACTTCTCGGGTTGTAAGATTACTGATTTAAATAATCTCTTGGGTTATCGTACTTAATATGTTTTTAACATTTTAAAAGATGAATGGTCTTAAATTAAAATGAATGACAGCAGCCAATAAATTTCTCAATACATTTATTAGATTCCTCAGTAGGAAGGTGAAAATTTTAATCCGCACACATGCTCAATGACTTTTACATTATAAAAAATACCAGGCGTAACTTATTTTTAATAATGGATCTAAAAATTGGCCTTTGTTTTGAAAAGGAAAAAAAAGAGACAGAAAATATTAATGCACTGAGGAAAGCCTTAAGGAACATTCCTGGTGCTAAAATGGAAGTTGCCGTGCCCTCCCTGGCAGATTTTCCCACTGTGAACACTGTCCTCACAGCTCCACCATCTACAAATGTTTAGAGCATCTCATTAAAGGGCTAGAGGGGAGGGCTAGGCGCCAGGAGAACAAAGGGGGTCCCTCTTTGTGAGCAGAGGCCATGGAAGTCAGTAGGAAGATTAGGGTCTTTGGGTGGGGTCAGGGTATTTGTGACATCCTCTATTTGATGATGCGCCTGTCCCCTCGGGTCTCTCCATTCAATGACAGAGATGCCCATCTTGTAAAGTAGCATTCACGGTGGCAGGCTTCCTTGTGGCACCTTGGTACAGAGCTCGGTGGCCAGCCTTCCCCTCCCTGCCTCTGTCTTCCCTACTGCCCACTTGTAGCCTCCACCCCAGCCACCCATGGCCCACTCTCCTGTGGTGTCCTTCTTCTGGCTAGCCTTGGTGTCTGTCACCCTGCTGTGAAGAGACACCACGGGCATGGCAGTTCTTTAAAGGGAAGCATTTAACTGGGCGCTGGCTTACAGCTTAGAGGGTCAGCCCATTAGTGTCATGGCAGGCAGCATGGTGGCACTCAGGCAGACGTGATGCTGGAGAGGTATCCGAGAGTGCTATAGCTGAGTTGGTATGCAGGAGAGAGAGAGGAGAGAGAGACATTGGACCTGGCTTGGGTCCTTGAGACCCCCACTGACATACTTTTCCAACCCCTCCCAGGTAGTGCCACTTCCTAATGACCAAATATTCAAACCTGTGAGCTTCCTTTTGACTAGGAATTCAAACCACCACATGGCCCTTCCCATCCCTTCCTTTCAACCTTCCTCCCATCCCTTGAATGGTCCCTTTCTAATTTCCTGACCTCTGCCCGATAGAAACACACACACTAAAATTAGAAGGAAGGACTCACATGTGAGAGAAAACAAGTAGTGATTGTCTCTCAGACTGGGCTGTATCACTTGATATCGTATTTTCTATTTTCATCAATTTTCCTGTTTTGTTTTCCTTTACAGCAGAATGAAATGTCATTATGTGTATAGACCACATTTTCATTGCTATTCATTTGCTGATGGCCATCAGACTGGTTCTATTTACTTGCTGTTGTGAATCAGAATGGCAATAGTCATGCGCGGGTACCTCTGTGGTAGGCTGTGGGGTCCTTTGGGCTCATGCCCAGGAGACTACAGAGACATTTTCCCAGAAATGAAGCTGGGGAACATGTTTCCATGGCACTGGAGCAAGGGTTAACAGAGGAACTCATGTTCTCCTTAGAAAAACCTGAGCTTGCTGGGCAAGACAGTGGGAACTGTTTTATCCATTACTGACTGACTACATTTAGGTGATTATATGCTTCTCTCTCTCCCCTCCCTCTCTCCCTCCCTCCCTCTCTTTCTCTCTCTCCCTCCATCCCTCCTTTCCCTCCCTCTCTTTCTCCCCCCCGTGTGTGTGTGAATGTGTGTGTGTATGTGTGTGTGTGTATGTGTGTGTGTGTGTGTGTGACTGACAACAGATTGCCCCTCTCATATAGTTTGAATATATGATGGTGGGAAAGAGAAGGCCTGGCAACAGGTCATGCTTCTATGACGCTGAGCCAACGGCAGGCGTCCCCGCCCCCAGCTGACCACAGGACTACCAGGAGACGCAATCCCTCTCCCAGGTGCACTGTGTTTTTAGGTCAGCTGCTTCCTGCCCATTTCCAGTTTAGAATATTTTTAACTTTGAATGGGGCCTATCACTGTACGTGGAGGAGGAGACTTTGTTGGGTTGGTGATGCTCTCCAGACATCATTGCAATGAAACTCAGGTGCTGAGCACTCTCTCTGGCCTGAGCACTCTCTCTGGCCTGAGCGAGTTTTCTGGGCATTCGTTTGTTTGCCCCACACCAGGTCGGCTATTTAGGCTCTGTTACTACATGCTTAGAAGTTGTGTCTTTGCAAAAAGCTGGCTGCGGTTCAGGCCAGTTGCCTAGAAACAAGAAACTGTGAAGTGTGTTTAGTCTTAGCAGGCTTGTCAAGGACTCCCGTCTTTTGCTTCGACTACAGAATCACACCTATCACAAAGAAGGTGCGGTGACTCACGCCTGTAATTCCAGTGTGGAGGAGGCCGAGGCCGAAGGAAGACTGTGCATGCCGGACCAGGCGAGGCTGCATTGTCTAAAAAAAGGCCAAGGACCAGGTGTGGTTGTATATTTGCGGTGCAGGATGGTAACAGGAGCGTCAGGAGTTTGGGGCTAGCCTGTGACAATAAGTTGCCATTTCAAAACAGAACAGTTAAATAAGCAAAACCCAAAGGGATTCCACGTTCTGACTCCTTACATTCTGACATGCCATCAGGAAGGA
Organism: Alexandromys fortis; assembly: GCF_014885135.2. Classification (NCBI taxonomy): domain Eukaryota; kingdom Metazoa; phylum Chordata; class Mammalia; order Rodentia; family Cricetidae; genus Alexandromys; species Alexandromys fortis. The sequence goes on along the minus strand of NW_026068068.1, from coordinate 1,791,288 downwards.
CAGGTGACATGAGGAGACCAAGACCACAACTCAGTGGCAGAGAGTCTTCCATTTGCACGGAGGCAGGGCAAAGTCCTTTTCCAGCACCCATCCCTCTGGCCTCGCCTGCCCTGTGTAGTAAGCCACTCCATCCTTCCCTTTCCACCAGGCCAGAAGATCAAGGGCCTCAGAGTGGAGCCGCGTAGTATTTTACTTTACTCAGCTCTTGTGACAAAGCAGCTCAGGGAAGGGAGAGCTTCTTTGGGGTTGTGGTTTGAGGGTTCACTCCCTCACTGTGGCACGGGCTGGAGGCAGCTGGCACATCGCCTCAACAGTCAGGACACAGGGAGTGATGGGTATTGATGCTCCACTCGTTCTCGCCTTTCTTGCAGTCAGCACGCAAGACGGCGCTGCTCACATTCGGCACGGGTCTTCCTACTTAGCTAAGCATCTCTGGGAAAGCCCTCGCAGAAAGGCTTAGAGGTTTGTCTCTTGGGTGATTCTAAGTTTCCTAAAGTTGACAGCCAAGATAACAAGTACGCCAACCTTTGCACTGCTCGTAGGGAAAGCAACTGGAAGTTAAGAACTAGGTCCAATGCCTTTCACTATCCACACTCCCTTCATGTGCCTGCATGGATCCAGAGAGGGGGATGCTCACTCCTACAGCACCCAGAGACCCACAACAGTCACTGGTGAACTGTCGCCAGCACCCGATCCAATGACATCAACCCAGACAAGTGATTTACAGTTAGAAACCATCATCATTGATGTTCAATGATTATGTTCATCATGAAAATTCAGTGGAGAGGCTGCTCAGAAGCTCTGAGCTGAATGCCACCGACCCGGCTCTGATCTGCCATCTAAGGTCAGTAGAGCCTACCAGTAACTGCCTGTGCAGCGGTGCCGCCTTGCTGCCCCTTCTGACTTCGCTGGCCACCATGGGCTGTTATTCTGCTCACTGTCATCTGGTAGCTGGCTGTGCTTTCAGGAAATTACTTGTGGCCACTTAGTAATAGCATTGTGAAAGTTAAGTTGGGATTGTTTCTGACTCCAAATTTACCCCTTCATAAAATCTGAAATAAAAAAATATCTGGCTTGGCTCAGCCTCTACGTATTTTTGAGAAACCCAGCTGGGCAAGTGGGTATGAAGGAAGACATCTAACCAAGAACTGGCTGGCCATGTTTTGGAGAACCTGGAGACCACCCCCTCCCCCCATGAGCTGTTTCCAGGGAACAAAGGAGTTGAGAGTCTTTAAAGGAGGAGGCAAACAACTAGACACCGTGGTCTCCTCCCTTTTCTTTCCTCTGGCGGTGCATCTTAAACCCTGTGCTGTCAATATAGAAGTTTAGCAATCTAGTTTTCAATGTCAGGAGGTTATAATTTGCCATCTGTGTCTGTCTGTTTGGGATACTTTAATATAAAAATGGTCAACTTTGTCTTAATTTTCAGACTTGGTTTGTTTAAGATATCATCTCATGTAGCCCAGGCTACACTCAAAGTCAACACATAGTTTAGGTTGAGCTTGAACTCTGACCCTCCTGACTGCACCCCGGACTGCCACCATACCCACCTTATATTTTAAATCTTAAAAATTGGTTGTTTTTAAAATGGTTCCTAATGCAAAGATCCTCATAAAACCTGTAATTAAAAAGAGAATGGCAAGAAAGCTATTCAAAGAGAAAGCTCCTCCCAGCTCTTACTTCTTCTTCTTCTTTACATTTTTGGAAGGAGGTTTAAAAATGGGATTCCCTTGAAGATGCTAAATATTTCCTGGGGCTAGACCTTGGCTCTGCAATGTTGACGGAGTGGCTGGCTCTCCGAGACTGACGACTGTTTCAAACATAAACCAATACCAGAAGCCTCCAGGAAATGCACAGTAGCTGAGTGTTCCACTCACTCCCCACCCTACCAGTACTGTATGGTGCTTTACCCCACCTCTTGGTTCTGCTCCAAGAATTCATGACACTGAAAATTAGCTCATCTTCCTACAATTTAAGTAAGACTTGAGCCAATGCTTCAGTTGCTCTCGGGGACAGGACTAGCAGAGAGGTGGAAGACCCTCCCGGCAGGTCTTGCACGTTTGACTGGACATTGCTTCTTGTTTCACACCAGCGACTGCTGGGTGTCCAACCCCTGGTCCACTTGGTCCACTCAGATCCAGGTGTCCTTTTTCCCAGAGATGTCACTCTCTTGAGCATCTTCTTCCTGATCAGCTAGTGGGACTGCATAAAGTATGTCTACAGTTTACCAAAATGTTCCAACAGGACAGTGGTTCTCAACCTCCTAATGCTGTGACCTTTAATACACTTCCTCGTGTTGTGTTGACTTCCAATCATAAAGTTATTTTCATTGTTTCAGAACTTTAATTTTGCTACTATTATAAATTGTAGTTTAAAGATATGATATGCAGGATATCTAATATTCAACCCCTTATATGATATTTTATGCTATTGAATAAAAATTCAGCAATCTTCAAATTTTTTAAAACTTGTGTTTGTGTGCACACGTGTGTGTATGCGCATGCTCTTGGAGGTTTCAGAGCCTCTGGAGTTGGAGTTAGAGTGCCTGAGAGTGCTGCCTGGAATGCTGTTGGCCACTGAGCCATCTTTCCACCCATCCTATCCCAAAGTCATGCTTAATATCACATGAATGCTTAGGATTGATGTCAAACTTCTAAGAAGTTTGTGTCCTTCAAATGTGAACGTCAGCATAAGGCAGTGAGTGATCTGACAAGCGAAGCTGAAGACACTTCTGAGCCTGTCCTATGGCACTATTGGGATGACCTCCTGTGAGTTCTTTTGACTTGAATTTCCTGACAGGATAGAGCATTTCTGGCCAGGCATTAGTGAGAACTAAATTCTCCATGTCCACGTTCCATTTCTGATGATTGTGGACACAATACACAACAACTTAGCTTCTGGCCTTGTGCCTTTCACACCCATTTCTCCTTCAGATCACACACACACACACACACACACACACACACACACACCATACTGTGCGTACTTTGGTCAAAATGCCTAGCAAGGAAGCACAATGAACCATTACTCCCTTCCCTGCTCCACACCCTACATTTCCACAGGTCCAGGATGGATGGGCCCTGGACCCACTCAGGTAGGGTTTGCAAAGGGTGCTCTGCCTCCAATACAGCATCTGTGGGAGACTTGGCAAGTAGCATTAGCACATGCATCTTGGTCCAGCTGAGAACTATTATTTACAGTTATTTCCTGATCCCAATGTAATGACTGCCCAAGCTTCAGGAGCCTGGCAGGCTCACCTTCCTGACCACACTGACATCTGCCGAAGCAAAAGGGTACTGCACGGCTAGAAGGCACAGGAATCGCCACACACAGCCTTAAAGAGCAGGGCTACTTGGCATGTGCGAGGCAGGCCCCTCCTCGGCTGGTATTGGATGCCCCGTGGGTCCTATTGCCCCAGAGGAAAAGACACGTGTCTTTCTCTGCAAGCTGGCCTCTGATAGCTTTCTTCCAGGCTTGGCACTGTGGCAGGGCCTTCAGTTTTCGTACAGGTTTGAGCACCTACAAGAACCTAAAATAAATAAATAGACAGATGACAACGATTTATGGCATCTCCTTGAAGGTGGATGCAGGTATCAGTTTGGAGCTTTTGGGAGCTTCCTAGTTGATCCCATGGCACAGGCCTACCAGAGGGATGTGTGGCACATGGCTCAGATCTACAGTAGATTTCTGTCCACACCAGCCAAAGCAGAAGTTCTTGGAATAAGCTATAGTATCTGCTTAAAAGAATAAATGACAAGCTCTCAGGCAATTTCTGTGCCCAGTGACCGTTGCTGGGCAGCAGCTTGCAGTGTCATATTGGCCAAGAGCTTTGTCCAGTAGAATATGTCAGAACGGCACATGCTCCAGCCCTGCCTGAGACCAGTGGCCCTGAGGGTCTAAGGGAGACACAGCAGGCTGTGCTGACAAGCCCTCAGGGGAATCCCTTGCTCACTGGGGTCGTAGGGGTTTCTACTCTAGAATTGTACAGCCTGGATTCCAATGCTAGCTTGACCTCTGACCATCAGGTTATGTAACTTCCCTAAACTACAGATTTGTTAGTAGTCAGTGAGGATGCTATTTGAGTCAACTGAGTGTCTGCGATCATCCTGTGCTGAAGTCCTAACTCCCAAGACCTAGGATGTTTCCCTACAGGGTCACTGGAGATGTGACCCTGCTGGGATACAATGGGTACCTAAGTCAGCATTAATGTCATGATAGAAGGGGGATTGGAGATAGACAGACGTGCAGGGAGAATGCCAGAGCTTCCTCTCCAGGGCCTTCAGGGAGAGCAGAGCATTGCCACACCATGAATCTCACACTCCTAGCTTCCAGGACTCAGGAGAAAATGTGTCCTTTAAGCCACGTGGCTCATCGTCCTTCAGTATGGCCGTCTGTCCCCTGGCATTGAGTAAGGTTCTCTGAGATAATGCGCGCAAAGCTATAGCCGGATGCTTACTGCTGAAGACTGTCAGCGGATGCTTGATTCTGCTACTTAGAGATCCTGTACAGTCTCCACAGGAAGGAGCAGACCCGAGCAAAGGCCACCAAGCATGGCTCTCTGCCCCGTGGATTGAGACAGGGTTGGTAGGACATGCCAGGCCTGCTTGGCCCCAGCTGGAGCCTAAGAAATAGTGGACAGATGGTCATCATTTCTGGTCACCTGTGATCTGGACAGGAACCAAATGGGGGATCAAGCGGCAATGGTGTGTTCGGCTCTGATGAAGTCGCCTCATCTCTAGCGCTCTCTGTGGAGGGCACGGTTGCCTACCATGAGTTTCCCTCTGGTCATAAGAATCTCTGCCCATTACCAATGCCCTCATCTGCTCCGCCTCAGTGTGTTTCTCTGTGTGTGGAAGTTTTGTTAAAACAGCTGGAATGGACTGGAAGTTCCACTTTCTCAGCCCTCACAGCCTCCATTTTAGAACAGGAAGTAGATTTTTGCAGCCAAGTAACCTTTTTTCTCACCTCTGATTGTCCTTTAAGAGGGCAAGTGCTGGGCATTTTTGGAGTTTCCCGGTGTGCAGGCTAGTGTGCAGAGAGCCTTTTCTGCTGTTTCAGCACCCAGTGCTGCGGGGGAGACTGAGCCTTTACAAAACACATGGGAGATGGGGGACTGCCAAACCTCAGAGGCCCTTACTGTTTTAAAGGCTGTTCTAGCCAAGTGTGGTGGCTTGGTGTAGGAGGTTCTTCTGTTTGTGTGTTACTTTCATTGGTTGAATAAAGAGACTGACTTAGCCTTTTGATAGGGCAGCCCTTAGGTGGGTGGAGTAGACAGAACAGGATGCTGGGAAGAAGGGCAGTGTGGCAGACGCCATGAATCTCCTGCCTGAGATGGACGCTGGTTAGACTCATGCTGGTAAACCACAATCATGTGGTGATACACAGATTAATAGAAATGGGTTAATCAAGATGTGAGAGCTAGCCAATAAGAGGCTAGAGCTAATGAGCCAGGCAGTAATTTAATTAATACAATTTCTGTGTGGTTATTTTGGGGGGTAAGCTAGCTGGATGGCGGGAAGCAGCCTGCTTCTCCTTACAACAGATTGTTGCCCAACATGATGGACTAAATCCACTTAAAAACCTGAGAGGGCTTAAAAAGGACAGAGAGAGAGAGAGAGAGAGAGAGAGAGAGAGAGAGAGAGAGAGAGAGACTAATACAGCTTTTTGCTGTTTGCTGGTGGCATGCTGCAGAGAGAATTTCCTGACTCAGCAGCCATAAAAAAAAGTTGTGCCACTTTAAAACACAGCTTCCTGGGCTGTGCTGCCAGTGCGGACTTTGGCTATAAAGCATTTCAATGACATTTGTGGGACCTGGGTGTTTCTGTGCCCACTAGGGTTGGGAGAAAAGTAGCTGAGACCATGCCTGTGACGCAGCGCTCCCTGCCTGGGCAGGCGGCAGGATACTAGGCATGCACAAGCAGCAGAGTATGGCGGATTTCTGCCGCCATACAGAGAGATATTTCCAGGCTGCACAGTGCTCTGCCTGGGCAGATTTGGCTGCATGTGCTGCATGCTCACTCTCAGAGTTAAAGTGCTGAGTGAAGCTCCTGCCTGGCGGCCCCAGAGCTAACAAAATGGTACATCCACCATTTTGAAATTGGAGAGAGGTAGAGCCAACAATCAGAGCAGCAGCAACCAAGCTGCTTAGCATTTTAAAAGCTCTTCAAGACAGCAGAGAATTAAGGACAATGCAATAGGACAGATTCAGACGTAAGTGACCACCTCGAAATGGGTCACAATGTTGAATAAATGCATGTAGGCTTGGGAGAGAAGAAAAGGTGTATAGAGAGTCATAAAATAAAGTTAATGCTTTAAAAAGGGGTGAAGTCTTTAAAGAGAGAGGCAGTAAAAGTATTGATAGATTAAAAGACTAAATAAAAATAAGCCACATAAAAATGGAAAATTCATAAAGAGTCTGGATTATCTGTATTATTGTGTTTTTTTTTTTTTTTGAATTTTTTGACTGTAAAGGAGCTAAGTACAGAGGCACATCTCATTGTGTGGGCTGCTAGGCTAAACCAGGATGTATATTATAAAAGTATCTTGACTTCGGAATTTGGGTCTATGGATATGACGCTTTGGAAAAAAGGTTCTTCTTTTGTTTTCACAGAGGATGAGACCCTGTGGATTGCTTCTAGACCAGTATGGTATGATAGACCATGTCCTTCTGAAAGGTCACCATGAACACCTTCATAAAATTACTTCACTCAACTGGTGACTGAGATGAACCTAGCAAACAGGATATACCATGAAAGACCTGATTAAGAGCTCCCCCATACAGCATGATGTTTAGAGAGAAATAACTACACCCACATTCCCAAATATTGTTTATAATTGTTCTTTTACATTTAAAGGGGGATATGATATAAAGATGAATAATTTGCATTGATAAAAATCTTGATTTATTAATACAAGTTTAAGGTCAATTTCGTTATATGCATATTTCTAATCTTGATTAAGGTATTGTGATTGTGTAGTTCATTTAAAAATGTAATGTATAATTAGGAAATATAGGTTGTTAATGGATAATCAATAAAAGTCAAGCTTGTAGTCATGTTAGTTATATTTTCTAGATGTACATAGATATATTTTAGATAGGCATTCTTCATATCTTTCAAAGACTATAGAATATGGCTTTTAAAATGTTTTAATAACTTAGGACTTTTCATGACAATGAGACACATCTGCTCCTGGCAGCACCAAGCTACTTCAGAGGAAGATGGGTATAGAAAGGCTTCTTATGGAGTTGGTGAGCCATTTGGGCAAGAAACTGTTCTTGTCTGGACTGTTGCTTAAACTGGACATAAAGAACCCACAGAGAGAAGACTGCTGAACTTGCCTAAAGGTGAGATGATCCTTCGGGGTTCCTGCTTCATGAAAGAGTCTGCGAGACATTCTACAGGATACAGAAGAAAGTGACTGAATTGTCTTTAAAATTTCCTGCTTCATGGAAAAGTCTGCTGGATACTATGGGCCTGTAGGCTGAGTACAGAAAACCTTTGGGTGACTATCCAGGCAGAGAGATGTCTCTGTCACTTCTAGAGTTTGGAAGTTTCTTACTTCTTGTTTACTTAGATAATATTATGTCCTTCTGGAGTCTTTGATGGAGTTGAAGAATAGATAGATAGTTATAGTTTTCCTTAGTTATGATAAAAGATAAAGTAGATATAAATATATAATATAAATAACTGTAATTCTTGCTTGATAACTGTTTTGTTATATGTAATTTTATTATGTTAAAGTAAAAGCCTTTCTTTTTTGTTTAAACAGAAAAAGGGGAAATGGTGTAGGAGATTCTTCTGTTTGTATGTTGCTTTCTTTGGTTGAATAAAGAGACTGACTTGGCCTTTTGATAGGGTAGCCCTTAGGTGGGCGGAGAAGACAGAACAGGATGCTGGGAAGAAGGACAGTGTGGCAGATGCCATGAATCTCCTGCCTGAGATGGACGCTGGTTAGACTCATGCTGGTAAACCACAATCATGTGGTGATACACAGATTAATAGAAACGGATTAGTCAAGATGTGAGAGTTAGCCAATAAGAGGCTAGAGCTAATGAGCCAGGCAGTAATCTAATTAATACAATTTCTGTGTGGTTATTTCGAGGGATAAGCTATCTGGGTGGCAGGATGTAACCTGCTTCTCCTTACAACAGTGGCTCATGTCTGTGATCCCAGCACTCAGAAGCTGAGAGTGATGGCAAGTTTGACGCCAGTCTGGGATTAAACAGTGAGTTCCAGACCAGCCTGGACTGCAGAATAAGACCTTCTATGAAAAGCCAACTTTTTTAAAGAAAGACTGATTTACTCTGCTCACCAAAGGAGTGGAGGTCATCTACAGGACATGTTCAGAGGAACGTGTTTCCGCAGGACGTGTTTCACCAGACAGCAGCTCAGTGCCGGATGGGGTCACTCTAGCAGCCTGGGCTGATGCCCGTGGTTGCCCTGTGTCCTGTGCAATTGCCTGACAAGCTGGGGGAGTTAACTGCCTCCAATAACACTCCCCAGCTCCCTAGGGTGCTCCTCGGGCCAGCTGTTAGCTGACCTCGGTGGTTCCAGCTGGGCCCCAGCCCGGCTGCACGTTTTACATGCAAACTCACATTTCACCCAATGCCGCTAATCACTTTTTTTTCTCTCCTAGACATTAAGGCTATTAAGGAATAAAACATAAAAAAGAAAGTTTTTAGGATTAGGGTATAAACCAGCAACAGTTTGCTATTGAGAATTCTGTCTCCACCACACACACAAATTACATGATTCATGATTACGTGAAGCCAAATCAACACAAAGTCTCGACAGGCTTAACTGGATGGTGTTTGTCAGTAAAAAAAAAAAAAAAAAAAAAAAAAAAAAAAACCACAGAAACACAGTAATGGCGATCCCAGATCAGGATCCCTCCACCCTAGAACAATTTCTGCCAATGCTGTGATGTCATCAGACGGCACATACAGGGACATACAGGCACATGCATGGCAGAAGATTTGTTGGCTTCAACCTAGATAACCAACTGCCCAGTTAACCAGCTACAACAACATCGACAATTAGCTAACATTCACTTACTATAACTTAGCTAATGGTTTGGGTGCGTTTGGCCTGGTACAGGCGACTGATTCAAGTCTATGGTCTCCTGCAGAACATCACACGACAGAGGAGAGGGACACTGCAGGCTTACAGCAGCAAACCCTCCCCCCCCCCCCCACTGTGGCCCTGGACAGTTAGACATTCTACAGTTTCTGTCTTTTTTAAGGTCTCAATGCCTTTGATATGTCTTTGAAAAGTCAAAAAGATGGAGAACTAGTTTGTGAACAGCAGAATATGATGCACGTGGTCGATCAGAGCGTGGTGGGGAAAGCAAGAGATTGAATAAAGACAAAATCAAGCTACCAGCATTGGGCAGGTGGGAGCATGAGCCTTCCTTTCTTCCCTCAAAGCTCAAGTCGCACAGATGCCTTTTGAGTACATTGGCCACAAGAGGGCGCCAGAAACACACTGAACCTGTCAATTCCAGCACACTGAGGACTCTGGACAGCATACTTTAAGGGATCCACAAGCATGTTTCGGTTTCTTTGTAAAATAAAAACAAACAAACAGACAACAAACAAATGTAATATATCTGAGTAATAGCCCACACTTGATGTAAGCCACACCTTCACCCCCCATTTCCCCTTCCATTTCCTTAGATAAACTATATTTTCATTTAAAGTTTTTCTATTTATTATGCTTGGAGTGGTGTGTGTGTGTGTGTGAGTGTGTGTGTGTGCGTGTGAGTGTAAATCAGTGTTTGAGTGCACATGTACACAGCGAAGCGGGCACACACTATATAATGCAGGGGAGCTGCATTGAGAAGGCAGCTTTGAGATTCAAGGCATTGCATGCACCTTTTTCTGTGCATTTTTCCTTCATCTTTACTTATTTATTTGTTTATATGTTTTACATGCATTGGTGTTTTGTCTGCATGTATGTATGAGGGTGTCAGATCTTGGAATTACAGGTAGTCACTAGCTGCCATGTGGGTGCTGGGAATTGAACCCAGGTCCTCTGGGAGAGCAATCAGTGCTCTTAACCGCTGAGCCACCTCTCCAGTCCCTCTTCATTTTTTCTTTAGGTTATCTACACATTCTAGTTTGCCTGGGACTTTTTAGGTTGTCTTAGAGTTTCTATTGCTGTGAAGAGGCACCATGACCATGGCAATTCTTCTAAAGGAAAACATTTAGTTGGGGTGACTTCCTTACAGTTTCAGAAGTTTATTAGCCCCATTATCATTATAATGGAAAGTATGGCAGCATGGTGCTGGAGAAGCAGCTGAGAGTCCTACATCTTGTATGCAACAGGAAGTCAGCTGAGACACTGGACCATATCCTGAGCACAGGAAGCCTCAAAGCCCATCCCCACAGTGACACACTTCCCACTCCAACAAAGCCACACCTCCTAATAGTGCCACTCCCTATGGGATTATGGGGGCTGATTACATTCAAACTAGCATAGTATTACTTTAGGAATTTCCTTTGTCCCAGGAAATCTCTCCACCTAAGCAAACTGTGGTAGTTGCTTAACTTATAGATTAATTCCATTATATAGATGACAAAATTATGAAATAATAAAACTCAGTTAAGCCTACAAACCCAGGATATGGCTGTGCCCCCCCCCCCCCGCATGCCCAAATCAGAGCTTTTCGTCATGTCCTACTGCGTGAGCACAGGCAGAGGACACAGGGTCTGAGTGAGGTTCTGCGTAGAATGTGTTGGACCCAGAGAGGATAAATGACTTGATTTGTACCCAAGGTCACACTTCTGAGAAGATGATCTATAAAGGATCAGAACTGAAGTTTTCTGACTTATAAGGCAGCTGTCTCTCAGCTGGAGTATGGCTGAGACCATCACAGGAGCAGAGGGAAGAGTTAGGAGGTACAAGCTGGCACTCAGGCAGCCCAAGAAGGAACTCTATGAATTCTAGGCTAGCCTGAACTACATAGGGAGTTCCAGCCCAACCTGTACTACAGTGTGAGATTTTGTCTCAAAAACAAAAAGCAAAACAAACAAAATGAGACAAAACCAATAATGACTAGACAAAGAAGATGTGTTATCTTTTCTTTATGGCCGAAGTTCCTGAGAATCTGAATCTCCAGGATCTCCTTCATTTAAAGTTGTGCCAGGACAGCAAGGCGGCTCGTCGGGTAGGGCACTTGCTACTACAGACTTGCGGTCTGAGCTCGGTCCCTGGAACCCAAACCATTCCTGCACGCTGCTCTCTGACCCCCTCACCCTCCCCATGGCACACCCACCAACATGCACACAAAACGAACACATAATCAATGAATAAATGTGAAAGAAATCCCTGAGACCAGTAACTGAGTTTTTTAAGAGGAAGGAACAATGGCATCTTAAAACAGAATATGCTTCACTTTGAAAGGGAGTTAAGAAATGCAAAAGGTACTAGTTTAATTTAGTTAACTTAATTTTTGAGACTAGGTCTCAGTCTGTTATACAGTCAGGACAGAAACTGTGTAGCACAGGCTGACCTGAACTAGCAGTAATCCTTCTGCCCCAGTCCTCCCGCCTCAAGTTCCAGGATGATAGGCATTAGCCACCATACCTGGTTATCACTTGGGAGGATGCCTTGTTTTCTATCTTCCTTCTCACCTTGACTGTGAGACCTTGGATCCAAACAAATCTGGCCTCTCCAAAATAGAAGAACCATCTGAAGACAAAGTGTCCAGGCACTGCCGGCCAGAGAAGGGACAGTGTCGTCCGCCACCCCACCCCCCATCTGCTACTCTCAAATGTCTGTTTATCCCCATTTTCCTGGACATCTCTTGGATTCCAGGCCCTATATGTGCTTTGTCCTAGGTCCTTAGTGGCCTTTATGCACAATGGAAAATGCAGGTTTTTCTAGCTGGAGATTGGGTAGCATTTGGACCTGTGGCGTTGTTGAGAACTATGGCCACAGCTGGGTATGGCAGTTCATACCTTTAATCCCAACACCGGGGAGGCAGAGACAGAGGGATATTGGAGTTTAAGGCCAGCTTGGTCTACAAAGTGAGTTCCTGGACAGCCAGGAATGGTGTGGGATTCCCCTCCGTATGTTGTGAATATGTTTTATTACCATTGGTTATTAAAGAAGATTTTTTGGCCAATGACTTAGTAGGAGTAAATCCAGGAGTCCCCTCTGAACAGAGATATAGAGAGAAAGTGGGGGGAGTCAAGGAGACACCATGTAGCTGCCGAAGGAGAAAGACTTCAGCCACCAACCAGAACCTTACAGGTAGTCCATGGCCTCGTGGTGATTCACAGATTAATAGGAATGGGTTAATTTAAGATGTAAGAGTTAGCTAGAAATATGCATAAGCTGTTGGCCAAATGGTGTTGTAATTCATATAGTTTCTGGGTTATTATACGCACGTGGCAGCTGGGAGACAAACCAGCAGTCTCCGCCTACGCAGGGATACACAGAGAAACCCTGACTCGGGGAGAAAGAGGTGACCACAAACTCCACCTACACCACAGAACAAATGCTCTGGAAGGGCAAATACTGGGGCCGACATGGTTGTCTGAAGGGTGGAAGCCGAGCGTTTCTCTCTTCTAGACCTGCTGTCAAGTCAGGCTGTGGGAAGGGGAGGAAGGGGAGAAGGCCCTCATCCTTAGGTTCCGGCCTCGCTGCTCTGGCAGGTGGAGCAGCACAGGTTTTTAGCCCTCTAGCCCATGAGAGTACACTCAGAACAGCTTGCTGAGTCTCATCTGGTCCTCTCTAAGTGGGGACTCTGTTCCCAAGCCTTAACGGAGAATAGACTAATGTCCCGGGGGTTCAAGTGTGGCTGTGGGGACCCACCAAAAAAGTAAATACCCATTCACCTTCACAACCGCTGCTCAGGGATGTGCTAGGATTGCCAGTAGATCTGGGCACAGATATACCCCAGGATGCTGGGAGGAGTCTGAAAGGGCCTCTTAGCACCCAACAGCCCCACGGGTGCTTCGCCTCAGTTGGGCGGGTCATTGGTTATCCTTATGCCGGCTTACCGTGTCACGTGGGGTAGAAAACTGTTCTTTCCCCGGACCTGTGACAGTTACTGTGACTTCCGGGACTCACACAAACGCCTATCATGTGTATCTGGGCACATGCAGATAGACTGCATGCGGGTCTGGAGGAAGCGGGCCACCTCACGTGTGGCTATCAGAAGACAGAACAGCCCAAAGGCCATCCAGGTATCCAGGGACTGAGAACTGTCCATTAAGAAGAGTATTTCAGTGAAGAGCACAGAATGCAGACAGGGAAGGCCACCGCGGGCCACCGCACCAGTGATCCACCAGGCAGGACGTTGTGCAGCTCATGGGTGGAGCTGCTTGGCCAGGAGGGGCGGCTTGTGTCTTCAGAGGCAGGAGCCAGAAGTGAGAGTTTGGCAGACTTGCAGGCAGGTGGCACTCCAGGGAGTCCAGTGGGTGTTTCCATACCTGCAGGGGGTGCACACAACTCCAGCTGGGCTACCTAGTCATTAGACAACAGTATTTAACAAAGAAAACAAAGAAGTGCCTTACTTTGTAAAAACAGAGGAGGACCCCAGGGCCACAGCCCAAGAGAGCTGCAAGGTCATTGCCTCAACAGGCTGACAGGGCTTCCTGGAACAGGGTCCCTCTGTGTCCTCTGACTTAAACTATGTGCAGGATCACCATATGTCCACCAGATGTCGCGAATGTCTTAGTTACGATTGGAGCAAGGAGCGTGTTGCCTGGAAATGGTATCTTGGGCCACAATGATACATTGTAGATTGCAACTTTCTCAAACTGGGCCTTTAATCCCAGAATTTGGGAGGTGGCAGAAGGAAGACCAGGGACTCAAACTTTCCTTTAGCTACAAAGTGAGCTTGAGGACAGCTTTAATTACACAGCACACATCTGTAATCTCAGAGTTTGGAAGAAGGAGCTGGAAGGATCTCAAATTTGGGCCAGCCTGTTTTATATAGCAAGTTCCAGGACAGCCAGGGCAACACAGAGAAACCCTGTCTCAAATAACAAAAGCAACCAAGCAAACAAACAAAAATCAAAAAGTCTATATGATCTGCAACCAGCCATAACTACTGAGAACCTGGGCAACTCGCTGAGGCTGGTGATGTCATGGCTCTCAGAGGAGAACTTACAGACCACACCCTTACTAAACCCGCTCATCCCTAACCGCATTCTAAATATTTGTTCTATGTCCACATATAAGTGTAGTTCTCATCCCTCATCAAAGAAACTTCTCTCTGCAACAGATAAGACCTTTACAGAAACCCATGACCGATCAAATAGAGCGCTGTAGAGTCCAGTCTACAACACGGCTCTCACACCTGGGGCTCAGGGAACGTTGCAGAAGAGGGGCCAGGAAGACTGCAGGAACCAAAGGATCAGGGAATTTGCTGTGAGGCTGTGTCTCCTAGGAAGGGCAGAAGCTACGCCCATGAAGTCTCCCCAGCATGGCTACCTGCTTAAACACAAGCAGGGGACTCGGCCCTACGCGAGGAACTCCAGACAATTGAGCGATGCTGAGAGCAGAAGTATTCTCCAAGAAAAGGCACACCTACTGGTTATCCAACACAAAGCATTCGGCCCTGAAAACACCACACACACATATGCACACAGCACAGAGACACCAACAATTAATTTTAAGGAGAACAAGGAGGACTATATGTGAGTGTTCGGACAGAGGAAGGAAAAGGAGGAAATAATATAATTGTACTATACTCTCAAAATTAAAAAATTAAAACCTTACAAAGTTGCATGTAGCTGGGAATTGCTGGGTGGCCTGAGGATGATGTGTTTCTGATCAGCCTGTCTTTATTTCCCAAGACCCGAGATTACAGGCCTGTGCTACCATGCCGATTTTAAGAGGTGCTGGGAGTTGAACCCAAGGTTTGGCCATGCTAAGCAAACTTTCTACCACCTAAGCCACATCCACAGACATCACAGGACAGTCATAGAGAGTAACACATAAAAATAAAAATAATAAAAATAAAAATAAAGCTGGGCGGTGGTGACACACACGTTTAATCCCAGCACTCAGGAAGCAGAGGAAGGCAGAGACACCCAATGACAGCTTTTGACCTTCTGTAGGCCAGCCTGGTCTACAGAGTGAGTTCCAGGACAAGCTCCAAAGAGAAACCCTGTCTTGAAATAACTGTAAACAAAAAACAAATAAATAGAAAATAAATAAGGAAGTCTTAGCACTTCCTTTCTGTAGGGGTAAAGTTCGTCTGGCTGGTGATGAAGAGCGAGAATTGAAGGGCTGAGAGCATCGTGGGGCCTGTCTCCAGGGCCTACAGCTAGATGTCCTTTATCCTCCATGTTATATGTGGTCACCACAATCCTCCATTCTGTTTTGCAATTCAGCAGGCAGAGGGGTCATGCCCTCTGCTCTCCAGAAGTTTTTTGTGCTCCTCCTCCTACCTCTGTCTGTTCCGAATGTCTATGCTGGAAGAACGTCAGCTCTCGGGCTCGTCCTGAGTCGTCTTTAACTTGATACGTGTGTCAAGATGACCTCTAAAAGAGCACTTCTTCCTAGACTGGGGATCGGACTCTATATCTTAACTCAGGGGTAGCACACTTTCCTGGCCAGCCTATCGACAAAGCCATCCATTCTGCTTGGCCCTGGGATTCTCTTTTCTGCTCCGGCTTTGTTCTCCATAACAGCCCCTACTATCGAGTTAGTACAACTTTGTGTGTTTGTGCCCTTTGTCTTCCATAGGATTGCAACTCTGTGAAAGAAGGGTCTTTGTTGTGCTTGGGGTTGATTCCTGTTACCCATGATGTTACCTGGCCCATTGTAGATGCTCAGCAAACATGCATGAGATGACCACACTGCAGTCCACAGCAGGCTAACGGCAGCTCGCTAACATTACGAGGTCAAATAGATGACGGTAATGAGAGCGGCTGGTTGGTTTACAGAAGGAAACCGCTAAGTATAATCAGATCCACGGGCCACCACGCCTTTCTGAACCTCTTGCTTTTCTGTTGGGTGCTCAGTGTCACTAGCATGCTCACTCACAACATGTGGGTGCTCATTGAGTGACTTCTAAGTGTGACCAGAGACTTCCCCAGCCTTGGGCCTAGCAGACAGAGCAGTCTGTGCTGCTCTGGCCTTCATGAGGCCTGGTGACTCTGCCAGTTACCACCTAGAAGTTTGAGGCTTGTTGGGGAAGCTGCTGTTGGGAGTCTGTGGCCTGAAGAGAGGGGCACAGAAGAAAGGGCTGGAATGGCCATGCAGCACTCCACCGAAGCTTTGCCAAGTTTTGAAGGAAGCTGTGGGGCTGGTCAGAATAGGTGGACACTCATCCTGGCATTAGTATTATTTCAGTGGGGCAGATGTTGTTGTTGGAACAAATCAGCCATCTAGGGAGCCCCGACTTTGCGGGTGGGAGCTTCATAGGTACTCGCCCCCACTTCTTCTGTGTCAGCCTGCAGTAAGGGCCTCCACGTGCATGGCCATTTCGTTCCTGCAGCTGCCGTGGCAGAGGTGTCACTATTACTTCATTCTTAGGAAGAGCAATATGGGGCCTGGGGTAGGAAGGACTTGCTGAGCAAGCACATGGCTTGAGTTTGACCCCCAGTGGTCTCGCACAGAAAAGCCAGTGAAGGTGCTGTGCCCTTGTAATCTCACACTGCTAGAAACAGAAAGATACCTGGAGTTTTCTGGGGGGCCAGCCCCACTTAATTGAGGAGTCCCAGGTCCAGATGGCAGATCCCGGCTGAAAAAACAAAGTGAGGCTGGAGAGCTGTCTCAGTTAGGGAAGTGCCTGCCACACAAGCTGAGGCCCTGATCTCCAGAACACACAGAAAACCAACAACCAGCCAGGCCTAACTGGGCTGTGTGGAGTGGACAGAGAGGGCAGATCCTGGGAGCTCACTGGCTTGTTAGTCTAGATAATCCTGAGTACTGGGTTTAGTGAGAGACCGTGTCTCAAAGATAAAGTTTCAAGAGATCTAGGAAGACACCCAATGGCAGCTTTTGACCTTCACATGCACACACACACACACACATACACACTCTGTAACAATGATGGCGTGACTTGGGGGCCATGTTGTGCCATGCCCCACAAGCACAGTGAGTGTGTCAGGTGTGCACACCATGTAAGGCACTGCACAGCAGCTCCCTTTCTTCCTTACATAACCTGGTGAAGTCAGGAGAATCCCACCTCCGTTTAGAAGACACAGAAGCAGCACACAGCCAGCTGGAAAGGGACAGTGGCTCTGCTGCTTTTCACGACAGAAGGCTGGTTCTCTTTCTCTGTGCATGGGGAAGTCTGGTGCGTCTGAGGAACTCAGATAAGGGACGGGGTCTCTGTGTCAGGTGCATCTTCCAGGAGGGGGATGAAGCCTGTTCAGAAGGTAGGGAAGCGGTTCTCAAGAAGTTGTCAACAGCCTTGTTTAAGACAGAAACGCAGTCTGTGTCTAAGAGCACTCTGACCTTTGGCACAGCAAGAACAGAGGGCAACAGTCAGTACAACAGATGTTTCCACCCCACGGAAGTAGGAATGAACTAATCCTTAAGACATGTGGACTGCTTATGTCCTTTGTCTTTCTATCTGCACTTCCTCATCTCTGTTCCAGTGGTCATCTGTTAAGCAGCGCCTTCTATTCCTAGTAAATATGGTTTAATGATTGTATAGTATCTTTCCATGCAATGGCTTCTAATAAAAACTCAGCACTAGGAACTCGGCATGTCTTTGGGTTCCAGTCTCTCTGCTGAAATTTCACACTGCAGACTAGATCTTGTTTCCTGGACTGGTCTACTCTGCTATACCATGACAGGTGTTGAGGAAGTAGGCCCTGGCGTGCTGGTGTGCTGGCTCCTCAGGCTCTTTGTGTATTTACTGCAGACTTTATCCCTGGCAGGGGCGCTGAATCAGCACTGGGCACAGGGCAGGAAGGGCTGAGGCCTTCCTTTCCAGCCTCTTCCCACAGCCTTTTCCCTTTTCCCTTCCAGCTCCTTCTGAGGCCAGGCAGGGGTCAGTTGAATACAAAGGAGCACAAACAGTTATTCCTTACAGTGGGCGTCACAAAAACAAACCCCAAAAACCAAGCTAGAAAAGCATGCCCAGGTCTGCCCCAGCCTAACAGCCACTAGCAGTGACGCCTAGTACAGACCTCATCCACTGCCTGCGCTGTGCTTCAAACTATCCGTGCCGGGCAATCTCAGGGCAGATGACCCTTCACACACACACACACACACACACACACACACACACACACAGAGAGAGAGACAGAGACAGAGAGACAGAGAGACAGAGAGACAGAGACAAAGACAGAGACAGAGACAGAGAGAGAAGGTGGGGGGAGGGCGATCTCAGGACGGATGACCCTTCACACACACACACACACACACACACACACACACACACACACACACACAAACAGAAAGAGAGAGAGAGAGAGAGAGAGGAAGGAGGGAGAGAGAGAGGAGGGAGGTTGTTCTACGTGCATACTTAGCAATGTGGCTTCAAGATTTTTAATATCTTGTGTCGAGTATGGTAGCACACACCTGTAAATCCAATATACACACACACAATTTAATACCTTTGGATAGCAGGTAAATTCAAATATATTTAATTATTCAACAAATATTTGGTGCGTGTTCTTTTCCGTAGTGTTTGGGATACTTTTATGTTAGTTTGACATAAGCTAGGTCATTTTGGAAAAGGGAACCTCAATTGAGGAATGCCCCCACCAGACTGACCTGTGGGCAAGCTTGTGGTACATTTTCTTCATCGATGTTTGATTTGATGTGGCAGGGCACAGGTTACAGTGCCACCCATGGGCTGGCGGTCCTGGGTGTTCTAACAAGGAAGACCAGCCAGGGAGAGGCATCCATCCCTCCATGGCCTCTGTATACAGTTCCCATCTTTGGGTTCATGACTTGAGGTCCCACCTTGATTTCCCTGGATGGTAATGGGAACACACCCTTTCCTATCCAAGTTGCTTTTGGTAATGATGTTTTGTCAGAGAAATAGAAGCCCCGAGACAATAGGCATTTAAGAAAATTGAGAATCACATTATCTCTACATGTAGGATATGTTTTGAGAGGCACAAGTCTTAGGCCTCTTGGGGTGTCTGTCTATGTGATCGTGGATAGATGTACAGAGGGCAGAACAGAATCCGCAGCTGAAACCTGGCTTTGCAGTCTACAAAGTCCTACTGAAAGAAGCGTGTCTGGGGAGGAACATGATGTGGTTCATGTTTTGGTAAGGACTATCTTCGGTATATGAGGCACCTTGGAGATTATAGTGGGGAAATGTAACTGATAGGAACCAGGGAGAGGGTAACTGAGAAGACTTTGGCATGGGGGCTGAGTAAGGCAAAGCCAGTGGGGATAAAGAGGGGCCTCTGGTGGAGAGCAGGGTGAGCAAACCACAAAAGCAAACATGGGATCCTAGTCCCAGCCATCTCACTGTAGAGCAGACTTCAGGGCAGTAAGCTCAGTCTTGGGTTTCCCAAGTCTTTGGGATTCCCAATAAGCAGTCTGTCTACTTCCTTTCAAACGTTACCTGGAGCAAAGGAGATTCTTACAGGTTTAGGCTTGCAAAGGATCCTGCAGGGAAGCGTCCCTGTTACTAATGGCAACCTCGCTTCTCTTCCAAGCAGCATACGAGGGGTGTCGGAGTGAGGACTCAAGATCACCCCCACAGATGGAGCTTGGAAGGAGGGTGGTCCTCCTCACCATCTCAGGGTGGGAGACATTGTTACTGTCCAGCTCAGCGCCAGCCTCGCCCGCGGGTGACAGTGCCTGCCTTCAGTCCTCCTGTGCTATTGGCTTGTGTAATGAGTTTGTGTTTCCTCAGGACTCGGAACAAAGTGATCACTCCAGGGACTTTCTCCAAAGGTTCTCACTAGAAATCAGACCCAACCATGAGGACACCTTGGACCCAGCACATGAGCAGGAGGGCCTGGCAGCTCAGATTGCCTCGTGGACATGATGGCAGGCTGGTCCCCAAATCTCGGACAGCCTCACAGATTGATTGATTGATTGATTGATTGATTGATTGATTGATTTAAGATTTCTGTCTCTTCCCCACCGCTGCCTCCCCTTTCCTTCCCCCTCCCCCAGTCAAGTCCCCCTCCCTCGTCAGCCCAAAGAGCAATCAGGGTTCCCTGCCCTGTGGGGAGTCCAAGGACCACCCTCCTCCATCCAGGTCTAGTAAGGTGAGC
>NW_026068068.1:1689191-1766203 GCF_014885135.2 Alexandromys fortis | reverse complement strand
TCTTTATGTTGGGAAAGTTTTCTTCCATAATTTTGTTAAAAATATTTTCTTGGCCTTTGAGCTGTGATTCTTCTCCTTCTTCTATTCCTATTATTCTTAGGTTTGGTCTTTTTATTGTGTCCCATATTTCTTGAATGTTTTGTGATGAGAATTTGTTGGCTTTGCTGTTTTCTTTGATCAGTGCATTTATTTTCTCTATGGTGTCCTCAGAATCTGAGATTCTTTCTTCTGCTCTTGATTAAGTTATTGTGTTTATGTAGCTCACTTAAAAATATAATGGATAATTAAAAATATAGGTTAATAGATAGTCATTATAATAGTCAAGCTTGTAGTACTTAGGTTTTCTAGATGTACAAAGGTATATTTCAGATGGATAGATGTTCTTCAGATCTTTCAAAGACTACAAAATATGGCATTTAAAATGTTTAAGAACTTGGGACATGACAATGAGACATGTCTGCTCCTAAAAGCACCAATCTACTTCAAGAGAATGATTGGCATCAAAGAGGCTCCTTATGGAGTTTGTTAGCCATTTGGGCAAAAACCTGCTCTTGCCTGGACTGCTTGATGTTATGCTGTATCACCTGGACATGCAGGACCCACAGAGAGAGGACAGCTGAACTTGCCTAAAGGTGAGACAGTCCTTTGGGGTTCTTGCTTCATGAAAGAGACTGCCAGACATTCTGCAGGACACAAAAGAAAATGATTGACAAACTTCCAATAGAGGTGAACAGTCTTTGAAATTTTCTGCCTCATGGGAAAGTCTGCTGGATACAATGGGCCTGTGGTCTGAAGACGGATACCCCAATGGTACAGAAGGACTCTGGGTGACTGTCCAGGCAGTGAGCTGTCTGTCAATTCTAGAGTTTTAAAAGTTGCTTTCAATGCACTTCCTGTTTGCTTAGGTAATATTATATCCTTCTGGAATCTTTGATGGAGTAAAAAAAATAGTTATAATTATAGTTTAAACTCCTTAGTTATAATAAAAGATAAAGTAAATATAAATATTGTAACTGTAAATCTTGCTTAATACCTGTTTTGTTATATGTAATTTTACTATGTTAAAGTTAAAACTTTCCTTTTCATTTAGACAGAAAAGGGAAAATGGTGTGGTAAGTCCTTCTGCATATGTCTTGTGCTTATTGATCAATGAATAAAGAAGCTGCCTTGGCCTGTGATAGGGCAGAGTAGAGCTAGGTGGGAAAAACTAAAATGAATGCTGGGAGAAAGAAAGAGTCACCAGAGGAGACAGACACAAGTTGCCAGCTGGATCCTTGCTGGTAGGCCATGAACCTCATGGTAAAATATAAAATAATAAAAATGGGTTAACCAAAGATATAAGAGCTAGCTAGCAGTACACTTAAAGTGATTGGCCAAGCAGTAATTTAAATAGTCAAATTTCTAAGTGGTTATTTCGAGTCTGGGCAGCAGGGAACAAACAAGCAGCTCCCCTGCCTACACAGTGCAAAGGGCCAAGGAGCCCCATAGCTTACTCTGGGACTGTTGTGAAGAAAGTGGCCCTGGGCTCACAAAGCTAGACTTAGGGAACCCTACCAACTCTTGGGAGACCCAGGCCCTAGAATAGGGGTGGGTAATTGGAAACCATAGTGGGGGTAAAATATAGCCCCTGTTCTTCTAAAGCAAACACAAGTCACCATCAGAGAGACAAAACCAAGAACTAAGGAAGCCCTGAGTCCAGCAGGAGTCTAAGTGTGTTCTCCAGAGGCACCGTGTTACATACCTCCTTTCTGATGGCACTATTGTAGGTAGAGGTTTTCATCCTATCTGCAACTACCTAATAACCACATGAGACTTATTTTATTTACAGAGACTTATTATTAATTATAAATGATCAGCTGATAGCTTAGGTTTGTTACTAACTAGCTCTTTGAACTTAAATCAACCTATATCTTTTATCTATATTCTACCACATGGTGGTACCCTTTTCAGCCCGTCATGTTCATCTGCTTCCTCTGCATCTGACTGGTGACTCCGCCCTCCTTCTCAGCATTCCCGCTTGGGCTCTCCCACCTAGCCTCTTCCTGCCGAGCTATTAGCCAGTCAGCTCTTTATTAACAATGAGAGCAACACATTTTCTCCGTGTATGAAAGATTATTCCACAGCATCCATCTGTCAAGTCAGGTGTGCTTTTCTTGTGTGTGGAAGGACAACTGCCTGTTCTGTTTAGGTAAGAGAAAACCCAGCTGCCTCCAGTAACTGGGATGCCTAGAATTGTTTCAAGCAACTTCTGAAGGGAAGTAGAGATTTCTTATTGGGGATCATAGAATGGGACCCAAAGCTGAGACTGCTGCCCTGACGTCCATCCTACGGCTAGGTCACTGGGCTAGGACCACACATTTTGTTCTGAGGTTTGTTGACTTGGAAGAGCACAGGATTCTCTCTTGTGAACCTAGGTCCTCTACTCCGTCCTTCTAACTGGAACCAGAGGAAGTCAGGAAGGAAACTGGCTCTGCCCTCTCTTCTACTTCCTCCCAGATCTGAAGCTCAGGGCCGCCCGCTTTTATCGCCCACACAGCACTTGATTTCAGGAAGACCCTAATGTGGAAGTCCCCAAGGATGAGGTGACAAGGCCAGGGCTGAGATAGTAAAGGACAAGTGTTTCTGCTCCCAGCTGCTGTCACAGAACCCTGTCCCTTGTACCTTCCTCCTATTTCCCCCATTGTACAGATGGGTTAATTCCTGGTGACTTGCAGTCAATTGGGCTTTAAGCTGAGGAAATGGCCTTCAGATCATTTTATCTTTGCTCACACGAAGACAAGACATTGCACAGATACATATGTCATCCATCAGATCCTGCAAAGCTGCTAAGACTTGTCAATGGTCTAAGGTAGAGGTTTTCAACCTGTGGGTCATAACCATTTTGGGTTATATGGGGCTGAACAACCTTTTCACAGGGGTCCTCTGAGACTATCAGAAAAGGTATCAGAAAAGTCTAGGAAGACTGTATAGTCAGTCAGGCTAAATTCTGCTGAGTAACAAATAATCGCTACTCTCAGTGGCTTCTAATGTCAATGTTATCTATTTTTCTCGAGGTACTTCTAAGTTGGATCTCTGTTCCATTTTTGCCTTAGCTCCAAGACCCAGACTGGACATTTCACCTGCAGCAGTGTGGACCTCCTAGTGGAGCATATATAGAAAGTTTCCTGAGAACTTTAAACAAACTGCCCGGGTCATTCCTGCTTTTCACTACACACAAGACACCCGGTCATCCCAGAGTCCAACATTTCCACGGGGAGGGGATGCCGCACGCCACACGCCATTTTGAATTGGACAGACAACTGCCCCACTTTCCTTGAACACCATCAGAGCCCTCGGCAGCCCACCGCGCAGCTCCTCCATCCTGGCAGAGGAATCCCTAGGTCTGGTACTTCTCTTCATTCCTAGTTAACTCAAGGAGAGTGGGGTGTTGGCAGTCTATGGGACTCTCCAAGGCTCAGATTAAGCCCTGAGGCCATGTCCAGCAGGTGGTATTGAGTCTCGGGGTGTTTAGGTGTAGTAGCAGGGTAGGTGGCTGGGTTCCTGCAGCTCTTCACTTACCTGTATCTCTTTCAGAGAGAACACTTGAGCTCTAGACCGAGCACCAGATGCTGCTGGGACACAGGCCCACGGACGCAAGAAAGAGGAGTCCAGTTTGAGTGGTATGTTTAACATAGTCTTATATTTGGAAAAGCAGCTTAAAAAACACTTGAAAATACAAGATAAGGTAATGGTTACTCATATAAGTTTTAACCTTATATTGCTTGGCCATTTTTACATATAAATTATTGCTTCCTACTTTGATAAATACACAGCACATATACACAGAGGCAGAAAGCAAACACTGTCAATGGCAGGCTGGTAATTCAACAAATGTTTCATATTTACCAGCTCTTAGAACGGTGGAAAACTACGAGGTGTAGTCCCTGAGAAGTTAGGTAGATGCCCGGACCGCGGGCTTTCTATCGTCTACTGGTTATCACAAGCTGACAATGTTGCAGCAGTCCTAAGCAAGAGTCCTTGCTCTGATCATTGATTTCATCCTGGTATTTAACAACAGTGTAATAGGAATACAATAAATAGGCTATGCAAATAAATATCACTCTGCTAAAAATGCTTAGTATATACAGCTTTGCTTTATACAGTAGTACAATTCATCTGACTTTTTGGCAATTTTTCAAAATGTGTTTTCTCTAGAGCAGAACTGGCCCACTTAGTAAGGAGCAGGCTGAAATTTCAAGGACACGTCTCTGAAGTGGGAAGGAAATCCCATGCTGGACAGCTGCAGTGGCCCTGGTTGTCTAAACACTGATGATTTTGCCCAGTTCTGAGAAGCTTGGGTGGGTTGTGCTGTTCAGATCAGGGTTTGCAGTGCATGTGTCATCTGTGGCAAACCCACAGGGCTGGGACTTCACAGCGTCAAGGGACAGCTCCAGGACCAGAAGTCTACATAAGCAGCCACCTGCCCACACCGCTTATGGCTCACTCAGGCGAGTGTGCACCTATGAAGTAGGAGGCATGAGACTTTATTCTTGTGCCTCTAAGGTCAAGGGATAAGGAATGTATTCTCAATGCAATTAAGGATACTAGAAAAAAGAGGGTGTGGGTTATACTATGTGCTACTATAACCGTTTGGCAACTATACAGACTCAAAGTGAATTTCAAATCCGTAGGCTAGAGAGCATCTGCAAATGTGTTTGTATTTGGAAAGTTGGTGACTTTCCCTAGATGAACTTGTGTTCTGCCTCCTGTGCTAACTAGCATGTGTGGTTGCTTTGCAGGAATGGACTCCAGAGATTCACAGGATCCCTAGAGGGCTGTGCTCTGAGGAAGAAGCCCAGCATCACTCACTGGGGAAGATCCCAGTTACACAGGATTTGGAGAGGGAACAGAGAGCTATGTAATCTAAAGGAAAACTGGAAGAGACCCTAGACATCCCCTAATGCACATCCAGGGAGATCAATACTGATTCTGGGGAGGCCCAGGGGGAAGCTCTAGAGAAGGAACCAGGTCACCCCACACATGGAATGCTGCTGATTCCTGGGCACACCTACTACAGTGCTCAGTTGCTGTAGGAAGGGCTTCCTGTGGAACATACAGGGTCTGACAATTCTTGAATATTCTTTCACTTCAGATTTAAAATTCTGCAAACCTTCTGAGGTCCCTGAATCTACCGCCTGAGAAATTCCTGGACATGGGTGTTAAGGTTGAAGATTTAGAGATTTTAGATATTCAGAAGACTGGATGGCAAAACAAATCCCACCTGACTTTTGCTTTGGAGGGAATAGCAGCCTCACCCATGCATCTCCTGCAGGATTCTCTGAGTGTGCTCAGCATGCTGCAGGCATGGCTTCTACAGCCTAGCTGACCTGAGGCCTGGACATACAGTGTTCTATTACAACAGATCTTCATATTCAGTGAGTCCTGAGGTTCTGCTTAGAGCAGTGGAGAGCTGATGTCATACATTAGGTTAGAACAGAGACAAGACCAAACGGCCTGGTGTGATCTCATTAGCCGAATGCTGGCTGCTAGCTTGGCAGAAGACAGGTGTCTGTGCTGTTCTCAGAGACTGCAGGGCTTTGTGGGTGCTTGTGCTTGGCTAGACATCAAGAGAGCCTGCTTCCCTGCCTCTGTGGCTCTAGTCTTGTCCACTGGTTCTCAGCCCTGTAAAACATTTTCTCAGTGAACCATTCCTAGTTGGAGTGTGTCTATAACACCCTGTAAGTTTCTAGGACTAACATTCTACATGCTGGTTTAGATGCAATTCCTTTGAAATCTCTACCCAGGATTTTTCCATACAGTCCCTTTTATCAGTACTTCAGGCCCACTGTGGTCCCAAGACCAGAAAAGCAATCAGGAGACAAGGGGCACAGCGTAGTCTCAGTCATGAGAATGGGTAAGGGACTGTAGTAAGCAGGTCTGTGCGGACACTGAGCAGGCAGCCCCTCGGGGGTGTGAGGAGTGTACCCACACTCATGACTGGAAACGCGGACCTGCTGCACCAGACGGGGGCTTGCACCCAGAGAAGTGAACAGCTAGCATGAGGCAGCCTTGTTTTAACCACGTGCTCTTCCTTCCTCGAGGACTCAGGGAAATTCTCTAACCAGTCCTTGAGAACTCTCAGAGGTCTTATTTGGTATACGAGACCTGATTTGTTAAAAACAAGGAACGAGAAGGAAATGAGTGAACTGCAGAAAGGCCCTTGGGGAACGGACTCCGGGGCTTCCGCCTCTCCAGTTAGGTCAGATTTCAGGCATTTCTGGGTACTTTTCAATTCCTGAAAGACTGGTCATGCCAACTGTTCAGCTATCTATATGCAGCTTCACTTCCCTCCCTCACAGGCTGACATGCTGCATCCTGTGGGCAGGGATCCTGGTGGAGTGATGCCACACACCAAGGCTGCATCAGGCACAGGACTGCAGAAACTGGCGACCCTGCGATCTCAGTAAGCGGACACGGAGCACCCATGATCTTGGCCCCATGTTTTCCTGAAAATCATGTTGAGCTCAACAACAACAAAAATACACGTACAGTAAGTTTCCAGAAACTGAACAATGCCAAGTACCTTACTGAATGACAAACTCGGTCTACCTCGCTTACAGGAGGGCATCAGTAGTACGGAAACTATTTTCATCTGTGCCTGTGTTGGTAAATGATTGCGGATGCAAAGAAGGGTGTGCCAGGCATTTCTTATTTGCACAGCAGGACACGCCTCCCAGGGTGATGTCCAGTTTCTAGCTGCGGGAGCCTCTCCTCCTGGGCATCTGGAGATGCTCTCACTGTCTTCAGGTGCTCCCCGTCTCTTAGTGGCCCCTAGGCAGTAAGGTGATGCGGGCAGATGGCAGTCCTCCCTGCTACACACAACCTTACTGAAAAAAAAAAAAAAAACCTGGCTGCTTTATATCAAGACATGTTTTCTCTTAATGCTGCCACGCCATTAAGCTGAGACTTGGGCTGGATTGAAATCACCATCATAAGAAAGACCCTGTTCCAAGGATGCTCCGACTCCTTCCATCTTCTCGCTGAGGTGGGGAGAGGGGCACTCTCCTCATCTGGTAGCTGGCATCGCTTTCCGAATGGCTTTCCTGCACTTGTCTCATGGTAGCTGCTAGAACTCAGCAAGCTCTTTTCTCACAGGAAGCAGCATGCTGAACGGAGACCTTCCCTTTGCGTTAAGTGCTGTAGTCACAGGACGGATGGACATGGCTCAGGCCCGGGGCGGCTCAGGCCCGGGGCTCCAGCCTGTGAGAGAGCTCGAACAGGGCCTGCTGGCTGTCGATGACATACAGATGGTTGACATAGGACTTCAGCTCGTGCTGCTCCTTTGGAGACATGTCACCTCCTAGTTTTTTAGAGGGAAAACGAACCATCAGTGGAGTGGGAGCAGTGGCAGTACAGCCTCGCGAAGGGTTAGGTTAGTTCTACAAGTGGCACCCTGGTTCCCAGAGATGAACCACTTCAGATCATATCAGGCAGGCTGATTGGCAAGGCATCCACAGTATATAACTAATAGACTAAAGGCATGCTGTCACCCCTTTACAGATGAGGAAACTTAGCAGTCAGCAAGTACATGGCCTAACCACAGGATGCGAACCAGGTCCAGTGGTTCCTAAGCACCCCTCCTCTGTGGTTTCTTATCTCAGCTTAGAACTGTTTGGAATCAGCATCTGAACGCAATAGCTTACTAAGTTATTTACTTCTCCCTACTTCTTTCTATTTTAGATTCTAAAATCTCTTTGTTGTCCTTATTTTTTGGAGGGGAAAAAAAGAAAGGAGATAGCACAGAACAGAACCTCAGGAATGGGTATAGGAATGAGCTAAAGTCTACCCAGGAGGATAAGGCAATCTGAAGAGGTAAAAGAATCAGAAGGCCATGGGAGAGACTTTAGTGAGCTATGGCTATGTGCATGCATGCCAGGGACAGCTCTGATAAGGATCCTGATGTAGGTGCATGGACAATACCACAGAGAAAAAAACCAAACAGAAAAGAACCCACGTTAGAGAAGAGGAGGACCGGCTGGGAGGGCATGGAGACTCTCAGAGGAAGTGTGCCCGTAAAGGAGCATTTACTGCAGCTGTGAAAACAGCCGCTCCCTCTTCTATGAAGAATGTGTTTAGTAAGGAAATAATTTAGGAGCCGTCCACCACAGGCACTTTCTAACTCTTGGACTTCCTGGCCTCAGCGAATAAACACGGGAAGTTCAGCACTGGAACCTGTAAGCTGTTATTCTAGAATGCCTTCCGGAAGACATTGGTAAACTGCTTTGGTAAATGCTTTCTGGCTGTACAGGTAAGTTTGTAAACAGCAAGCATTCAAAAGATATCATGATGAACATTCCCAACACTGATCCCTGGACGGTGCTCCACAGAGCATAGCTGTTTGGAGTGACGCTTTCTTACTTTATCCCACATGTTAACACTGTTAATGAGGCTCCTTAAAAGAAACTGTTAAAGGAGGTAAGATAATTTAGTTGCAGCCTAATTTTCGGGACACACACCTGACAGCTAAATTTCTCCTTTACTTTGCGCTATGCAGAGTCCTGGAGGAAACCTGTGGAAGGGCCA
The DNA here is from genome assembly GCF_014885135.2 of Alexandromys fortis. NCBI lineage: Eukaryota > Metazoa > Chordata > Mammalia > Rodentia > Cricetidae > Alexandromys > Alexandromys fortis. The sequence goes on along the minus strand of NW_026068068.1, from coordinate 1,757,641 downwards.
GGCCTCTCACCCTTACTGGGAACACACAAAACCTTCTAGTCCTTGATGGATCAGACTGGCAGTTTCAGAATTAGCTAACCAGCACTCGGGAGGCAGAGGCAGGCGGATCTCTGTGAGTTAGAGACCAGCCTGGCCTACAAGAGCTTGTTCCAGGACAGGCTCCAAAGCCACAGAGAAACCCTGTCTCGAAAAACCAAAAAAAAAAAAAAAAAAAAAAAAAAAAAAAAAAAAAAAAAAAAAACAAAAAAAAAAAAAAAAAAAAAAAAAAAAAAAAAAAAAAAAAAAAAAAAAAAAAAAAAAAAAAAAAAAAAAAAAAAAATTAGCTAAATATTTGCTGATCACTTTGGAAGCAAAGACCAATGGGAAAAATCTGTGTGCACACTCACGAATGAAGCCACAGGCGTCTGCAGGGCCCTTTGTGGCAACAGTGCCGCCTTCGGTTCTTATTGCACTGTGCTTGCGGACTTAGTGAGAACTAACGCAGTGCATGTACCAAGCGGTATTAACCGAATATTTAGAAAATTAGGCCCTGTATTTTGTAATTCTCGTTCTCCACTTCATAACACATATAGGAAGCTCAGTTCCTAGTTGGATTTGCTGGGGTATACTATTGACAGCCATGAGCAGTACACTATAGAAAAAGCATTTAAAGCATGCATAGCAATTAGGAGTACTTTCTTTGGTGGGGAGTGGCTCTGGTTCTCTAAATTTGCAGTATTTGTGAAATAAATTGCAATAAAGATATATTACTTAAGGTCTACTTCCACCATCTTTGATTTATAACCATTGAAGTGTTTTTTATTTCGTGTATATGTATGCGTGCCTCAGTGTGTGTATGTATGTGCACCAGAGTGTGCAGGAGCCTTCAGACATCCGTTAAGTGTGGAATCCCCTGGAGCTGGAGTTACAGATGGCTGTATTATTATGTGGGTGCTGGAAACTGAACCATGGTCCTCTGCAAGAACAGCAAGTGTTCTTCACTTACCAGAGGTCTGTCTGCAGTTCTCCTCACACACTTTCTCTCCCCCTTCTCTTTCTAGAGTTTCTCCCACTCTGTAGACCAGGCTGACGTCAAACTCACAGAGATTTGCCTGCCTTTGCCTCCTGAGTGCTGGGATTAAAGGGGTGTGCCACCATACCTTGCTATCTCTCTCTTTTTAAAAATTACTATTTCTGTACATAGACTCAGCAGAGGGCAAAGCTGGGCAGGGAAGCCAGGACTGCATGGGTTAGTTTTCTAAGCCTTGGCTCTGGGCTCTGCACCTACAGGGCTAAGGATGCCTGTTCCCTAGGGTGAGTAGGATTCTGCCATCCAGGTAAAAGCTCCTGCTACTTAGCAAAGGCAGTTTCCCCCCTTCCTGCAAAATGCTGACACCATTTAAATACAAGGTAGATTATCAGAATTGGGAAAGTATCACTACATATGTAGTCTCAGAGGGGATTCTACAAAAGTGCCTAGAAAAGAAAGACTTTTTCACCTGAGAAGAAGTTTGGATAGAAAAGAATGAAAACAGTGGAAGGCTACTTCAGGCACTGTAATAACCACACACCTATTCCAGAAATGTCCTCAAGCAAGGAAGCTGGAGGCAGGGCTATGCTGCTAAACTCAGTAAATCTGGGGGACTGGGCAAGCAAAAGGGGAAAGGGAATGGGTGGGTGGGTGGGTGAACGGTCTGTCTAAAGTCAATTCGGACAGTGCCGACTTGCTTGCACAAGGGGGCAGGGCTGTGCCACATCCCACACATGCAGGGAGGGAACACAGTGAAAATCTAGAATATAAAGACATCATGTACTTATGCATACACTTGGTAATCTGTTTAAATTTAGGGTCCTAAGTGTTTCTTAAATGGTGACAGCATCACTGAGAAGTCAGTATGCACTGTACCCCGACTTCAGGTACTCACCAAACTGGTTACTTCTGCAGTGTCTCAGGGTCCGGACCGTGTCTGCAATCATGTGCTGAAAGACAGAAGAGGGAGCACAGCAAAGGGTCACCTACTGAAACAGCAGTGTCTGCAGGGGCAGCTGGTAACCTTCTCCTGGGGGGTATAAAGCGGAGTTCATCTGGAGCTGGGCATGATTTTAATTGAGTATATTAAGCTTGGATTATTCAAGAATATTGAGTTTGTGTCAGCAAAAGCAGTGGCTCCCAAAGAGTGGAGGTATTCTGGACCTTAGGAGAACATGCTGTCTCTACTGCCCCCAATTTCCTGCCCACGTTTGCTTGAAGGTGAGTTGTTGCCTTGTCTTCATGATTCTGAAACCTCCTTCTGAGGGGAACAGCATATGCTCACTGATTTTCTGTTCCTGTCACCGCTGGGACACAGGCTCACGTGCGTGCCACGGCCCCAGTGACTCAAACCCAGGGACTCCTGAGTGCTCAGCTGGCAGCTCCACTAACTGAGCCACATCTAGGGGCTCACATTTCGGGACGGACGCACAAAGTTTTCTGGATTCAAGGGCTGAAATAATGATAGGAAGTGACATACTCACAAAAGAAAAGTGATAACATCACCATTTTACAAAGGTCATTCTGTTTCTAACTTATCTTTCCTTCCTGTCTTTAGTATTCTACTTTAATTTCTTTCCTTTAGTTTCTCACTGATGTCTAGAATAAACTTATCTGAACTATACAGCTTTGGGGGAGGAGACCAAGCTTAGGCCTTGTGCACACTAGATAAGCACTGTACTACTGAGCTACCACAGCCCTAAGTGTCTCACTGCTTGCCCAGGCTGGCCTAGACCTCCCAACCTTCCCGCCTCAGCCTCCTGAGTAGCCGGGGTTACAGACCTACACCACCAGACCTGGACAGGATCCCTTCACCTCGCACTGTGTCCCTCCAATAGTCTTTAGCTCACTCCACTATTTCCACTTTGTCATAATGGTGGGAAACAGAGTTTTTGTGGAAGAGCTAACCTCTGCTATGGATAGTTCCTTCTACAGAGTATTATAACACAGTTGTCACAGTAGGGCCTGTTCTCTGGAGAATGACAGAACTCCTTACTTTGTTTCAAACCAAAATCCAAGTATTTCATTACTCCAGGATCAATACCGTTTGTTATCTGGTCCTCCAAGCACCGTCTTCACTACCTGCCTGCCCTAGTCAGACACAGGAGCATCCACAGACGACAAACAGTGGATCAGCGATCAAAGAATAATGCTAACGCTGAACCCTTCTCACTTAAAATCCAACAGAATGGCAGAAATGCTACTTGAATCCGACAGTCTGATTGAGTTTTCCTGGCTGTGGTTGGGCTCATTCCATGCGTCTCCATGGTGGGTAATTCAGTGGGGGCAGCCAGGTGGCATTTGAAGAGGAAATGAGACCTGACTCACGTCTGTGTGAATGCTTTGTTACATTTCCTTCCCCAAATTCAACCCCAGTTCCCAAGACAGAGTTTCCGTTGTTTGAGCCTGTAGCATCACACCGATGGCCTATCCTGTACCATTTGTTCAGCTCCCGAAAGGCTGGCGCTGACGTGAGGCCTGATTCCCACCTCTGGGCTTTCTGACAGGATGGGGGGGGGTGACCACAGTCAAGGATCATGCTCATAATTTTGGGGACAAAAAGAAAAGGGTAGAACCCTCCGCTCCTCTGACACTTCATAGTTTGAGGTAGAAGCATTCAGAACTGCTGAGGCAGCAAGGAACTTAGTACAGGAACAACAGGAGTCTTAGTGTGCTTCCCTAGCACTTCCGGGTCTGCGTGTGGCCTGTGTCGGCCAGACAAGGAGTACACTCAGAATTATCTGCTGACTGGCCGAACTTGACATCCACCATGAGAAACTGGCAGCTCATCCTAATTTACTTAGGTCCCATTGGTTCATTACTGTGAAAGATGATCCTGTCTTAGCTTCAGTGAATCTTGTCCTCTGCTAAGAGATGTTCTCTAAGAATATTGTCTACATGAAGATGGTCCAGCTCCTGAGTGGAACGCTGACCTAAGTCAAATTGATTTTTGGCTAGGTGGTGGTAGCACATGCCTTTAATCCCAGCACTTGGGAGGTAGAGGCAAGCGGATCTCCAAGGCAGCCTGGTCTACAAAGTGAGTTCCAGGACAGCTAGGACTGTAACATAGAGAAACCCTGTCTTAAAAAATGGAAAGAAAAAAAAAAGATTTTTGCCTTTTTGAAAAAAATTCTAATCTCATCTGTCTTCCCCACACAGGAGGACACAAGGCATGCGGAGCTGGAGGAGCCACTTGCTCTTCAGGTAGTCTGAGGGCCGGGCCATTATTGCTGTAGTCTCCTCTCTTTAAAAATGACATACAAGGGCCTGGGGGAGCGGCTCAGTGGGCAGGAACATTTGCAGTGCAAGCATGAGGGCTTGAATTCAACTCTCCAGAACCCACACAAGGAGCTTGTCATGCCATGTGTGTGCCGGTAAGCTAGCACCATGGGACACCAGGAGAAGAGACAGGAGGATCGCTCAGACTTGCTGGTCACCAGCTTAGTTCCAGGTTCAGTGAAAGACCCTCCCTCATGGGTAGAGAGCGTTAGAGCAGGACACACACACACACGCAAGGAATGATGTGCTAGTATACATCTGATGGCCAAGGGTCTGCCGTGTTTGCTCACTTGTTTGAGGTAGAATCTTGCACTATCGCCTAGACTGGCCTGGAACTCACTATGAACCTCAGGAGTATCTTGAGCCAGTGACAACCCTCGACCTCACTTCCTGAGTGCTGGGTCTATAGACTCATGCTCAGCTTCTATGTTATTTTCTTAAACTGTCTTACAGATACAGTGAAGTCTGTAGTGAAGTGTTTATACCTTATCTCAGTCCCTACTTTGGGGCTCTACGGAATCTCTGGCGGGAAAGCGAAAAGGCCAGACAATAAGAGGAGAAGTGGAAAGAGTGCTTGAAGCGTCCCATGGCTCTGTCCATTTGAGCCTGAACGGAACTGTTCTTCCACTGCTCTGACATTATCTGAGGAGAAACGGCACAAGGAATGTAGCCAGGCCACTGCTGGCTTTCGGTGAAGGTCAACTCCTAGTCTGCTCGTAGGAGGCAACAGTTTTTAAGGAGCATAGTGGCTTTCTTGCATCTGTGAGAGCCGAAAATGCCTTGGACCCAGAGACTTCCAGGCCAGATGACCGACTATGTCCCATATCTTCACACATGCACTACAACGCTCCTCTGGTGATTTGGAACAGACACATTTGACAGGAGACAAAGTAAATTCTGACCAACAGCTTCCTATTCCTGTGATTATTTATAAATACCAAACACTGAGAAGAAGTTGCTTAGGCTGAGGATTCTAGTGATTGAGATTTTGGTTGCTAATGGGCACGCTGGGGTCCTCACGGAACCACAGAACAGTACAAAACAAGACGAAAATCCCTACACATTCCATTGCTGGCCATGTTGGCTTCATTATAGCTTGTGAAATTCCTAAGCTCCAATTCTACAATATGCAGGGCAAAAAGAGAGAGAGACTTGAAAACAAAACATGTCTCTGTCTCAGCTCTCAAAAATAACTAGCCATGAAGCCATCATCTTCAGGGTTCTAAAGGCTATTACAGAGCGAGGGTGGAGGATGTCTCTCTTTGCAGACACTGGTAGTCTGTTTGGGGTGGTGGGTAGGAGCTGACTTCACCCTTCCTGTGGGCCGCTAACCTTGACATCCTGGGAACCATGGGGACTAGGGCAGAGCAGTAAGAAGGCAAGGTCAGAACCAGACATCATTCAGAGACTCCAGTCTGAGTGCTCTTCAAACAGTGCAGGATATGGTTGGGGCCTCAACCTCAAATGACCGTCTCTGAAGCCTGACTCCAGTCTCATGGGCAGCTGGGGTGGTTCTGAAAGAGCTCGTGCAAATCTATTATCAGCACTGAGAAGTTCAGTCAAAGGTCAGCATCTCTAGAGAGGAGTGCTGGGGTCACTTTTGACCATGATGGACTATTTCATCTATGACACTAAAGGTCATCTGTCAGAAAAGTGCCTTCCTTTGGTCACTGGGCTGTCTGTGTGGGACACTGCTATGGGGCACCCACTCAGGCCCACTGAGGATAACCCTGCAATTGTCCTGGCAGCATGGTTAGGGAAAAGCCTCCCAGGAATGCACACAAGAGGCCTGGCCAGGTCCCTGCAGCCGTCAGCAGGGAGGTCCTGCAGCAGAGGCCAACAAGGAGGAGGCTGATATAGGTGGGTCTTTCTATGTGTTACTTTCATTGGTTAATTAATAAAGAAAACTGCTTGGCCTGATAGGTCAGAACATAGGTAGGTGGAGTAGACCAAACAGAAGTCTGGGAAGAAAGCAATGAGGCAGATGCCATGAGTCAGCCACCATGTCAGACATGCTGAATCTTTCCCGGTAAGCCACCACTTTATGGTGCTACACAGATTATTAGAAATGGGTTAATCAAGATATGAGAGTTAGCCAAGAAGAGACTAGATATAATGGGCCAGGCAGTGTTTAAAATAAGACAATTTGTGTGTTATTATTTCCGGGGCTAAGCTAGCCGCATGGGAGCCGGGCGAGATGAAAAGCAGACCTGCTCGCCTCATCACTACAGGAGGCCTTTCCCCTCACCTGTTAAACCCACAAATCTCAGGCACATATCTAAACTCGGGGTTCTAGAAGACAGACACATCTACCTGGGAGGACTTTCTTGCTCACTCTCTCAAGATGGCTTACACTGGGGCATCAAGAGAGGCCTGTGCAGCAATTGCCCTCTGACATGGGACCTGCTCCTGACAGCACCCTCTCATGCCTTTGTGCCTGCTTCCATAGGTTTACCACTGGTGCTAAGCTAATGACACACTAGTTCCAAGACTAAAAGGCAGATTCTCAGTCTTGCCAGCCTAGTGGTGACACTGTCACATATGCAGCAGAGACCCGGGGGTGCTCAGGAAAGACACGCATGCATTTCCCTTACAGAGAGAAAAAAGGAGAAGTCGTGAAGTTTACATACCAGCTTTTCAAAGTTGACGAGATTATCCAAGAATGTTTTATTTCCTTCATGAATAAATGTTACATCTGAAAGTTAAAAAACAGCTAGATCAAATATACTATTAGGAGGAGATCAAGAAACAACCAATTGTTTAGAAACAATGCACTGTATGATTTTTGTCTTCAGTGTTTTGGAATTGTGCCACATATGCGACAAGGTGGCTTGAAACTAAGCCTGTATAACACCTGAAATGGAAGTTTAGGGCAGCGCAGCCTCCCTAGAACAGTTCGCTTTCCCAGTGCAGAGCGGATTCTCATGTGGGCTGTCAGCTAATGTTTGATTGGTCCGCTATGTCTCCAGGTAAAAAGACAGAGCAGAAAATAAATGAATATTCATAAGCAACAGGGATTTGATATTTACATTTTTGTATAAAACTCCTCTTAACCAGTGTAAATGGGACCTGCTTTAGTTAAAACATTTAGAGTCAGATTCCCAAGTTTACATTAAAAACAAAGACATGAAAAAGTTTGGTGTTCAAAGCCCATGTATCAGAAGTGATTTGACTGGTAGAGACAGCATCGTCGATGAAGAGAAAACAAGAAAGGTAGTGGAATGGATTGCTTTTGGAGAAGAGAAAGTTAAATTTGTTTGAGACTACAAGACCTGAAGTGAGCGAGGAGCTGGGGTGCAGTTGGGGTGCAGTTCAGTGGCTGGGCCTGTGTTTAGTGTAAGGGCTTGGGTCTTACCCATTTCCCCAAAGAAGTGGCTGAGGATGTTAAAAAGAAAACCTGTTTTTGTTGGAAAGAGTGACTCCTCAGGAGATAAAAATATGAAGCTGGGAGGTGGTGGCACACACTTTTAATCCTAGCTCTCAGGAGGCAGAGACAGGCGAATCACTGTGAGTTCAAAGCCAGCCTGGCCTAAAGAACGAGTTCCAGGACAGGATCCAAAGCTACACAGAAAAACCCTGTCTCGGAAACTAACAAACAAAAAATACAACAACAACAAACAAGAGAGAGAAAGATTTGGGAATGAGGCCTATTAAGCTAGCATCTCAGGCTACATACAAAAACGGACAAGACTGTGTGATGGAACCTTAGCGTCCCCATAGACAAGGACTGCGGTACAGGTTACTCAGCTTAAAGGACATGAAAATACCTTGCTGTCAGCAACAACCGACCAAAACCACCAAACATAGAAACAGGTTCAGGCAAAGCTGTTGAGACAGGTGCTGCCAAAACTTGACTACAACACTGCAGGCTTGTGCTCCCAAGGCCACCAGCAGGCCACACACACCTGTCCCCAAGGTGACCCTTGCATACATTCCAGCTGCTGTGGGAACATGAGCTTTCTATCCTTTGTGGGTTTAATTGAACAATACCTTGCTATCTTTTGTGGTATCACTGCTACAACACAAGATTGCAAAAGAGCAGTTTGCCGGGTCAGCTTTTACATTTTATACACAGCAAATATCACTCTGCACTCACTCGGCCGCCATGAAGCACAGCCTAGCAGCTCGGCCTCACACAGAACTTCAGACCACAGGCTCCGCCTAGCTGCTGGTGCCCCCTGGCCCCACCCCATGCTGCAAAGGATGGTGATGCCCAGTGACAATATCATCAGGCATGGCTTCAGGTGTTTTACATGGACTAACCACTTACTTCTCACAAGGCTTTCTAAGGTGGTTGTAGGAAGCATGCAGAGAGACGAGGGCTCAGGAGACAGCCACAGCTAAACCATGCTCATGCCATGCACCTGAGCTAGGAATCAGTGGGAGGGAGGGTCCTTCAGACATGGGCATGGGGCTATGAAAGGGTTTAGGTCTCCCACTTCCAGCTCGAATTCACCTGCTGAGCTTCTGCCACACCAGCTGCTGTTCCCTACATCCTTTCCTGAATGTCTTCTTCCCCTTAGGGTCTCAGGACTTGTGGAAGGCAGCAGGGGGATAGTGCACTCAGGAGTGTGAGTGTGTGCATGTGAGTGTATGTATAATAGTGTGTGTGTGCATGAGTGTGTCCGAGAGTGTATGTATATGAGTGTGTGCGAGTGTATGTATATGAGAGTACGCGTGTGTGACTGTGTGCACATGCTAGTGTGGGCTCCAGGAAAATAAAGTACAGACAGGACTGGTGAACAGAAAGTGGAGGAGGTGACAAGGGGACACAGTCTGGCATGAGAAGAAAGGCTTTAGCAGCTGAAGGGTTCTCACCGGGACAGGAGCCATGGGAGGTCTAACCCTTCCCGCATACACAGGCCCTGAGTTCAACCTCTTCCCATTTTCTAATTGAAAGCCAGTTGAGTTAGAAGGTAGACATGAGAGGAAGAGTTGTCATGAAATATTAAGCGAGTTCTTCTAAGACTGAGTGAATGTGGTTTCAACAGAAAAGAAGGAAATTTGTCTTGTTGCCATCAAATGGTGCAAACTTATCAGAGCAGAAAGCTGCATGCATGCTCAGGTGAGTGGGTGCCTTGGCTTCAGGGGGTTTCGGAAGCACGAGGGGGCAGGACTGCTTCTTCCCAGGTTAAAGGGACACTAGATTTGAAGACAGCGCCTTATAAGCATTTAATGTTTCTAGTTTTCTAACTCAAATCAGTTCCTTTCCCTCATATTTTCTTCTGTTCCCATTTGTGCCTAAATAATTCCAGGAGTTCCTTCGCGCCTGTTGCCACTCCACCTCCAGCTGAAGGTTCTTCACTTTGTGATGACACCTATGAGCCTGCATAGATGTATCTTAATGCAAGTAAGAGCAATAAAGAAGACAGTAACGAAACCTTTAAACTCTGACTTTGGCATTTCAACCTCTCCTTATGCTGCCGACTTGACTCTTAGCCCTGCACAAATTATGCTGTGCATCCCCCAACTGCCCTCAGAACTGACATGGTTCACACGAACTGTGTGTCCTCTACAGGAGAGGGCTCAGTGGGGTATGGAGCTGTTCGGTAACTTCCCAGTTAGAACCCACTTCTCGGAGACAAGGAGTGTTAATGAGATGCGCAGCTTCTGTGGAAAGACAGGATCTCGCCAATCAGTGCACTGTGCACTGCTGTCTCTGAAACACGGATGTAAACAAACTAGGCCTTTGGGCTCTGTACTCTACCTTTATTCCTGTTTACCTATGTCATGGTACTAAAGAAAACAATACCGGGCTTAGGAACAGCAGGGTATAAACATACAGGTTTCAAGAGACAATGCTTTGACACTGCTCAACTACAATTATACATTCTAGACATTTGAAAAAACAATTCCATGCAAATATAGAAGCTCTTTTCAATATTAAGGTATTAACTGAGAGTTCCATTGTTTCTGCTATAGTTAGAAAAGACAATTCTAGAAGATGACATTGCATACCATAACAGATAGAAAATCATTACCTTTAAGCAATAAGGGCATGAAAGGGATTTTTGGTGGCTTCATCTTTTTGAATGCATCCCTGTAGGCTTTGTGATTTAGGGAAGGATCCTGCCAACCAAGCAGATCACACAGAGAAAGAAAAATCAATGCACTATAGAAGCAATTCTCAATCTATATCTGCTGTACCATTTGAACATGATTAGATACGGCAAGGTTCTTCCTAAGAATGAGGCGGATAAAGGTTTACTCAGAGGATAAATCCACTAATTAGGGCAGGCAATTTAGGCAATGCTTAGAATTCAAGGTATCGGTTTACAATAATGGAAGATGACTGTCAGAGACGGCCACCTTTTGATTGCCCTGTCATTTTCCTCAAATAGTTCTTCAAGTGCAGCTGCCTCTGCATGAGCTCTAGCGTGAGGTAACCTCAAAGTCTTTTGTTAAGTACACCACAAAGAGAATCTGCCCTTAGGACACAAAGACAATGCCAAATTCTAAAAACAAGCTACAGACCTTGTATATAAATCTAAGAAACAATAAGTAAAGGAGGAAAGGTTAATGCAAAGCACACTGAATTACTCACCAAATTTATACCAACTACTTTCAGGCTGTGGAATGGAAAACGCCTTGTGAAACAATCACATGGATTTCCACGGAGAGGAGGCAGCTTGAACAGGCACCATGCTTCTGTCTCAGCCACACTTACCGTCTGTTTGTTTACCTATCATCTACCATCTACCTACCTACTTACCTATCATTTAGTCTTCAAATTATAAATTAAACATCTTTGGAATTTTATCATTTCTCTTCTTCCCTTTCTTCCATCCAGCCCCTCTCTTGAAACTGCCCCCATCCTCTCCCAAATTCATGGCTTCTTCTCCTTCAATGTGTGTGTGTAAAACGTGTGTGTGTGTTCCCAAGTACATAAATAGAACCTACTCAAGTTGCATGTTTCTTGCATGCGTATGATCACTTGGTATTGAACCAGCTGAGTATTTCTCCACTATTTCTCCACTCTCAGTATTTTCTAGTGGCTTGCAGTTCTTTATCTAGAGTTGGGGTTCCATGAGATTTCAGCTCTTCCATGTTAGCCCACTGTATCGTTTGTTTTTAAAACTGGGTTTTATTTCATAGTATAGGCTGGCCTGGAATTTGTAATCTGCCTGCCTCAGTCTACCAAAGTCCCAGGATTCTATCCCCACACCCAACTCAAAACTGTCATTTTAGATGCAAACAGTCAGTTAGGCACTGATATCATGAAGGACAGTAATTTGAACCCTGAACCCAGAAGGAAATAGTACTAATATTTCTTTGAAGAAAAGTCCCCTTTACTTACCGTTAAGCTTTCAAGTTCAGAGAAAAGTTTCTTAAACTTCCCAGGAATTTTCTTAAACCAAAACAACAAAATCACAGTCAGTAACCACAAAGGTCATAGAAGGCAGCGATTCTGAGAGGGGCACTAAGGGACATTTGCCCTGAGTTCTGCTTACTCACAATACATTTCTGAGCATAGATACCGGCCCTGGAACTCCACACTGATTGCGTCTCATCTGCACATTTGTTCATCCCCTCAACATGACCTTCATTAGGCATGTTGATAAAAATATCTTGGCTGCTGCATGATGAAGCATCTAGCTGGCTAGACTTTCTGCACAATGTGGTTATTTAATGAACACAGATTTCAGTTCTGTATCTCATCTTTGACGAATGTGCTTGTCCTTCTAACAGCCTGCCCAAGTGGGGACAGTGGCGGCTGGATGTGTTTCATGTGAATGGCTGCACGCATAGCAAAAGCCAGGTAACACAGAAGGGGAAAACTATAGGGATTCAGTTTGCACCTTAGAGGATGGAATCATCCAACCTGAACTGAAGGGAATGTGTGTGCCCGTGCCATCCTCCCAGGTAAAAATTCAGGCTCATGAAAACAGACCTGGAAATGCGCCAGACTCCCTTTCCCATGAGTAGGAGAGAGCGCAGAGCTTTTCACGCTGCCTTAGTGTCCGGTCACAGAGCTGACCCAGCCAAGGCCCTGTGTGAATCCTGCCCCTGCCCCTGCACCTTTCTAGTTTAGTGTGAGTCTGCACCCTTGCTGCTCTCAGCCTTCAGCAACAACCTATGAAATAAATGCACAACGGCCATGTCCATGGTTGCTACTTAATGGATTCCAGTTATTAACATTAACAAGGAAGGCCAAGATATTCCACAGAGGTTTCGTCTTCAAACTGAATCAAAATAATCATCGTAAGTTTACTTACTTTAAAACTTTAACTAACACTTTAAACCTACTTAATTTTTCAATGTGATAATTTTGACTCTTGACTCAGTTCTTTGTAGTATGTAGTTTAACCTACCTGGAAATGACTGCTTTCCAATAAAGAAAATATAAAATGTAGACTTTTGTAATTATTTCCAGTCTTTCCTTTGAAGTACATCTTATTCTATTGGACATCCCAGTGGTACCACCAACTCACTGTACTTAAAACCAACTGGGTTAGCCAGAAGTCAGGCCAGAGCCAAACCTGGCCTGGAGACCAGTTTTGTAACACTCGTCATTCACTAGCTGTTGCTGCTGCAGTATAGTGGCCGGGCTGTCTCACAATGGAGAGCGCCCGCCAGTCCAGCTCCGAAATCTGCCGACCTCTGACTACTTCTCAAACCTACTTCTCCCCCTTATCTGATAACACGGTCACCTTCCTTTGACAGTGAGGTCCTCTGCTGGGATGCCCAACCTCAGCTACCAACAACTTCTTCCTCAACCTCCAAAGCCCTGAGTCTCCGCTCACTTCTCCCTGGGCCAGTGAGACCTGGTTTAAAAGGTCCTTCAGCACACAGCATTCTCTGGTATTCGCTTTCACGCAGTGTGTGCAACTCAGTAGGCGCTCAATGTGCTGATTCAGCTTTTTAAATGTAATTCAGTTACTTCTGCAAATCAAAGTTTCTTTTGTGGTTCAATTCAAACTCCATTCTGTGAAGACCCTTGCTATCCATCTGTCTTTAACCAGCATGGCAGTTGTCTCCCATCTCCTTCAATCCTTAGTGTTCTTGGCCATCTTGTTGAAGCACAGAGGGCAAGCCTTTCCCGTCTTGAAGGAGAGCACTATCCCACCCCTGGGTCAGCACAGTGCATTCCATTGGGCACAGCTCCTGACTCGAAAGGATTGAATCCATAGAGAGAATGACACAGCCACTGACAGAACCAGGAGAGGCCAAGGAGACCACAGTGGAGCACACAGGTTACAGCCCAAAGGATGGTGAGGTGAAAATTGGAGAGAGATGAGGAGAGAGACAGTGCAGGGTGCAGGAGACAGTTAGCAGAGATGGAGAGCAAGAGCACAAGAGCCCACAGAAAGCAAGAAAGCGGGTGGGGCTGCCGGAGAGGCAGTCTGATGCTTCTGGCTAAGTTGCGGCTCTCCTAATTTGGTTCTTCCCACACACCCTCTGGAGCAATAGGCCAACTACACTGGTCTCCTGCATCTCATAGTGTAAGCAGATTTCATCATCTACAGAAGCAGAACTAGAACTTGGGAGGCCTTAAGCTTTCTATAGATATAGAAAGTCCTCTTTAAGAAATTACTTTGGCAATTTTGAAAAGCTATACATGGCATGTGAACATAGCCAAGGTCTGCAAATGCATTGAAGCTCAACTTCATCTCTGCATGAACCCCCTCACTCAGGCCAGTACCCTATTCATCTCTGTGCACACCTCGCTCCACAGAGCAGACTGGAGAATGTCTAGCCAGCATGGAGCTAAAGTTGCCTTCAGGAAATGCAGAGGAGGGTGAAGAGAAATTTAAGACATTTAACTTTTCAAAAATTCTTCTTCAGATACTTTAAAAATTATGTTAAAGATCATTTATTTAGAAACCATTTGACAGAAATGGTTCCTATCAACCTGTCACAGTCCTACTAAAAATACTTTTAGTCAAGCAGAATTTGTTTCATTTAAACTACTTCAATCTTATTTCTAGTACCCCCTGGAGTGTTTCATTCTGCCCCACATCCACACCCCGACTCCCAGTGGAAAGCCCCAGGCTCACCTCCCAGGTCTGTGACAGCCGGCTCACAGAGGCCGTGTTGAGACCCATCACGATAGCGAAGAAGGAGTTCAGGTTCTGCTGGGCTTTGCAGCTGTGAAGAAAGGAGAACAGGGACTGAGCAGGCATTCTTTCAAACAGTTTGCTTTATCACTGATGAAGCCTCAAGACTTCTGGGACACGACTTCAGCCCACACACCCGTCACTGTCCATGGAGAGGTATGGCTCAACCATTTCTAATGCAAAAGGAAGGATTTATGGCTCTTGGGCTCCTCTCTGCCCTCAAGAAAACCCTTCCTGACACTGCAGGAGACCCTTCCTCCTCTAACATTCATTTATGCACATTTATGAGTTCAACGATTGCGCTTTGAAATGGCCACTTCTTTTCATCCGCCATGGACAGCTCCAGCAGCTCTCCTGAGCTTAGTCCCTGTGATTTCTGTTCCTCTGGCTGGTGTGTCCCTCTCACCTCACAGGTCTAAGTTCTCACATTCATTCAGACAGAACACTATCATCTATCCATCTATCCACCCATCCATCCATCCATCCATCCATCCATCCATCCATCTATCTATCTACCTACCTACCTACCTACCTACGTACCTATCCATCTATCCATCTATCCACCTATCCACCTATCTATCTATCTATCTATCTATCTATCTATCTATCTATCTATCTACCTACCTACCTACCTACCTACCTACCTACCTACCTACCTACGTACCTATCCATCTATCCATCTATCCACCTATCCACCTATCCACCTATCTATCTATCTATCTATCTATCTATCTATCTATCTATCTATCTATCTATGTCTGTTCGTCCATCCATCCACACACCCACCCACCCACCCACCTATTCACCCACCTATCTCTCTCTGTCTATCCATTCATCTATCTATCTATCCATTCATCTATCTATCTATCTATCTATCTATCTATCTATCTATCTATCTCCTGTTTTTCTGAGTATATACATATATTATGGGATAGCACTCTAATTTCTTATTTATAAACATAAGAAAATAAGATGGACACTTTTGTAATCCCTGCACTGGGAGTGAAGACAGTTGATTCAGAAGTCCAGGAAGGTTACCTTCTACTACAATGAGAACTGAAGGCCAGTCCAGGAATACAGGAAGATCTTGTCTCTTAAAAGGAGAACATGTTTCATATTTTTCTTACTTAGTTTTCCTAGCGTAGCCTTTGCTAGTCTCAATTCTTCCTGGTTACACAGAATGCTGCATTGGGAATCTTTGTTATGAAATTTTTCACTTACTTGTGATTTTTTTCATTGGGCTTCCAGCTATTACATGATGGTACAAAAGCTATCCATGTGAAAAGTGTTTTTGATTTCTGTTTGTTTAGTTTTGTTTGTTTTGAGATGGAGCGTCATTATGCAGCCCAGGCTGTACTGGAACTTACTATATAGCGCAGACTGGCTTCAGCTTCACAGTGTCTGCCAGCTGATGGTTCTGATATGTGCTGTCTTCCAGAGCTGTGCCTCTTAGCGGCACTAGGGTGAGTAAGAATGCGCTGTGTTCTAGCAGGTCCTGTCTGCCTCACGAACCACACACTGCTCCAGTCTAACTGTACTTGGACTCCACGCCGGGAAGAGAGGAGCTGGAAAGACACTTTGTCTCCACACCCAGAGCAGACGATACCGTGAACATATGCCCAGCAGGCACATTACTACCAAGTCCCCAAGACTGCCCAGTTCTGATGCAGCCTTCAGTTCCTGTACCTAGGAATGAGGCCCTTGGAGCCCAGACTTGCTGATTCTTCCTCCACACCCCCGATGGCCTCCTGTCCATGATTACATTGACATTTTCTGCTGCCTAAGGCTTAGCACTGACTCCACTCACTTCCCTCATTCTACACGACAGAGTTCTTAGCAGACAGGAAAGCTTGAGGTAGCCTCATCTCCCCTCTACTGGCACTCCTGTCAGTGAGAATGCTCCAATCTACTGCCAGAAGATACGACCCAGCCCTGAGTCCTCCCACACAAGGGAGGCCCTATCGGCCATTGCCGCCATCAGAGAGGACGCTCATTAAGGCTGGAGTACATATCTACTCATTTGTTTTACTGTGTATATCCAACTGCTTGATGCACAGCAAACCATGCACAGAGCAAGTTTATTTTTCATGATGAAGCCTCTCCACTGAGCACCGTTTATCTCCACGTTTTTATACGGTTTCCATCTTTCACCTGTTCACACCATTTCTTCAGGTCCACATAGCTTCATTTTAGTCATAAAATTCACACCCACACACCCACACATACCATCTGAATTTGTCTTGAAAAAAGAAATTAAATTAATATAGACACAATTTCCGCATGAGACAAATTGATCCTGAACAGAAATTAGATGCCCATCAGGCCTGGAATCCTGTTACAAGGCCATTCATTCAGAGATGAGAGCAAGCTGCCTGACATTGAGCATCCCTGTCCAGCAACCATTCCTTTGTCTGAGTGAGGAGAGAAAAGGCACTCAGTCCACAGAGGTGGGGGATGGGGACAGTGAGAAGGAGGGAAACATGAATATGCAAATCGCATGCCTTGGGCAGGGAAAACACTTCATGATTGTGGAAATTGCTGTTTTCCCTGGGTTCTTCCTACAGTGTGATTATGGGGAATTTAACTTCATGTTTCAGTTGCCATTCTGTTCCATGGGCTGGGAGAGAGACCATTACCATAAATAATTCAGGAGCACTGCGCCATGGGAGAAGACAGGAATATATTTCACTTCCCCAGGCTAGATCCCGTCCTGTCCTGAGGAAGGACCGGGTGGTGCCACCTTACTCCTTGGAGCCCCCGTGTCCTATTTCTCCATCTAACTGTGTTCTAAGAAACTGTTAACCATAAACTGCACCTTCAGGAATCTCAGAGCCATTTTAGAATACAGTGGCTGAGTTAACAGACAAGCAAATAACAACAAAACTACAAATAAAGCCCCACTCAGCACAAAAGTGTCAGCCCAGGGTACAGACCTTTACCTGCTCCTCCATCCAATCATGGCAGACCTCAGACAAATGCTGCCTCAGTCTCTTGCTTCTGGGTCCCTTGGGCAAGGTTCCTTTCCACTTCCAGGAGAGCATTCGTTTTTAAAGCAAGTTCTGGGCCTATGGGTTGCTTGGCCACAGACTCTGCCTATGCCAGCCAGCAGTCTCCTACAACTTCCTCTCAACTGAACACGGGGCTCATCAGCTCACAAAGGCTGCTGCTCTGCTGAGCTCATCTTCAGGGTACCCTCCATGGAAAGAGTGTTCTTCTCACCCAGAAAGCAAAGAGAGCAGCAAAGGCTCCTTGCGCCAGTGTTTTCTATCTCCATCCCCACACTCCTGAGATGCAGCGCTTCCTTCTCCAAAGCCAGCCCTTTGCTCTGTTCTACAGAGCAGCATGCTGAGCGACAGGACCTTGTAGCAGGAAGCCTGACTTCCCACACCCACGACAAGCGACCACTCTGCATTTTCTGGACAAGCCAGGCTGATGACATTCAGCCCTGCACAGTTCCAGAGTGGTAGGTTTAGCCGTTTCAGGCACCATGTAGTTAAACCCACGCAGCTTCATCTAAACTGAACCGCAGAGGCTATTTTCCTTGACCTGATTCCCTAAAAACTCAGTGTTAATGACAGTTTCCTGGAGGATTACAGAACCGCTCCTTTCCATTTCCATCCATGTAGGCGACCATGGCCCATCTTTCCCTGTAGGCATTTTGCCAGCCACACACATGGGTGACAAGATGTTCCCTCACCATGAATAAACGTGGTCCTGCCTAAGGTCAAACGGAGCCTGCTTGCTTGCTTGCTTCCTTCCTGCCTTCTCCTTCTCTGCCTTTTAAAAGTAATCTAACCATGGTACTGAAGACCCAGGATGAAACAGCGCAGCCTACGCTGCTCAAGCCCCAGCAGGGCCACAGGTTTCTCTCAGGAAGCCCTATCTTTTCATTCTCTGTCTCCATCCTTCCTCTCTCACTTTACCGTCTACCCCTGATACAGTCTGACTTAGGTGAGAGGCCATGCTGCATTGGAACAGAACACACACACAACACAGAAAAACACTGGAACTAGGTAACCATGGATCTAACTCTGGGGCACCCTAGCTAGGTTTTGGAGACCACTGGCGCTCAACGTACTGAAACTTTCCTAAGGCCCACTCTGTTGAAGGGAGCGGGAGTTTTCCACTGGCTAGGAGACCACTGGCCCTGTGGCTCCTTCACCCTGGAATTGTATAGGCTGGGGACACCCTCATGATCTAGGGGCATGTGGTCATTTCCAGATGTAGGGTATGGGATGCTCTACTCAACTGGACACTGACCCCTGCCTCTACCTGGTCCTGGGCCAAGCTATGGTTTCCAAATTTTCTGTACCGAAAAGACTCTCCTTTGACCTGTGTGCAGGCTAACGTAAGAAGAGTCAGCCAGGAAACTGGTGCAGAGGCTTCGCCTTAATGCAATCTGGCCTCCATGCACACTGAGCAAACAGCTACTGCTGGCCAAGATTTGGAACCTCTTATTTCCAATTCTTAAACTGATTTATGTAACTTCATAAGAGGACAGAAACGACAGCATGGTCCGAGGCCGCCTTTCCCATGAAACTCACAGCTGACTTACAGCCATACTCAGAGCCAGGATGCTATTCCTGCAGGGCTGAATGTCTCTATATTCAGATATCTTGTATCTGCTCCTGAGATACCATAGAACTTTTTGCCTTATTCTTTTGTCTTACTTGTATTTATGCCTCCCAAAACCTAGAAAATCCTGCTTTTATCTTCAGTAGCTAGGAGGTAAAGCATTTCAGGTTGTCTGCTCCGTCTGCAGATGCACACACACTGGTTATGACCATGTAGACCACAAAGTTCAGACTTACAGAGATTTAATCGTCTGTAAATGGAAAGGTGTCTGTGCTGTTCTACTGGACTGAGAAGGTGATTCTGGAGCTGGATTTTGGTTCATGTGCTCCAGACCCAAGCATGTTTGCTTAAAAGTTTCCTCGAAAGTCTCTGTTCTGTGTCAGGCTGGGCACCTGATTCTGACAGGGAGGAGAACAAGGCAGGCAGTGGTGGTGCACGCCTTTAATCCCAGTACTCAGGAGGCAGAGGCAGGTGGATCTCTGCATCTGAGGTCAGCTTTGTCTATAGAACGAGTTCCAGGAGAACCAGAGCTACACAGAGAAATCCTGCCTCAAAAAACAAAAACAAAAACAGAGCCCAAAAATAACCAGAAAGGAGAACTAAACAGAAGAGCTAGGAAAGGAGTTCTGCTGGAGAAGAACAAAGAAGTGAACTTTTCTGTTAGGGTTACAAATGGGAAAGGGTTTAACTGTCTGAATTAGCCCCCATTTTTTCTGGTTTTGTTTAAAGCTTTTGTTGAAACTTTAACTTTCTGTACTTCAGAATTTATAAATTCATCGAGTGTGATTTAAAAAGTCTATGTAGAGATAAAATTAACTTGCTGGAGCAAACCACGATGTAACGTGGACCCGACTCTTATTTAGAAAAAGTGTGCGTGTCACGGGCTCACCTTGGAGTGATAACAACCAAGTTGCTGCCACCATCTTCACTAAGAGTCAAGGAAGAGCACATCATGTGACTTCACTGCCACCACGGCTAAGGTGACCACGCTGTATAAATCAACTACGGCCATACCCATAAAATGAGGCCCACAGACCCCTCTAGTGATCATTCTATGAGACTCCTTTTATTAGGCCAATGAGCCACCGCCAGGCTTCCAAGATGGTTTGTTTTGAAACTGACTCATATAAAACAAAACTAGTATTTTGTAAAAGTACATTATAAAAGGATCATGGAAATAAAGTTCTCATTTTCTCTGCAGACAGTATTTATGGTTTAAAGTTTATTTTGACACTAAAGGATCTTTAATTCAGAATTATATTTTTTAAGGCTCATATAAAATCCTAATCTTATAAAAAAGAGTTAGTAACACTGTAAACTGTTACAGATAATTAAGATACACAAATTAATGGTCAGTCATGCTCAATACAAACATAATTTATTTACAGAGACAAGCTTGGATGGAGAGATCAGTTTCTATCTCTCATTAAATGTTAAGCCTGAAACAAGTAAATTAAAACAAGTTTGAAGTAATTTAAGAGTTTGTCTAATGAAAAATAATATTCAAAATCAGGCTATATTTTAAAAATTACTTATAAAAGATTGAATTATTGAGTAAAATGGATTAAACTTACAATATACTTGTATGGCAGGAAACCTCTGGGCTCAAGCAGCTCCCTTGGGTGGAGCACCATCCCACCAGAGTACAATGCATGATAGCCTCCTTACAGTACAGGGACACACAGAGAAGAAGGCCTTCCTGAGTCTGTTGCCTCTATCTCTGGCTGCATAGGCCTGACCAGCTCTGGCTGTGTAGGCCAAATCAGAAAAAAATCTCCTCCTTATGTAAAGATACTCCTCATGTCTACATAACAGGGGATGGATTTCTTTGCCCAGTGGAGGATCTCAGAGTCTGCACCCACTAAATGTCTCAAACAACAGAGAAACAAACAGCAATTACTCTACCCTCAATGTTTCCCAAAATAACATGCGTGCAAAAAATACTCTCAGTTTATTTATGATCTATATATGTGCATGTTTGGTGTGTATGTGTGTGTTTGTGTTTATCCTCTGTTGTGTGGAGGCCAGAGATTGGTACCAGATACTCTTTTTTGAATTGATAAGTGTCTTATTTGATTTGTTTTTATATTTTTTGAGATATGGTCCCACTATGCACACCAGGCTAGCCTCGAACTCACAGAGATGCTATAATGAATGTCTCTGAATTTCCATGACAACACCCCACCCCCACATCATCTTTCATTTTCCTAGCCCACTGGCAGTGCCATTAGCTATATTGTACAAGAACTTACTACCTAGCTATAACTTCTAAGTAGACAGCTCAGTGCTTGAGTCTGCTATTTTGACACTTACTTTAAGACATGAAAACTTCCAATGAAAAGACAAAAATATTCAAAAACAGACCTTTTCAATCACTTAACTCAGTATTACATTGCAATATCCCAACCCTTCTTATCATTACAAAAAGTAAAAGAAAACAAAACCCCGAAGCATCACCACACTTTCTCAAGGAAACCTACTGAGCGGCAATCTTGATGAATTTCTTCAGCAGCTGCACGCGCTTGCCCAGCTGGCTGCAGAGCAGGATCTCCGTGGCCACCCACAGCTGCACCTCATTACACCTCTGGAGCAGAAGGCTGAGGTTCACCGTGTGCTCCCCACTTCCCTGCCTGCTGAACGTGAAGTAGATCAGCTCTTGCTGAAAGAAACATGTTAACTTTTAGCCCAGGTCAAACTGATGCAAAATTCCATCACTTTATGAGCAATTTCAAGAGGTCACTCCCATATCCTCAATGTGTTGACAGAAAATATGGCAGACAACTACAGTCTATTCAAGCTAGCTCACCTTCAGTTTCCAGTGTGCTTCGTGCACTAATACTTCCTAGAACCCTCACACAAAAACCCTTCTTCCTTCCTTCCTTCCTTCCTTCCTTCCTTCCTTCCTTCCTTCCTTCCTTCCTTCCTCCCTCCCTCCCTCCCTCCCTCCCTCCCTCCCTCCCTCCCTCCACTCTTCCTACTTACTAAATAAGGCAACTAATGGCACTCGTATTTGCTCCCGCACATCGGTCCAATGGGGAACGATTATTAAGGTTGTCCTGTGAGCCACCCTGAGCACTGACTGGTAAGGTTCAGGTTACTGGACCTCTTCCCACATATCTGACTAGAAGTCTTTGAGGGGCGGAAACATCCTTTGATAGTAGGTCTCACCACATTGCCCAGATTGTCTTGGACCCATGGCTTCCTGATCCTTTGGCCTTAGGTTTTTGAGGAAAGAGGACCATAGGTGGACACCACCATGCCTGTGTGTGGGCTTTGAAAATCTATAATTCTAACAGGTCCTCAGGTGCTGTTGTTGCTTCTGGTACTCTCTGAGAATCAGTGTTTTAAAGACATTTTAAGATCATAAGCAGAAATAAAGTGGAAATTAAGAGTGGATTGCAGAAGTTCACAAAAACAAGCCAAGACCAGACAAAGCAACGGAGAGGCTCAGTTTTAACTGGGTGCACGTGTTGTCTTCAGGACTCATCAAGTTGACCACTGCACAAGCAGAGGCAGATCCCACCTGACTGACACTCCTAAAGATGCAAGTCATCCAGTCTCAGTGAGTTCAAACTGGATTATAATGCGAAAGTGTTTAATGAGAAACTACGAACAATGTAACAGATGCCGCACACTGAAAGGAAGCAGCGGTGAGGTTCCCTGCAGAAGGAAAGGCGCCCCAGAAGGAAGTGCTGCTCTACATGCGAGATGAACATAGCACACGGGTACCTGCAGCGTTTCTATCTCCTGGCTTCTGTGAGACTTGCTACCACCAAATTGCCAGTAGCACTTAGCTCCTGGCATATAATTTATAAACATTATAATCTGTCTCCAGGACGTGTGAGACGTCCATACACACAAAAATGTAATTTATAAGATAGTATTTGAAATTTCACAGCACATTATAAAATTTAAGAAATATGATTTTTTTTTCTAGATAGGGTTTCTTGGGAAGCCATGTTGACCTAAACTAGCTCTGTAGACCACGCTGGCATCAAACTCACAGAGATCTGAGTACCTTTGCCTCCCGAGTGCTGGGCTTAAAAAGATGTGCACCATCACCACCTGGCAGATTTATGAGGTATTCTTAAGTAAAAGGATGGATGTGTGTGTATAAATGCTTGCATATAAATATAAATATATATGTATATTTATATATGGAAATCCTAACACCAAAGGTAAAATTACTTTTTAATCTCATTATAGCATCATATATTGGTATAAATCTATGCAACCACATCCCTACAGATCTTATACCTGCCTACAGGTGTCTGTGCATATAAACCCAGCACGTCCACACTTACTCACACCAAGCACATGATTGAACAAGAAGCAAAGAAAGCATGGTACATATTCTTGACTTTTTAAGGATATATTAGATTTTCAATATATTTTAACTCCTCCAGACAGCTTTTAGACCACACCCTAGCATAACTATATCACTACACAAATGTCTCATGACAAGCAACATCAACAAACCATTCAGTTAAAAGTTAAAACAACATTATCAATTCTTTTATCCCTGCTTACCTCATGGATTGAGTTGAACAGACTCCAATCAAAACTCATCAGTTCGAGAGCAAGGTCCCAAGTGTTCATTCCCAAAATCCTCATTGATCTTTGCTGCGATTCCTCATTTTCTGCAAAAGGATTCTACACCGACAGACAGAAGCAAAAGGGTCTTCAGTAATTCCCAAATGTTTCACAGTGAATTGGCTGCACATAGGAAGATTCTAGAAACCCAGATTAGAAAAGCAATCCTTTCTGAGGGCACTTAATATTTTCCCTCCTCTCATCACCTGCAGTGAGTTACAGTCCTGGACCAGCAGGACATTGCCCGGTGATCCCGCCCCTCCCCTCCCCCTCCCCCAAGCTCCCACACATCCACACCCACAGATCTGATTATAAACACAGCCCTGACAGACAGCATAATGAAAGCGGACGCCCTGGACTCACTTTGGCTTCTGGTAAGAACGAATGTGCCAGCAGGGTTAGTATAAAAACAAACAAAAGAAATGTCACGAGCACTTCAATAAAGGCAGACATGGCTTTTACAGGAAGCACGCTTTGCTAGCCTCATCTCTGACACATGCTCACAAATTTTATTACACTGCCCTTGGAAAGTGAAAAATCTAACATGGAATAAAAATAGAAGCTATTTTATTGAGAGCCCGTGTGGCTAGTCAATACATTCTCTGTAACAAATGCCCCCATGGAGAAGCAGGCTAATCACTCTGAGGTTGATAACACTACGCCCTTCACAATCTGGCGTGAGTCTATTAAATTCCCAACGTAGCCTTAAATCTATCATCACTTTTGAAGTTATTAAATAAACAATTTTGTATTTTCCCTAAAATAACTGATATTTTCTAATTAAAATACGTATTTTCTCACGTATGGGGTTAGAGCTAATGATTTAAAAAGAAAAGGACTGGGAGTTGGCTGTGGTGACCCTCACTGACAGCGCACGGGGGCTTGCCAGCCGTCTAGGATGTGCGTAGGGTTAGTTCTCAGTAGGAATATATATAAAAGAAGTTCATTCTGCAAAGATAAATGACATGGATAACACACCATTTGGAACTTTAATGCTTATGAAAACAAAGGCTAACTACAGAAGACCTTCACAGACTGCCCGCAGGGGCGACTGCCTCGCTAGTCGGCCAAGCACAAGTTGCCTCTCCACTCCACAGAGGGTGTAGGATGCAGTGTTGTGTCAGAAGACACTGAGTCTGTGAACACACGGATTCTGTGGTGGTCTCAAGGGATCGTCTGCTAGGATGGGGTAAGACACTGAAATGGACTCAAAGGGAAAACTGCAGCATGGGCTAGTGTCTGATCACAGGTTAACTAGGCCTTTTGTCTCTTCTGTTTCCCCTCAAATTTGCCCCTAAGCACAGTTTAGCTTCCTTCTGGTTATTCAAAGCAGTCCACTGCCCCAGCCAGCTCACATTTTATATTTCTCGATTCCGTTCCTCCAGGCTCTATCAGGGCTGCCCACTGCCCTGGCCAGGAGACATTTTATATTCCTCTATTTAAATCCTCCAGGCTCTATGATGTGATTCTGAGGAAGATTTGTTTATCTGTGTGAAAGCGCTAACGGGTACAGTGAGCAGACTCATGTGGTAGTCCTCCCCAACCATCATCTATTCTAAGTAGAATCCTCTGAAGATAAAATCCCTAAATCTGCTTCCCACAAAGACATGTGCCATGGCGTCCAAAGCTGGTGGAGAAAGCCCTGGATGGCAGGATGGAGTCTCTGTCCTTTGAGAACATTGCTCACGGTACCCGTTTATTCCACTGGGACATCACTCACGACCACCTTAGGCTCTCTGCGAGGCCCTGTGGAAGAACGTGGGGGGGGGGCAGACATATCCCAGGTGGCTATGTGGCCGAGAAGGAGGATCCAGTGGACAGGTAAAGTGTGGGCTTATGAAGAACCCACAATAGCTGTATTTCAGACTGTCCTCTTTCACGGGCAAGAATAAAATCAGACCCATCGTCTACTAAGAAGTGCTGGGTTCTTTAGTCATACATGTTCTTGAAATTTATACAGAGAATAACCTGAAGGGTGGGTTTATTTCCATTTTTTCAATATCTTACTCTTCAGAGCATCTGGTATTGTTACCAACTCATCTCACTGAGGGAAGCCTAAAATCCACCGTGTCTTTAAGGAGAACATTCAAGAGTATACGCTTTTCTCCTCCCAATCTATCTGGGATTATTGCGCAGCCCTGTGCCCATATAACTCCCCCAGAGAAAGAAGAGACTAAATCAGGATTCTGTGGCACAGGGAGTCACTGTTTTAATTCTTTATAAGAGAGCAAAAGCAAGACTGATCTTAGGGAAGGCCTCTGACTTACAGAACACGTCTCTTGGCATGTACTCGTGGCTGCAAGAGGAAATAGTTTAATATATGTTTCTTATAATAAAGCCTGAAAGTATTGTTGAGTCTGACACTGTGTTTAAGTGCCAGCACAGAAGTCCTCACCAAAGTGTCAGCGAGATCTTTCCGGTAGACAAATATCCGACCCGAGGCCTCCAGGGATTTGGAAACGGCCAAGTCATTTGGCTGAAATTCATGCTTTTCTTTATTAAAAAAAGAAAAAAAAAGAGTAATTAGAAACACAAGGGAGCCTGTAAAATTTGCACAAGAAAAATATTTAAAATAATGTAAGCAGACTTTGAGTGAGTTCATTTATTGCACATTTTAACACAATGCCTGTGGTGGCAGGAACATCACCTAGACCTCAGAGCTAAACGGGACAGTTTAAGATAGACAGCAAAATTCAGTTATAATCCCCTCTCCAAAATAACCACGTGAGTCCCTATATCAGCAATTCTTATAGTGCACACACACTCGTTCACGCACGCACACTTGTTCACACACACACACTTGTTCACGCACGCACACTCATTCATGCACGCACACTTGTTCACGCACACACACTCATTCATGCACGCACTTGTTCACGCACACACGCGTGGCTCTACAGCGTGACTTCAT
The DNA here is from genome assembly GCF_014885135.2 of Alexandromys fortis. Lineage (NCBI taxonomy): Eukaryota > Metazoa > Chordata > Mammalia > Rodentia > Cricetidae > Alexandromys > Alexandromys fortis. The sequence goes on along the minus strand of NW_026068068.1, from coordinate 1,731,216 downwards.
TAGAAACACGTACCCACTTGCTGTCTCTACGTCATGTTTCTCTGGTATACTGCAGCCCGTTATACCACCATCTAGTCATCCCTCCATTGCTGAACATTTAATGGATTCCCTTTTCTGGTCATATAAATTAATACATGTTAAGTACTAACACAGGGCCTGACATCAGAGCATCTTGACAAATGTTATTACAGCAGCTATAACATGATCCTTGCACATAAATCCCTTCTACTTACAAGTTTTTAAAAAGACTTCACAGTGAGAAATTACTGGCAAAGGGGGTGTTTGCAAAGCCTTTGACATCAACTGCCAAACTACTTACCAATTCTCTTTTTAGAAATAAATCAACATATCTCCCTACAATTAGATATAAAACTTGTACACTGAACAACACCCATTATAGTTTATTAATGGTCTGCTTTACGTGTAAGTTAAAAGGCTGATTCTCCTTTTGCTTGGATGCTCTTGAGAGTTGGCTGCTTAACTTCCTTATTGCAAAATGTTTGAGTCTAGCTTTCCCTCTCCTGCAGATTGAGCCCTCTTTTCACAGATGAATGTCCTCCTCCACACCAAATGTGCACACAAGGATAAAGTAACAGTAAAATTTGTTCTGCGGCCACACAATTCACTTACCCTAGGGCAGCACTTTTGTTACTGGTGTGAGTGACAGACACACTTTGCAGGCAACTTAATCAACTTAAATGCCAAATTTTGTTTCGAATATTTCTGGCTACTGCAGAGCACATAAATGATCATCTAGCTTATTCCCAATGTGTTAGCATTATAATAGTGGTGGGCTATAAACACAGGTAGTAAATGGCTTCAAAAAGCTGGGGCCACCAAAATATCAAAGAGTAAAACTAAATTTTAGCCTAATAAAAATGGGTTGGCTGTTATGTTACCACCTTGGACACAAAATATCTAGAAATCTGTTGAAGCTTTGTGAACAATTGGTGCCTCTTTTAGAAAAAAAAAAACCATGAAACAGCAACAAATTCCTTAAACTGTTCTCAAAAACAAAATGAAACAAAACTCAGTTCATGGTGCCAGCTCTCTCTGCAGAAGAGGGAAGACATTATTTGTGAGACAAGCTTCACTGCAGCAATGACTAGTTAATTAACAATTAAGCCCTGCCCCCACCCCAATTTATTGTTTGAAGGACAATAAGACGCAGGCAAGGAAGCTCTTTATAGACCATCACACCACCAATCAGTCTAGAAAACCGACCCCCCATAACCAGCTAATCGATAAAAACTACTCAATGAATGGAACATCTGTGGACAGTTCAGGATAGCCTGTCATCTCTGCTGACGGCAGGCAAAGGACTCCCACACGACAGAGTATCGCTGCCCACACTGGTGACGCTAGCAGTGTGGGAACGGCATTTCCCAGTCACCTGTAGACACGTGGTGGTAAAAAAGACATCTCTTTAGCTCCCAGATTCTCATGTGGTTCTGGGCTGGCATGAGTCTTCTCCCAAGGGCCATGGGCCTTCACTGTGCTGTGGAGTTCTCTTGAATGCCTGTCTTTTCTCACACCCTTGGTCTGAGGCCCAGGGGTTGTTTTCTACGGTGGTACTATCTTTACAGGCAAATTATATTTTGATGAAGTTTAATATTGCTTATAATCATTTAATGTTTTGTTCTTTTGGAATACATGACACATTTAACACATCTCCTTGAAGTATATCATTAATTCAGAGCTAATGAGGACATGCATTCCTCTAGCTCACTAGCAAACACATCACTGGGAGTGATTTTCATTTCTTAAAAACTCTCTACATCTTTATTTGCATTTTAAGATTTTGTTTATTTTTATTTATTTCATGTATATGAATGTTTATCTGCATGCACATTAGTGTACCATGTGCATGCAATACCCACGGGGACCAGAAGAGGGTGTCAGGAGTCCCTAGATCTGGTGTTTTAGATGGCTTTAAGCTAGGAACTGAACTTGGGTCCTCTGCAAGAGCAGCATACGCTTATAACTGCTGAGCCATTTCTCTAGCTCCCATCTCTAGTTTTTAGCAAACAACTCCCACCCCCAAATCATTTCCTTATTGAAGTTCACTGGGTTAACTTGCTTTGCAAATTTTTGCTTTTATTTCTCACTGATAATTAGGAGTTAGAGGTGTTTCTGGGGCTCAACCCACAGTCTAGTACATACAAGACCTGTGTTCTACCAATGGGCTAAACCCTTAGCCCTGGATGGTGTTTTGTTAAGCTGTACAATGAGAGTTCTAGGAAAGGAAGGGCTCTATTAGGTTTACAGGGAATGGCTTTGGCTTTGTGGTTCTTTAATTTTTATTTTTTGTATGTGTAATGGATTGACTTGTCAGACTATTTGACCAGCCTGTGAGCAAGAAGGTAGCAGGAATATTGATGTTACATAATGCTTTATCCTTCTATATATTTCGAGTCCATCTCTCCCTGCAGAACAGTCACTGGGAGTAAACAGGAAAGCCTTGTCTCTGCTCTCCTCCCCCAACACCGACTGGCTGATTAGCTAATGTGGTGCTTCCGCTTTCAACTGACCATGCTCAGTCACCTTCTCCAAATTTTCCTCACGGTTAGTTAATGAGATAGTTAATAAAGAGTGTAAGCCCAGAAGGAGGCCAGTGACATTGTAATCTGGCAGGCTCCAGTGAAAACAAGGGGTTTGTCCAGGCTGCACATGCCACCAATGTCAGCTTGTAATCTGCATGATCTATTCAAGACAGACAATAAAGCTTCCTTGTAGGACAAACAAGGCTCAACAGGAGAAGCTGGGACAAAGCCCAGCTCACCATGTGCACCTGAGAGAGCACTGCCTGTGAGCTGTGGCTTACTTTACAATTTCCTCTTGTTTAACAGAGTCGAAATATTCAATTCTCAGCCAGCAAGATGACTAGTTCAAGGCTACCCCCTCTCTGTACAGTAATTAATCCTTTAACAATTTCTGAAGTTAATTTAAATATGAAAATGGAAGGCTTATCTAATGTTAAAAAACACAAAAAGCTTTTAATACATTTCAAAACACTGGCACATCTTCCTATTCAATTCAAGGGAGGAAATTCAGTATCCAGCACTACCCCACTGTTGTCATGGAAACACCTCTGGTAGGCACTTTGTATTGTTGCTGTGGTCATCCAGCTGCAGGCAGAGAAAGGAGAAGCAGCCTGGACTACTCTGCTTCCTCCTGGTGGAGATCCAGTGGAAGAATAATATTCAAGGAAAGAACATAACTCACCTCCAGAGAACATGATGGCCACCAGAGCCAGATCCTCTTCAGCTCGCTGCAGCTTCTCAGCCACAACCTTCAGGATCTCCTGGGCCGTACTGGAAACTTTTGCCTTCACACTGACATAGGAGTGCTCCGTTATATACACATGGCAAAAAACTGCAGAGGTCGAAAGAACAATTCAGAACCAGAGAATCGTGATCACAAGGTCACAGACTTTTCTAATTACGGTTGCTGTTGTCTTAAGTGAAAAGGGTGTGCAGCTAGATGCATTTAGGACATGAGGATGCAAGGGTGCAGCTTGTCAGCATATGCTTGCAGAGATCATGCAGGAGCATGGTTTTTCACACTGCAAGGGATCCCTGAGTCACAGCAGCATGAGCTGGGGACAGACTGCCTGGTCAGAGGACATGGAAACCATGCTCCAAAGACTGTACTTCTGAACCCCTCCCTTGAGAGCTACGAAGATCTCCCAAAGCAGCGTATTAAAATGTCTAATGCACACATTTTTACTTTACACTCCATTTCAGGACCATCTCAGTGGCCCAATCAAGAATTGCACACTTGCTATCGGAATTCTTGGAAGCTGATCTGAAAGTCCGTCATTTATCTTGGTTCTTGTGTGCAGCTTTCTCAGTCATTTGAGAATGAGCCTGCATGAGCCTCAGCCTCGACCCATATCCATTTGTGTTTGAGTTTTTAAATAGAGGTCACATTTCTAGCTTTGGAAAACTTCCCTTTAATGTTTGCAGTGTTATTAATGATTAGGAGGGTATTATCACTGTCAGGATGATTGGGCTCTGGCAAAAAGTCTTAGTTGCGACCGAGTATCACTGACTTGTTACTTCCTGCAACAGCTTCCTTTAGCATGCAAATGCTAGCTTCTTTAGCTGAACAGGACAACAATATACTCAGACAAACTTCTATAGTTTCTCAAAAATAAGCAGGGGGTTACAGATTTAATGGAAATTTTATATGCTATGTAAATAGTGTCACAAAATTAACTCAAGGATGGTTTTCTAGAAATGCAAAGGCAGCAAGCTCAGAGCCAACTGCTACCATAGAGCCTCAAAGAGATACACTGCCCGCACCAGACGCCAACTGCTGCCATCGAGTCTCAAACAGATAGATACACTGCCCGCACCAGGCACCCGAGTCTTTGCTTTGGTTAGGTGTACTTCATGTTTTGTCAGCAGACTTGAGAAGAGAGAGGTTTTCCTCCTCCTCCTCTTCCATTAGGGAAATGGAGATTTTGAGTAAAGATCCAGTCTATAAACTACTACATAGAGGCTGAGTTTGTCCTTGCGTAATAAACTGATAAACAAGAAGAGCCTGGGGCTTTGCCATGCTGAAGTCTCTTTGAAGCTCAGCTTAGCAAACTCCACAATTAAATTATAAGAGAAATGGACAAGGAAGGTCAGCGATTAACGCATTAGGAGGTAAGGTAATTGCATTTGCTCTTTCATTTGGGGCAGAAGACAGTTAACAAAGCACAACAGAACCCTTGTTGCTGGGGGCATTAGCCTACGCCACAGGACAGATTTGTTTGTTTGTCATTAAGACAATTATTTTGGCATTGTTAGAAAATTCAAACAAATAGTAAACACTGACCCTTTAGCACATGGAGGAGGATGAGTGGAAAGCTTCTCAAGTTGACAACAGCACAGGCATTTCAATCCCGTCTCTCAGCCTGCCCTGACTCAACCGCTACTCAAACAGGGACCTCCGCACCATCTAAGGCTCTGCCATAAGAGCGTCTAGTTGAAAACACATTAGCACCTCCAGGCTTTTCCCCTCGTGCTTGCTGAATGCCTCTACCCAAAAGGGATGTCGTGAGCCCTATTGGGCAAGGACCACTGACTGAGTACCCTGGAGCTTCAGGTGACCGTCTCTCACACCTATTCTCTCATTATTCTCTGCACATTTGCTCTTCTAAATCTCAGGGACCAACTCAGCTAAGACCCTGCACACTGGCTTTGGTGGCCCTTCTGGTCAATCATAAACTGTGGACCATGGGTAGCCAGAGCCAGAAGGCAGGCTCAGGGAAGAAAAAGCTGAGTTTCCAGAGTATTTTGTAGAATGGGAGAAGGCTGGCTCCGTGTACACATTCCTGTTCTTGCTTCTCCAAGTAAGAATATCATGGTCTTTGAACGAACACTGCATTAACTCAAACCAAGAAAACAAAGCCATGATATTTGATATTAACATTCTTGCTAAAGAGGAATGATGGCTAGAAATGACGGTTGTAGGCAAGATGTGTTCCTGGAGGAGGATGCTGGCCCTCTTGTGTGCCTACTCACTTTCCTCTGTTTCAGCCACAGTTCCTCTATGCTGCAGCCAGTTCTCCTTAAGACTGAATTGGTGGAAAAGGGCTTTACTCTGTGAAAAGGGAGAAAGAACAATGAATGAATGTACCCTTGCCCTTTGAAAAGTCACAGCTATTTACAGCATGTTCCAAAAGAGTTAGCCAAGCAAAAAGCCCCTCGGTCTATTTGATGCAGAGGACACCTCAGAAACACTCACAGTTCTTTAGGAAGACACTTTCTTCACCCTGGCGCGAGTTCTGAGACACAGTTACAGCAATCTCAGCCTTTTCTAGTTTGCGAGGTCATTTCACACTCCCGCCATTGGTTAATGATGGTACCCACCTTTTCCCAGACACTGACCAGTGTCTTCTCCTACATCCCCCTCACCAAGTTCAATGGAAATATAACACACTTGTTACCATCTCTCTGTCATGCTGAAAATTTTCAGAAGACTTACTCTTGGAGTAAGGAAAATCCTCTAGCTAAGATTCTTACTTGGATTTATAGGGAGGAATATGAGCAGTTTAAAATTCAAAATTCTATCAGTTTGGTAACAGTAGGGAAGTTCTGAGGCTTTAAAATGTATCAGAAAATATGCACATTGTCAAAAAGTCAAGGGTTCATCTGCAATCAGGCCTGAGATACAGCAAGGCAGAGCAATGCAGGCTGCATCCCAGGGTTTCCCTATCTCACCATGTTAGATTTGAGGCAGCATTCACTTTAATTGCAAGGAAACGCCAAATCAGGCAGGGAAGCTCCCCAAGCCACCCCCTCGCTGCTCCCTGCAGACAGGAAAGCATTTACCTACCTTCCTTTGCGGTGAGTACTCATCGACAGTGCTACAAAGAAAAAGGTAAGACATGAGACTGCGGAAGAGATGAGCCAGAGAGGCAGACAAGCAGGGAAGGCGCTAACTGCTAAGCCTGGGGACCGGACTTCCAAACCCAAGGTCTACACAGTGGAGAGAGAGCTGACTCTGAAGGCTGTTCTCTGAAACTCCACTCGGGAATTTTTTTTTTTTTTTTTTTTTTTTTGATCAATGTGATACTTTGGAACAGGGGACTGCAAATGAGGATTTGCCTCCATCACCCTGGCCTGTAAGCAGGTTTTTTTTTTTTTTTTTTTTTTTTTTGATTAATGTATACTGTGGAAAGGCTCAACTCTCTGTGGGCGATGCCAGCCAGGGGCAGGTAGTCTTGAGCTGTAGAAAAAACAAACTGAGTAAGTCATGGGGAACAAGCCAGTCAGCAGTGTCCCTCCAGGATTCTGCTTTAGTTCCTGCCTTGATTTCCCTTGATGATGGACTAATTACTCTTAAGACAAATAAGACTCTCTTCCTAAATTGTTTCTTTTGGTCAGTGTTTCATCACAGCAGCAGAGATTTAGAGCACCATGTCACACCTACACAAACACACACTCACACACACACCATTGACACATCACATATCATGACAGACACCCCCCCACAAGCACACACCATGACACACACCCACATACCCACACACCATGACACACACACACCATGACACACACACACCTTGGCACCCCCCCACACACCATGACACCCCCCACACACCATGACACACACCCACACACCATCACACACACACAAACACACACCATGACACAGCCACACAGCAACACAAACAAACAAATAAATGTCATTAAAGTAGACAAATGAAAGAGAACAAAACTGACTGGTACAGTGGTACATGTCTATAATCCCTACACACAGGAGGCTAAGCAGAGGCAAGATGGTGGTCTTCCTGGACCACAGAGTAAGTTTCAGGTCAGCCTGGGCCACAGAGTGAGACCTTATCTCAAAAACAAAATAAAAAGATAAAACACACTATTCACCATTAATCTACTATGTATAATGTGTCTGAAATTGCATTGCAAGTTTCAAATGAACTAGGATGAAAAAAAGCTACTTATTGGACACATGCATTGTGCTTTCTACTTACAGAGAGCAAGGCTAAGGCTGGCCCACTTCTCGTTTAGTCTTATACTAAAGAAGCGAGGCCCCCAACCCTTCTCTGTGTGCTTGTGTTGTGGGACATGACCCACAGCTTGAGTTAACCCCGAGCCACACCTCTAGCCCAACTGTATCTTACTACAATTTTCTCAATCCTATTTTCTGTTATAATGGAAAAATTTTAATGGAATGTACTAGACTTCAGTGATAGAGTTAATATATTTAAGTATACTAAACCAGGCATTACTGTTTCCTAACTTTAACAATTCTGCTTCATAGTGCAGAGTCACATCCAAAGGAGAGATTATTTTGTCATAAAGTTTCAGATAAGTAAAAATAATAAGAAAAGGGCAGCTTCACCTGCACAAAAAGATCCAATTAGGTCAAATAAAACCACATCAAAAAGCCCATCGTTTTATTAAGAAAGATGCTCTCGGGTGGCCGAGCACATGGCTGGGAGACAGGACAGCAGGGAGCCCATGCAGACCTGAAAACCACGGGTTTCTCCTCTAGGAGCTCACTCAAATACCCTGCCATGCTGGGATTTGGAGTTCAGACCAATACAACTCCTAGGCCAGAGAGGCTGGGATGGATGCTAGGAGCTGGGGGCTAAACTCTCAACTTAACAGTTTCTTTCCTTTTTTGTTTCATTTACTAATTATAATTTCAACTCAATACTAAGCTATTCATATATGCATATTATACTGTGATCATTTCTAAAACACTTTCCTACCTTGCACCCAATTTCTAGACATGCAATCCTGACAATTGAACCAAAGGGTCACACATGATCTGTTTGCTCCTTAAGACTGACCTATGTACAACTTTCATTCGTGATGGGGCCCTTTTACTACAGCTAAATCAGTGATCTCAAAGGCCTGAACTTGCATTTCTTGAGACATGCACTCACTGTTGCTGAAGACTTAAAAGCATCTCCAACCTGATGCTGTACTTGCTTCACGTTACTAAAAATAAGTAACTGCACTACAAAGTGGATAGACATGGCAACCCAGTGTCTTCATTTACCAAAATTAACAGAGAACCAGTTAAACCAAGCAAAGGCAAGTACTGCCAATCTAAAGACGTGTGAGTGCTACTTATGGGACACTCGGGCATTCCACAGTCACTTGAGAAAGTGGCTTTCTCCAATCTTTCCAAAGAGAAAGGAAACCTCGGGGACCTCATAACACTGAGCCTATGGAATGTTCTGTGACTCACTGGAACTATTTACAGATATTTTCTTAATATAGACTTAAAATTAAGGAATAATTTACTGGTTTTATGTACTTAGGTTCTCATGGCCCAGTCTGCTTTTATCATAGAAAACTTAAAAGAAAACAAAGTCAGTGAGTATGACTAGTGTTCTATTTTTATTCATAAAAATAAAAACATAATTTATTACTAGAAATGTTAGGTAATCAAGATAAATCCAGGGTTAAGATGTCAAAAATCACTGACTGTACGTATACGCCAGCCTAACTTCTTACACTGGCTATTGCATTCCTTAACTGCTATGGGAAAAGCTAAATACTTACTGCCGGCGATGCATTCCAAGTATCTTCTGAAATTCTTTCAGTTCTTTCTCGAGAATTGGGTATTCGTAGACATCATCCAGTACATTCCTGTAGATGGTCTGCAGAGAGGGTGGAGACAAGAAACGGCAACTGTAACCATTCACTGCCTCTTCTGTGAGGATTCGGATGAAGACAGGGCCAGCCACATGTTCAGTGGTAGCACATGTTCAGTCCCTGTACCATCACCAAGAAAAAAGGCTCTGGTAATGGTTATCTTGTTGCAGGAAGTGAGGACTAGAAATTTTTCCCCCCCCCCCCACCCCACCCGGCACTGCTCTCTCAAGCTGCTTTTAAAAGATGTCTGTTGGGGATGCTGGAAACTGACTATCAGAAATTTCCACAAGTAGTTTAGATCTCAAAACAGAACACCTGCATAACCACCTGAGAGGAAACATACTAATTAAAATAGGCAGAGGGATGGCTAGGTGAATGGTAAGTTCAATGTCATGTCCTCTGTGCTAGGCAGGATGAGCTCAGACATTTATCTATTCTAAAGCAGATTCCTTGCTAAAATCCCAGTCTAACCTTTCTTTATGCTGATTTGTATATCCAATACAATGGTCAAGTAAGCCAAACTCTCTAATCCAGAGAACTGTCCATGGTAAATACACATTATAAATTGTTAATATTTAGATAGATTGGTCTGTCTAGGTAGTGTCTTTCAGATTATTACTATTTCAAAGTTTAATGCCAAGTATCTATTTTCAAATATATTTACAAATACAGCATATATTTAGATTTCATATTATGATACAATATACATATGATTAAGAAGATTTTTAAATGCTTATCAAGTACTGTTTACCTATATAGCTGTTGTTAGTTTTAACATTATCATAAATCTAGCATTAAATCTTAAGAGTATATTTTGGTTTATTTTATTTATCTAATTTGCAAAAGATTGTCATGATTTAAATAAAGCATCCAAAATTAGCATATACAAAAATTATCATATATAATTTTTCACAATATATTTAAAATTGTTAAAATATTTTCCTCCTTATATAGAGAATGCCAGGCATGGAAATTAGAATGAATTTATACTTTCACTGTATTTGACATACAAAACCTGAATGACTAAAAATAAAATTTTTTTGAATCATATAGATGAAAATAAAAATCAGTCACTCAACATCAAAATACTTGAAATTGTAGGAATACCTTTAGAAACATTTTTGAATGTTCATCTTCATGTAGCCAGTCTTTGTACAGAGCAATCCACTGTGAAACCAGATGTAGGACCTTACGCTTCCGACAAGGGACATCTGACTTTTCCTCTTCCCCTTGATGCTTCTTAGCAGAATAGGTGCAAATGGTTAAGAAAGAACATCGTGTTGTTGAAATATAAAATGTGAAAAGGCCTATTTGGTCCAGCTTTTTACAAAGTAGGCTACAGCATATTTTCCAAAGAATTCAGAGCTGTATAAAGAATAGACCCTGAGCAGGGAGAGCAGACGGTGTGCTCTGAAAGGCATGAAAGCAAACCCAGGAACAAGCGGAAGCATCCCCAGCAGGAGGCCGTGCAGTTGAGGGCTGGACCTCACACTACAGCTGCTGGAAAAGTCCCAGGGGCAGTATGGGCTTCACGTCAGTTCAAAGGACACAGGACGGCCCGCTGATTTCAGAGTCACTTCCAAGGCAGATGCGGCCTCATAGCACAGGTGAACACTGTCAGTGAGGCACATCAGAAGGAAGCCAGGCCATCTGTGATCTGCAGAACTTCATATTTTATAAAAGCAGTTTCTTCTAAAGTTGTTCCAGATGAGCACAGCTGTCTGAAGCACAATTTATGATCTGATTCAAATGCCGGATCCTAAGAATTTCCTTGATGAAGAACCAGATGAATGTGCGAGGGCCCAGGTAAAAGGGTCGAGATTTTCACCTTCATTAAAGTGAATTTAAAACATAACAGGGAAGGGCTACATGTCCCAGCAAGAAGTCAGTTAAACAAGTGGCTCTGAGGCCATGAAAATGGGGGCCATTACATGAATATTACAGGATACTGCTGAGCATCAAAACCAAAAGACAGCAGCATTTTCTACTTGGGTTAACAATGCACATGACTATTTTAAACAATGCTTATATGAATATTTTAATTACTTAGAAAGACATACAGATGATTAACAGTGGCTTTTCAGAGTAGCGAGATTTGAGAATAGCTGGGCCATTTTACTAATTGTCACTTCCTAATTTATATATAATGACCATGTGTTAACTAATTATTAAAATGACTTCAAAGTAGCAAGCTTATATGACTAGGAATAAATTGTCTAAATTCACATACTCTTATTCCCTCAGAATGAGTCTCTCTCTGTCCCCCAGGACAAAGTCTCTTGCAGCAGAGGCTGCCTCAACTTGTCATCCTCTGGTCCCCACCTCCAAGAGCTGGGGTTACAGGTGCGGCCACGCCAACATTCCTGGGCCCTGGCTGTACTGATTGAGCTGAAAAGCTAACTAGACATAGGAAACATTGTGAGATGGTTCATCAAGAGTGCGTATCTGTTAAGGCCGGTGAACAGCCGCAAAACAGAAAGGAGCTATTATTCATCAGAATTCGTAACTATGTAAACACATGGCTCCATCACTTTCTCCCTAACTTGCAAGGTTACTTTGTGGCTACTTTTTAAATTCTTCTTGTGAAATCAACTGAGTCATACAAACAAAAAACGTCTGTTAGAGTGCCTATTTCTTTCAGTTTTTCTCTTGAAAAGCAACTCTGAAGGGTAATTCTGTGTTATGTCTGTCTGCATGTGTTCTGTTTTCAGCAATGGCCAGCATGGGGGAAGATGTAGCCAGCTGAGAAACACCAACAACTTCAGTCTCTTCTAGTGAAATTCTGCGCTTCTCATTGAAATGTCATTTTTAAGTACGATAGTCTTGCATCAGCAGAATAAAGCAATTTCAAGACTTTGAGTGTTCAACTATTTACAGTCATTAATATTTGTTTTCTTAACCTCATGTTCCCCATGATATATGTACCTTTTAGAACACTTAAGGGTTAAACTGGCATTTGTTCTTCTACTTCTGTAGTAAGGTATAGGTTCTTTCATATTTGGCCCCGGCCTATTTATACAGATTTATAAATGGAGCAGTGGGGGAAGGGCACAGGATGAGCTGCAGGATCTTTGCAATGCGCTGAATATTAGCTGGCCCTGGCTATGAGCCTAAATAATGTGCTTTAGTATGACAAAAGTCAAAAGCCATTCGAACCTATTACAATAAAAATATCCATATAAAATACCCAAGCACTCTAAAATAGTCCCAATCCACAAATAGTGTTTATAAATCATGAGAAAATACAAACAAGAATGAGGACTTTAATATGAAAAAGTTGCAGAAAGAACTAAAATTCCGTATAGAATGTACCAGCTAAAGACTGAAAAACACTAATACCCAAGAAGACCCTCAGACATTCTTCGGAAACATCCACAGGGACACCACATTACTAAGTGTAATAAAAACAATATTGGGACTATAGCTGAAGACAACAGTTTGCTATAGGACATAGAGCTAATGGGTGGTAATTGCCTTCGAGTAGGTAAGCATTAAAATGAAGATGAAATTAGCTCACAGATTTCTTTCCCAAAATACATCTGAAGGAGAAATTTAAAAACATATTTATTGCTTTTTTATTTAAAAAAAAAAACAGCACTCCACTTCAAAACTATGAGAAAAATCTGCATATTGTTGAAATTTTCAAGTTCAAAACTAATATTTCAAGATCAGTTTTTTTTCTTTTTTTTAAAATATTTATTTATTATTTATTATGTATACAGTATTCTTTCTGTGTGTATGCTTGCAGGCCAGAAGAGGGCACCAGACCTCATTACAGATGGTTGTGAGCCACCATGTGGTTGCTGGGAATTGAACTCAGGACCTTTGGAAGAGCAGGCAATGCTCTTAACCACTGAGCCATCTCTCCAGCCCCTCAAGATCAGTTTTATGGGTCAGTCTTTAGAACTGTCAACATAGCTATAGATCTGTTTGGTTGGCGGGTCCAAAGCAGCGCGGGCAAAAACAGATGTCATTTCTAGTTCATATGCACATACATAAATCTATAAATACTCTTGGTTTTTGTTTTTGGGACAGGGCTTCTCTGGGTCGCTCTGGCTGTTCTGAACACTCGGTAGAGCAAGCTTAGTCATATGTTTTTAAGAGATGTTTTATTTTTAACACCTTATGAAGTTTTAAAGTGCTCTTTTAGGTGGGAAAATGCAGTATAGTTGGGAGAAATATAACAATTATTTAACAGGAAAAGAATCTTAAATGGCCATTATCATTAGATTTTAATAAAATCTTTGGCTTATAATCCATTTTCCTGAACATTTCCTATAGAGATTTGCTGAGGAACCTCCTTCAGCCAATGGCTTTGAGATACTGTACCGGGTTGGGTGTGGCCTGGGGCACCAAAAACATGTGCCCCCCCCCATGGATTCAATTCCTGTTCTTCATTTGTGCAGAGGACTGTGATCTGTGAGTCCCTCCTAAATAAAGGAAGCTTTATTATACTCAATTCTGAGCTGGTGTGGGATTACTTTATTCGTGTTCTCCTACAGAGATTGAAATGGAATCTAGTTTCCTTTATTAAAATCAGTAAAGTTTCTTATTAAATGCTTAAAGGCTATAATTAATTTACTACTATTAGAAATAAAATTAATTAACTAAATTAATTTATTAAATAGGTAATTGCTTTTGAGGCATCTTCTCTAAGTACAGTGAGGCAAGAAGCCCTGGTGGAGACTTCTCATCAGTTTGCAGAACCTCTCTGGTTACTGAGTAAAATTGTAAGGCTTCTTAGCCAGCGATTAACCTTCTAATCCCTCCTGACACTTGAGGAAAGTATGCAGTGAGTGAAAACACTCCAAATAGATGACAATTACATCCAGGGATGAGAGGATTTCCTACGGGGAAGACAGTTCAGGTGTCCAGAGATGCTCTCCCAGGAACATGATATCACACACACACACACACACACACACACACACACAGACACACACGCACACATGTGTGCATGTGCACACATACACAGACACACACAGACACAGAGGGGTGTTGCACAAGAAGTCTAACTCAAAATGATTGGTTCTCTATAAAAATACTTAATGTTTGTTATTGTCGATCCACTTGACCTGTTCACTTGAGTTTACCTAGAAGGCAAGTTTCTTTCCAGCTCCCTAAGCAACCATGAGAAGCAGATATAAAGTAAACACGATATTCACAGTACCCTTTGCCCACAGTAGACTATGAAGACAGCAGCCCTGAATTCCCTGCTATCCCTGTCTAGGCTATCTCATTCCATCTTCACCTTGGATAGCATCACATTAATATTTAACACATTCACACTTCACCGTGGGTTGAGTAAATTAGGAAAGGCAGTTAATTCGTAATGTGGGACATCTGTCTGAGAGGAAGCCCGCAGAGCGTCCTGAAGTTAATGAAGGATATTGTCTCAACAGCGCCTGGCACAGGTCATCAGTTGTCATGAATACTGTATATGTGAGAAGGAAGTCATCGAGGAGCGTCTCTGCAAAAGAAGAAAACAAACACAATGTGAGCAGAGGGAGGACGGAAAAGGTACCTGAATAGTGCCCATTGCAGAAACATGCTGACTGACTGGGGGCTAGAGTGAAGAGGACCTCGAGAGACATACATGTAGATACATGTGTCTAAGAGATACATACATGCAGATTTCTACAAGGGAAGAAGAAAAAGACAAGATCTCCTGAGTAAATTGGGAGTGTGGGGATCATGGGAGAGGGCAGAAAGGGAGGGGGGAGAAAGGAAGGGGAATGGATAAAAATATATAGCTCAATAAAACAATAAAAGAGAGAGACAAAGAAAACCAATGCATAAATAATGTGTTTTAAAAAATGAAGTTCCTAAGCCTTTTGAGATATATACTCCAATTGTACAAAAAAAGAAGCCTTCAAATTCTGAGGAAGTAAGACTTAACAAAGACATTCGGTTCATTTAGGACAAGAAGAAGGATAAGAAAGCCCACAAGACACACATCAGGTCTTAACATGTGGTTATGTGTGTGTTGTGTGTATATGTGCACGTGGTTATGTGTGTATGATGTTTATGTGTGTGTGCTGGGAGCCGATTTGAGTGGCTGCCATTACAAGATGGCATTTGGCCCCGGCTTTGCTTGATACCATAATAAAGGTTGCAGTTCTTCCACCAGGAAACAGGGTGAGTTGTTGTGATCTAGCTGCCCACACTTCCCCTGACCCGCAGGGGAACTTCCTTGTGGTCTGTAATTGACAGGGATGTTCCCCTGCTTTCGTTCTGGCTGGTGGGTCTCCAGAAAAGCAGTTTAAAGTATCAAAGTATCAAAGGTTGCTAGGCAGACTCCCTGTATAAGCAGCTACAGCTGAGAGCTCGGGGCTCCTTGCTTTCTGCTCTCCCTTCAACCAAGAGGCTCCAATAAACCGTGATTTGAGAAGAATCCTCGTCTGGTGGCTGTTCTTTCCTGCTGGTCAGGGAGTTCGCCGCATGTGTGTGTGGTGTATGTATGTGTTGTGTATGTATTGTGTTGTATGTGTGCATGCGGTGTGTGTGTGTATGTGCGTGTCCACCTGCAGAGGTCCGAGGAGAACATAAGATGTCCTATTTTATCATTCTCCACCATATTTCCTTGAGACAGGGTCTCTTGCAGAACCTGGAGCTGGGGTTGCTGCCAGAAGCACTGGTCCTGTCTCTGCCTGTGGTAGTATGAATAAGAATGGCCCCCATAGGCTCATCTATTTGAATGTTTAATTATCAGGGAGAGGTGCTATTTGAGAAGGACTAAGAGGTGTGGCTTTGTCAGAGGAAGTGTGCCACTGGGGGTGGGCTTGGAGGTTTCAAAAGGTCCAGTGGCTCTCTCTCTTCCTGCTGCCTGTGGATCCAGATGGAGAACTTTCAGCTGTTTCTGTAGGTTCACGTCTGCCTGTGTGCCACCATGTTCTTTGCCATGCTGATGATGAATAGTAAGCCAGTTGCAACTATATGCTTTCTTTTACAAGAGTTGGCATGGTCAACAGAACACTGACTAAGGCACCGCCCTAGGTACTGGTTTTCACATGGGAACTGGGGAGTCTTGTGAGACCTGCATACTCAGGTAGCAGGTGCTGTTACACACAGAGCCATCTTCCCAGCCGGAGTTTGCTTTCACATTGCAAGAAGCCATTAAAGTGAGCAAAGATGCTGATTAATGAAGACTATAGTAGAATTTTTAACAAAATATTTATAATTTATACGGGGCCCTAATTTCAATTCCCAGCAGTGAAGGGAAGACTTTTCTAATGCATAATGTTCTTTATCAAAACAATTAATATGACCAATGGCATCTAAAACTCACTACAAGCCTAAATTTCAAGTCCTGTCACACTGCAACACGCTAGCAAATCACCAACCTGACTTGCTTGTCTGTTTATTTTAATACTTTTGTTTGTTAGTTTTTTGAGACAGGGTTTCTCAGTGGAGACTTGGCTGTCCTGGAACTCGTTCTGTAGACTAGGCTGGCTTCAAACTCACAGAGATCCACCTGCCTCTGCCTCCCAAGTGCTGGGATTAAAGGCGTGTGCCATCACTACCTGGCTAACTCTATTTGTTTGTTTGTTTTTTTTTTTAAAGGCTCCAAATAGGTGTGCACAGGCTTTGTTGGGTAAAAGTTAAGCCTAGCATAAAAAGACACAGTGTGTACCTAATCAGACAGTACATAGCCTGTATTGACAGATCGGCTATAAGCCCCTCAGCTCTCTTTATAAAGGCTAGGAGAAGCCCCAAACCAGTTAACCTAACAGCCTGTTTTTAAAGATTAGTAATTATAATGAAAGATTTGGGCATATGTAATGACTTCTATTACAGCTTTTTAAATATTCAAAATTAAAATCAGCCATATCCACGATGTCTGAAAACCTATGTAATTTGGAATGCACCTGAAAGCTATCATTTTGGAATACTTCCCCATATATACTAAAAATATGATAAGTGATTGATAAGAGCTCTTTTAAAGTGTTTTTTATTTTATGTGTTTATGTGTTTGACTTGAATGTATGCCGTGTGTGTGGTGCCTGCAGATGATAGGAGAGGGACGGATCTCCTGGAACTAGCAATGAATGGTGGAAAACTGCCTTACCCAGGTTCTCTGCAAGAGTAGTAAGCTCTCTCACCACTGCACCATCTCTTCAGCTTCTTGTAAAAAACTGTTAACTTCTCTGATATGATTAGAAGTTAAGGTGCTCTTTTTGGCACATACTGCAAGGCACAGACGGCACAGACAATGGAGTAGCCTGCTCTGAGGTCTTCGGTAACTCTTACAAGTAGGAGCCACCAAGACTCGGAAAGCACCAGGTAACCCCGTCAGGAACTTCACACTTTTTAAATTTCAGGTTTGACACTTAAAATGCTTGATGTGACAGACAGGGTAAGATAGTCTTATACTCAGCTGGGTCTAATGAAGTAGGAACTATTTTCTAATCAAGATTTACTCCATTAGTAGCTAATATTAAAAAGAACACCATTAACTTTGACATAAGCAGCCATTCCATGCCGAAAAACCTTAGCTAATGAACCAAGTGACTGTTGGAGGCTGGTTGGATGGTGGCAACCTATTTGGCTTTCAATGCAATTAATCAGCCCACATATCACAATATTTTGTGAAAAGCTTTGACCCAGAAATGCTAATTTCCCTCTAAGCTATGACCATATTTAATATTCAACAGTTCTTATCTAATTATCTGCCATGGAAATATTAATTAAAACAAAAACAATAACGCCATATAAAACCATCTCCAGTTAAAATTCTAATGAACAGAACAGTTAAACATCCCAGTAAATAGATCAGATTCCCAATACAACCAATCACAGTCTTTCTTTCTTAGCTACCGCATTGTTCTGAAAATTTTTCCTTCACATAACAAGCAGTCCTTTATTTTTTTGCTGCAAAGATAATGAATGTAATTGAGTGATATGAATAAAAACTATAATCAAAATGATGCACTTGAAATAAAAGTGCATTTTATTTTATATTATCCATGCTTCAAAAACGTCTGTCCCACTGGTACTTAGAGATTTTTTTTAGAGCTACAGTGGCTGTATGAATGGTTCCCCCAAGACTATTAGCCAACAATAGCTATTTAGAAAGACTAGCTCATCCACTAGCATCCATATTAAAGCACAGTAATTATCCCTTATATTACACAGTGCTGAATTAATAGTGATTTAAGAATGTAGGCAGAAGCACTTTTGTATTCATGAAAGCATCTTCCATTTAAACCAATTTATATACTCACATTCTGATAGAGAGATGTATTCATTTTGATTTCTAACACTACAAATTCCTAGTTATTAATATGCAGAGAAATCTGTTCTTTAGAATTTGAATCACTAAATATAGTCCTTAGTTCTTGGCTCATCACCAAACTCTTGGGAATATCCTCTGCCCTCTTCCAGAAGAAAATATGCTTGTATTAGGGTACGGTGCTGGAGACCGAATCTAGGGCCTCATGCAAGCTAAGTATGTTCTCTATATCCCCAGCTTCCCCCCCCCCCCAAGTATTTTCAAGGCAGTTTTCTAAAACTCTGTGGTTGTTTGTATTTTGGGACAGCATGTTACTTGGTCCAGGCTGGCTTCAGACTCAAGTTATATGTGTAAGAAAAAAATTCTGAGCCCCTGGTCTCCTGCTACAACCTCCAAGTACTAGACAGAGTATAGGCATTCACTACCACAACCAGAAAAAATTTCAACTTGCCTTTTATAGCATAAAAGCTACATTCAAATAATGATTAACACTGGAGGCAAAAGGAATTCTGGTTTTAAGTAGTGTGTAACTCGACAACTATGCATTTCAAATCTGCAGCCTTGGCAGAGAAGGCTCTAAAATCCAGGCCTATGATTTGGTTTACTGATATAACACAGAGCTTTTCCTATCACCTACTACTATTTTAAAAAGAATTAAGGAATAGCTGGGCACTCAGGAGGCAGAGGCAGGCAAATCTCTATGAATTTGAGGTCAGACTGGTCTACATAGGAAAGCTAAAGCTATATGGCAAGATCCTGTCTCAAAACAAAGAAAACAACAAAAACTAAACACCACTGTTGTAGAAAGGCTGCTTTTTCATTTTTCAAGTGCCAGACTCCCGAAATAATCACACAGAAACTATATTAACTAAATCATTGCTTGGTCTATTAGCTCTAGCTTCTTATTGGCCAGATCTTACATATTAATTTAACCCATTTCTATGAATCTGTATATTGCCATGTGGCAGTGCTTACTGGCAAAGTTTGGGCATGTCTGTCTCTGGCGGTGGCTTCATAGCTTCTCCCTGACTCTGCCTCCTTTCTCCCAGCATTCAGTTTAGTTTTCCCCACCTAGCTCTACTCTATCCTATCAGGCTAAGCCAGTTTTCTTTATTAATTAAGCAATCATATTCACAGCATTCAGAGGGGAATACCATATCACACCAACAACAAAAACTAATTACCCCCCCCCACAATAAAATAAATATGCAAAAGAACCTCATACTTGACACCAATAAGGTGGCCATGAATCTGGGCCTAGATTAAAAACTACCTCTGCTAAAGGAATAAATGTGACCATAAAATGATACCTAATGACACTGCTATATGCATTGATCATGACTTGTTCAGCCTTCATCAGAGAAGCTTCTTCTTGCAACAGACAGAAATTAACACAGTGACTCACAACTGGGCAATGTGCAGATCACTCAGTCCTAAATGAGACGTTTTAAGGTGCAAGAAGACTGGAAGAGCTGGGGTGATGAATGACTCCAAGGAGACAGTGTCTTTAGGACACAACAGGACTGATGAACATAAGAATGCATAGAACACTCACAGGTTCAAGTCAAGCAGGTTCTTATAGCAATGAGAGGAGGGAGGGACATGGGGTCCCATCCTAAACAAGAAGCTATTTGCCATTGATACCAGATGGCAAAGGGAAGATGAGTTTTCTCCAGTGGAGTCTTACTGCGGACAGAAGACAAACTTCAGAGTAGGTCCCAAAGTAGTGGCCAAGGCAAAACAAACTCAATAGTATATTTTGTGGACTTTTTTTTGCTTTATTTTGCTTTGTTTTGGCAATTATTGTCTCTTACTGGTCTTTTGTTTATTTGATTTCTTTGTGTGTGTGTGTGTGTGTGTCAGAGAGAGAAATAACATTGGGTAGGTAGAGAGGTGTGGAGGAACTGGGAAAACTGGGGGAAAAGAAAACATAATCAAAATATATTGTATGAAAAAATTTTCAATTAAAAAATAAAATATTAAGGCACATGAAATCAATTATCTAGTTTGGTTTGATTTTACATGAATATACTTTCTTTTATGTATCAATGAGAATAGATTATCATTTCCTTGTTCACCACAGTCAGTTTTCTTTGGCAACAGAAATCTCTTTTGAGTCTCTATAGTCGTATCAGGGTGGAACAGTAAGAGGTTTGGTAAGACCATTTTATGGGGTTGTTATGTAAATATAATTGAGTTAATGAAGTGGATCTAAATATTACCCCAAAGGGGTAAGTTTTCATTTTGTGTGTGAAAAATATAAAAGAAATCAAACCCAAACCACCCAACATACTAACATCAGGAGGTTAGGGCTACTTAGGAGCAATTACAGAAGTCTTTAGGACTTGGATGCAGACCACACGGCAATAACGACAACACTCATCTTTAGCGTGGACTGCCAAGCAAGCAAGAGAACGGTCATGACAGGAAATGCCCACGGCAGCTTCACGCAAGTACGGCAACGGGGATACCCAGCTTCTGACGGACTCAGCTTCCTCGAGGTCGGGGATACCCAGTTCTGACTGACTCGGCTACCTTGAGGATCGTCAGCAGTGCTGTGGCACCTGTGCTTCTACTTCAGAAACAGTGGGATTTAAAGCATCCTGAAATACACCTTACTTCACCCTTGATTTTCAGGACCCAAGAAAAGCTTTACATGTGAAAGACCCTGTTTCTAGTCCTGAAATGTTACTATTTTTTTAGAGGTACTGCCAAAATACATGTTCTAATTTGATTAAGCGTAAGTTAAAAAAAATTCATGCTTTGCATTTGAACCATAGGTGCTATGCCATGACAGGCAGGATTCTTTTCCAGTGTTTATTACATTTCCGAAAAGGGCACGGATGTCTCCAAACACAGCTGTTCAACAGCTTCAAATTTTATTCAATTCCTGCATACTTTATAATTTCCCACAAATTTTGATTTTAGGTATGTATTCTCTCTCTCTCTCTCTCTCTCTCTCTCTCTCTCTCTCTCTCTCTCTCTCTCACACACACACACATGCACACACACACACATTCATTATAGCAAATTCCTTGAAAAGACAGAGACTTTCTACAGACAGGGTTTGGTTTTCAAATAATCAAGCACATTTTTATTTTAAGTTGAAAAACTGTTAAGGAATCCCATCTTTCTTTCTCTGACTACAACTGCTCTTTTGTTCTTAACTACCATCAAATCCACACACTACCTTTAGGCATGTTTCTGAAAGGACCACGGCAGAGCACAGCATGCAGAGTCACCCCCACCCGTCCTGGAAGAATGTGCATGGGGCACATGGCAAATGGTGGGGTAAGAGCCCTCTGTGTAGCTGCGCTCCAGTGCAATGAGCTGTTTTCAGTGTCTGGGCACAGCTAGAATCTGTGGCTTATGCAGATGCTTCCCAACCTTCCTGGGAGGCTCAGAAAGTGTCATGAAGGCAAAGGTGCTGTCGTGGTGGTGCATACCTGTAATCCCAGGACCTGCAACAGGAGGACTAGTGCGATCGTTGAGCAGGTGGTTTGTAAGGCTGCATCGACGGCATGGCAGCGAATAGTAACGAAAGGCAGCATGGTCTAATTCAAAGTAGGCCTAGAAAAGTAGGTCAGAGCTGATTCCTGGGGGGCCTCTGAATGCTGGTAGGGATCCTAGGGCACACTGCACAGGGAACAGGGAATAAACACAGACTTTTGAGGCAAGGAGTGGCAAGGAAGTTTCTGATGGACCGATCCAGTCACATCAGGAGTGCCATGACGGAGGGGAAGGAGTTGAGCTTCCCTCTACAAATGTGGCACTTGGATTTCCTAGGGTAATCTGACTAAAGCTATTAGCAAAGGCCAGAGCAATAGGAGTAATACGCAAAGATGCCTGAGGCTCGCATGAATTTCCCCACGCCCACGGGAAAGACAAGCTGTGCTCTAGGGTTGAGCAGGGTGGGCTTTCATGTGCAGGCGATGGGAGGAAAAGGCAAGAGAAGAGAGAAACAGAGAATTGGGAAGTAGTTATACTAAAAACCAAGAATAGAGGTTGGAAATGCAGTTTCTGAATGCCAGGAAGAGGTGGATCAGCAGAGCCCTCCAGGCCCCTGGGCGGGCTGTGGGCTGGGGCTAGGCTGGGGTCCCTGGGGAGGTGCTCCTGGCTAAGCAGGCAGATGTACTGCAGCACAAGAAAAAGAATGAAGGCTGTTCTCATAACCTGCTGTTGCTGTACCACACTGCCTCTCCCCAAAGATTCGTGATGCAGTCAGGAGGAAAAATATCTTCATGATCAATGCAGCAACATTTCACGTAACCACACAGATAGGGCTATGGAAAGTGTCATGGGTACAAGACCTTTCATACCGATTTGTCAGCAATGACCGATAAAAATTAGCATCCTGGCTGCACGAGTCTCTGGGTCTAACATCATTGACTGTGCTGAGCTACTGAGGGCCCTGTCATCAGCCTCTCACAAAGACACTGTGCTCCTAAGTGCCTAACAAATAAACACGCGGCAGCTTCAGGAAACAGAAAAAAATTAATTTAAACATAATATTTTAAATTAGACGTCTGAGACATGGCTATTTCAAGCAATTAATAACCACTCTAACACTTGAATCAATTCAGGTCCTGGTGTGATGTTTTTACTTCTAACGCGCCAAGAAGAATTTTCATGACCAGCCTCTTTCTAAAGTTTGAAATCTACCACCATTCTGACTTTTATCCCTTTTCTGATCATTGGGAAGCATTAGCATTGCATTTTAGAAAAAGAAATGTTACTTACTTATTTTTGAATCTGGCAAATTAGGGCCACTAGAGTGGTTATTTTCCTCAGAGTTTAGAAATGGAGAGACATGTTTGACTTCTGGCAGTTTCAGTAAGATAGCCACAAAATAGAGAGTCTTCTATAGAGCTATTAATCTACCTTTCACATAATATAGCACAACATCTGATACAAACTGAAAAGTTCCAACTCACTGAAATTGAATGCGTTGCCTGTGTTAAACTATTGCTAAGACAGTGACCCCCCCCCCCCAACCCTGCCAACACATCTGATGCCCTATTCCCACAGCGGTTACTAGAGTGCCTTTCCATATTGGACAGTTGCTTTGCTTCAGACACAGGTAAAAGGCGGATTTGTGGCTTACAGTCACAAAACGTTTGGGAGGGAACCAGGTTCTGAATCCCTATTACTCAAGGCTGAGAACCATGCTCTCTGTTGAGTCGGAGGCAAAGCTGCCTACTGGGCTTTGGAGGTTGATTGGAGAGCTAATTAAAGGACCCACAGAACTAGCCTTCAAGCCCTGGGATGACAGATAGTCAGCACTGTGAGTGAAATAAGGCCCCACCCAAGTCCTGCCTGCTGCCAGCACTCTGTATGTGTGGTAGGCCTAGAAAACCCAAGTATACTTGGACCCACACCTGCTCCTGGCCATGTGACAGAAAGCCAGTGTGTGCACAAAGAGGCAGAATCGACGATCACATGGAAGGACCGATGCAAATTCATAAATGCTATCAAAGTATATGAATTGGCCAACTACATGTTTACATAAAAAACTCAAAATGTTAAGGCAGAAACTTTTTTCAAAAGCCAAATCATGTTTCTTGGTATGATAATACATGTTGTAATCCTAGCACTCAGGAGAATGATCATGTGTGTCTTGCTATGATAATACATGTTGTAATCCTAGCACTCAGGAGAATGATCATGTGTGTCTTGGTATGATAGTGCATGTTGTAATCCTAACACTCAGGAAAAAGAGGCAGGAGGCTCAAGAGTTCAAAGTCCCCTTGGGCTATGTAGTGACAACTTGTCTAGGAAAAAGCAAACAAACAAAAAAACCAAATCAACCAAAACAACCACAGCCCAAATCACACTATCAACCTTTCCTCCAGATAGATTTCTCCACAAGCATTACAGGTCCTGGAGCATGAATCACGATTACGCTCCCCTAAGTCAAAGGAGCTAAACTCCATGTTAAAGCCGTGGTATCTGCTCATCTCAGCTATGGCTGGAGCCCCCCAGTTCAACATCTGGGGAGACAGAATGTTAGACACACATCACCTGTCACTGAACAAGATATCTTCAAGGACGCATGTCCCCTTTTGAGCTTCTTACACTGAAAGTACACTAAGCATCTTCATCTCACACGCTGTGTCCTGTGGTTGGGTGAGGACAGAACACGTCATCACATATGCTCAGCACAACACCACTGAGCCACACTCCCCGTCCTACCTTGCTTTGTTCCAAAATGAATAAACCACTTAAAGTTACCAACACCTGTAGGACTTTCTCTTAATATTGGGATCCTACCGCTCTTGGTGGTGATACATTACAAATGCCACCAAGGACATAAAAATAGAAAATACAACAGAATAAAAAATGCTAGTGAGATACCATGTAATGATGGAAGGAAAAAAATGGCTCCCTAATGTTGTCCTCTGAGCCCACATGAGTGTCACCTCCACGCACACACCATGGCATACATGTTTATCATACACATACATATAATTCTTTACTCTAAAGAATAAAATTACTTTCCTCCTCTTGGTACAGCCAGGTATCCTGCAGTTAATCATGACAGTAACCACTCAGAGTCAGTACAGTTTAAGAGTCAATCCTACAAGTGTGCTCATTTTCAGACTCTAATCACAAATCCCAACTTGTTGATTGTACATTTGCTAACTAGCTATAAACTGGGATCCCTTCCCCACCATCCCCTCAATACCTCTTTATATTTGATCATTTGTTCTACTGATTCAACTAAGGGATCTATTTTCTGGTTCATTACAGTGGCTGGTACAACAGATAGGTGTTGGAGAATATTATTTCAGGTGTGTGACTTTTGTTTATGCTGCACTTGTTTAACTCTGTGAAGCTGTGTTACTTTGTCTGAAATGCCTGATGGTCCTAATAACGAAATGAACGACCAATAGAGAGGCAGGAGAAAGGATAGGTGGGGTTAGCAGGCAGAGAGGATAAGTAGAAGGAGAAAACAAAAGAGAGAGCGAGGAGCAAGAGAACAAGGAGAGGAGGACATTAGGGGCCACTCAGTCACAGAGTAAGGAGAGAAAGGTGAGCAGAAACAGAGATAAAAGCTCAGAGGCAAAAGGTGGTAGGGGTAATTTAAGTTAAAAAAAGCCGGCTAGTAATGAGTCAGACTAAGGTCAGGCATTTATAACTAATAACAAGCCTCCATGTGTGATTTATGTGGGAGCTGGGTGATAAAGCCAAAAGAGTAAAATATCACACAACAGATAGAGATGAACAGTATTCTAGATGAAAGACTAAAGACCTGGTCTCAAAGCACAGTCCCTGTGTTCATCAACCTATAGCCCCCCACCCTGTGAGCCAGAGTTCTAGGGAGGCCTCATTATATAGGTAAGATTGGAAAAATTACAGGACACTGGTAATTAAGTTAATTTCTAGCTTCATGCTTGAAGGGTC
This sequence comes from Alexandromys fortis, assembly GCF_014885135.2. Lineage (NCBI taxonomy): Eukaryota > Metazoa > Chordata > Mammalia > Rodentia > Cricetidae > Alexandromys > Alexandromys fortis. The sequence continues at coordinate 1,705,455 of NW_026068068.1, read as the reverse complement.
TCAGTCTTTCTAGTGACCAGTCTCCATCCTGAAGTTATCTCGGCCGTTGGCCTCCAGCCATATACACGCCAGTCTTCCCACTCTGGAGATCCAAAGGTCTCCTAATTTCTTCTTCGGAACCAGCAACTAAGACCAAATACTGAAAAGTTGCTCCTTTCACCCCTATCATACAGGCCATTACATGGGCTTGAGAACTCTGTGCCAGGGAGCAGACCTCAACGTCTTTCCTGAAATGTCACAAGATAATGAAATAGTGTATTGTAAGCTACTCCCACAAAGTTTATTTACGCCATTGTTAACATTCAAGCCCCTGACAAAGGAATATGTCTTCCCACCTACTTACCTACCTATCCACCCACCCACCCACGCATCCATCCATCTATATATCTCATTTATAAAAATACTTAACTTTTGAGTGGATTCTTAAATATAATCCAATGGCCCGTATCAGACAAGAAGGTACTAAGCAGCTATGTAAACATTGCAGACTAAGAGGACATGTCTATGTGTAAATATTCACTGTTGAGGTGACTATAAGGGCCAATCGACTCTAAACTATTTTAGACTTTCTAAATGCTTTAAATCATAGTATGTTTATGTTCCCCCAAAAAAGGAAAGAGAAAAGTGTCACTGTGGCCTCAAGTCCCTTGTATCAGCTTACAACTGTGTGTGGGGGGCACACCCTGATAATTCCGAACAAGGATGCTGAGGTAGGAAGATACCCCCTGGAGGGGGGAGACGGGAGGGAGAAGATATGCATATCTATATATGATAAAATGTATTTTGATTTTACTTTTATTCCATTTATTAAAGTACAAGCTATTTTAATCCTTCTTTAAGAATCAACATGTTTTCCCCCTGGGCACCTTGTTCCTCAGACACTAAAAGCAAAATAAAGCAACGTGATTTCCAGCTTCACTTGCAGAAGGATGTGGCCACGAGACAAAGTTCTAACCACTGGTACAAAGACCAAGGCTGTGGTATACATGTGTATACAGGGGGTTGCAAAGACAGGCATGCTCGTATGAAGTGAAATGAAAGCCTATCCCGGTGTGCTGGGCCAGCTGCCTGGAAGGAACCCTAGCACGGACAGCAGGCCGACCCTAGCGGCACGGGGAAGGAACCCTAGCACGGACAGCAGGCCGACCCGAGCGGCACGGGGAAGGAACCCTAGCACGGACAGCAGGCCGACCCGAGCGGCACGGGGAAGGAACCCTAGCACGGACAGCAGGCCGATCTGAGCGGCACGGGGAAGGAACCCTAGCACGGACAGCAGGCCGACCCGAGGAACCCTAGCACGGACAGCAGGACGATCTGAGCGGCACGGGGAAGGAACCCTAGCACGGACAGCAGGTCGGTCCGGGGCAGTATGGCAACACACTTCCCCACATTGTTTCCATAGGAAAGAGAAAGGTTCACACCACGTTTAAGTCATTAGAGTTTTGTTACAGCATGAAGCCATGTCTAATCAAACGTAATACACTTATACCGGGAATTCTCAGAGGCCCAAGGACAAGATCATACATGTGATCTGGTTCTTAGGTTCCTTCCTCAGTTAAGTAAGAAGGGAACATGTCTGCAGCCATTAATATTCTGAGTTTACACTGACTGACCTCAGTACCATGGATTTCAAAAAGCGACTTTCTCCGTGTGTCTTCTTGTTTAGTGAGAACAGATTACCCCTGCCCCCAGAGACTCTTAAACAGTGTGTGTACCCAGTCAGAACTCTGAGGTATACATGCCAGGCCAATCACCATCAACAGAAATTATTTCAGGAATTATCAGTTTCATGGAAACTGGCATGCAAAACTACCAAATTCAGGTCAATCCAAAACAAGGCCCGAGAGTTCATAGTTCATGAGGAAAGGTCCAAATTTAGGATAAAATGATGGTCAGGGTTTGGGCTTGTTCTCTGAGCTGGAGATGGGCTTTGGCACTTTTCCCACACATTCGCTGCTCAGCCACTGCCATGTTTACGTTCTCCCTTTGTACAGCCATACTTCTGGACACGAGGTGCAAGATCTAGAACCTTGCTACCCAACAGCCCAGTGACAGCAAAACCAAGGAAAATGTGGTGTGCTACGAGACTTCTTCATAACATCATAACACACTAAAATCTGCTCCCGGGACACAGGGAAAACAGTGGAGGCTCACACGGTCGCTATGGTCCCTTCCAGGCCGGGTGCTCAGGAGAAATACCCGCCTAGACACACTACTTTAACCTGCATGTTTATGTCACACCGAGGGATGCCCCTGTAGGAGTCGGGTTTGCCACCTGTCCTTACAGGCTGAGTACAGGAAGACCGCTAGGCCTGCAGTAGAAAACGACTTCTCTGAAAATTGTGTTCTGACACTATTTAGATGGTGATAAGATATTCTGGAAATTTTTGGTTTTGTTTTTCACATTGTCCGTCCTTACTTGACAATCATGACTAATTTCATATTTATTTCTAAGATTTGGAAGGATTGGCAGCCCAACAGGAACTAAAATGCTGCAAACAGAAATCAAAGGCTGGCTTCAGTTGTCAGGCAAGAATGCCTGAGGGCAGAAAGGCAGGAGAAGGGGGGGGCTGGAAAATGGGTAAAGTGAGCTAGACCAAAGAGATAAGGAAAAGATGAGTTATGGGAAGAGAACAGGGAAAATCCTCCCATACAAAGACTATTCTTTTTAGATACGTACTTGTCAGCTACAGCAATTCCATGACATTGTGTCCTTTAAATAAAGTGATAATTTGATTGAAACACGCCATGAGAGATTAACAAGCAGCGATTACAATCAAAGAAGTGCCATCAGCTAATAGACCGACAGGACTGTGTGCCCCACTCATCCGCTGAGACAGACGGACAGAGAGACAGACATACAGAGACAGACAGAGATGAGAGACACAGAGACATAGAGACAGAGAGAGACACAGAGATAGAGAGAGACATAAAGACAGACAGAGACACAAAGACAGAGGGACAAAGAGACACACAGAGACAGACAGACAGAGATAGAGACACAGAGAGAGATAGAGACAGAGACAGATTTTTTGTTTCCATTTTGCTGGTGAAGATTCATTTTGAGATTCAGAAAGATAATCTGATAATCCCATTCTAAACCCATCACTCATATGGAAAGACAACATGCGTCTCTGTTTCAGGGAGAGACACACAGAGAGGAAGACAATAGTTTTGTTTTTCCAACCTGTGACATTATCTTAAAAACATTTCAGGTGATTGTTGTTTTTGAGAAATGGGGGCCTCAGATATGCTTGGGCAAGCATACATGAACATATCAACCACTGAACTATACCCTAATCTTCAAGCAACAGCAGTTGCTGCTCTGAAGATAAGAGGGGACCACCAGGCTCACTATGGACAATGTCTGGGCTCATGAATTTCAGAGTCTCCACGAGGCCTGACAAATATCTCACATAAAAATGAATATATAAACAGCCAGACTCAAGCGAACTCTCATGTGTTCCTAGTAAAAGACAGCATTAAGCGTACCAATGTAATATCCAGGACTTGCTGAGAAAAATCTGTTTAGAAATCCGCAGGATATGAAAACAGTTTTCCTTTAGAACGGTGGTTCTCAGCTTCCCCACGCTGTGACCTTTAACACAGTTCATGTTGTGCTGACCCCCACCCAACCATAAAATTATTTTCAGTCATAACGTAAATATCTGTGTTTTCCCATTGTTTGAGGCAACTCCCTGTGGAAGTGTCAGTCAATCCCCAGAGGGGTCACTACCTAGATGTTGTGAACCCTGCTCTAGACATACTAAAAACCACGTCCGTCACAAAACTAAGAAACCAGTACTGTGGAGATTATTTTCACAAACAACCTCTGATAGAACACAAATAGAAGTTGTCTGCATGGTCATTTTAAATTACTGAATGTTTTAGTTTCTATTTTATTAATATGTATACAAACTCACAAATTACAATAGTGGGCATTGAATAAGCAAGGGTGGAAACAAAAAGAAAATCATAAACATAAAAGCATAATGAGATGTCCTCTCCATGTGGTTCACCGCTGTTGCTGGCTAGTCACTGCATAAGTTACCTTCCACTGCCAACTACCCGCTGAAACTCTAACAGTTAGCATTAACTTTGGTGATGCTGTTCATAATATTAACAATATATTTCAGATATAAACTACCACAGCTCAAATGTGGACTGTTTATGAGAATGTTTTAAGAAACAAGCATCTTGTGACTAGGGACGTAGCTCAGCTGGTAGAGTGCAGTGTGAGCATGCCCCAAACTCCTGGTTCAATCCCCAGCACTATATAAAACCAGCATGGTGCATATGCCTGTTCTCCCAGCACTCAAGAGGCACAGCCAGGAGGATCAGAAGTTCAAGGTTATCCTTGGCTATGAGGCCAGCCTGGGCTATTTGAGGGCCTGTCTCAACGACAAACAAAACCTTCCCAATGATCCCCGCCCATCTAAGCAGGCACCATTTCTGTGTCAAGTGTGCTGCTCCACCATGCCCTTGTCCAGAAACAGCTTCTTTTCTCACGTGCTACACTGTCATGGAAACACCACATTTTCACAGCCAGTTAGTGTGTGTTAAGGATCTTGTGATCAGTCAGTCTCACTGCACTTCATCTTGCTTTATTACCAACAGGAAATTAATTAACCCTCAGTCTACAGGCAGTGTAAAAGCATCGGTTCCCTGGCTACCATATGTAACTGCATGCTCAAAGGTGGTATGAACAGATCAGCCTGGATGATGAGCACACTAGACGACATCCACAGACAAAATGGTGTCTCCCCACTTCTCATCGTATAGCTCAGGTCTAGGTTGGTCTGTCTGCCCATTTCTCTCTCCCTTCCTCCTTTCCCTTCTCACCCTCTCTTTCTTGAACATCTTTAGTTAGCTGCCCACGTGGCCATCCTTCTCAGACCTGGAAGATAGGAAGCAGGCCTTGTGTGCTGGAGAGGAGGCTTCTCGAGTTGAACTATGCTTCCTTCCATTACGCTGTTCACCAGGATTCCATTTCTAACAAGAATGTCTTTGGAATCAAGCGAGGAGTGCATCAGGGCTCATTTCTAGATTGAAACGTGCATTCAATCACTGGCACAATTTAATTAACTTCCACCTCAACATCGAAGTCCATTGAATGAGGACAATTGTTCTGCACAAGGACCCATCTAATGAGGCAAGGTTTGGATAAATGAATTGTCATTTTGAGTAACCTTTGAACCCTGGATTTCAGGTCTGCAGGGACCTCAGGCTTCATGTGGTCTAAGTCCCCTGTGTGTGTGTATGTGTGTGTGTATGTATATATTATATATATTTGTATATATAATGAGGCAACTGAGAAGAATTATTTCTACTCAGTTCTAATTATCTCATCACGTAGTTAATGTGAATTTATAAAATGTCCCAGTGTTTCAATTATGGTTGATAAACACATTCTCTGCATTAGCAGTTAGGAGAAAAGCTAAAGGAACTGCAAAAACTAAACACGACATCAAAAATAGCCTCACTCAAACCAAACGGAAAAGTGTAGTAGAGCAGTCTAGAGCAGAATAGAAGCTGCATGCTGATCGCAGCCCAATTGTTCCGACTTCTGAGACCACTGGAAACATTTTTGCTGTCACTGTGCATAGCTGGGCCATGTCTTTGCCCTTTGTGGCAAAACAAGCCCCGACTAATCCCTGTGCGCTCCATCATCTCTGTGGCACCTGGGGCGTATGCTAATGATGGAGCTTTCCTTGACTTTACTTTTATTAGTATGCACATCAGCAAAGAGCCCAATATGTAGAAAACGACACTTCCATAGTGCTGAGAAAGGCCTCAAGTGGCATCCTTGTTCTCTGACTGCGGAAGCTACTTCCCCGGTCTCAGAAGGTCAAACATTTCCAGGGAGGAAGGTCCCTTTAGCCTTCAGAGAGGCTGCAGAACAGTAACATATATCCTAAATAAATACATATCAGACATTCTTTCTATTTCAATTAAGTCTATTTTGTTGGGTTCCAAGCTTTCATGTTAATATTTAAGATCTCTAAAGCACTTCCAATGTACTTGCTTTGGAAGATGTGGATTAGTTACTGGAGCCACCATCCACAATACCAATTACCCATCATCCATCATTTAATGTGCAGCCCCTTTCCTCATGTTGTTTACTGTTTGTTTGACTACATCAGAAGATAAGCATCCACAAACACAAGAAGCCAGTTTTGTTTTCAACCATGTCCATAGCATTTACTAAGAAAACAGTGCCCACATAGTAGTAAGTCAAAGATATTTATACAGAGAACAAAAGAATTACATTTTCAAAGGCACTCAGTCATATGGATGCAGAGGCTGAAGAACGAAAGCGCACTTTTTAAAACACAGAAGTCTTGTGTAAAGTTAAAACTTGAGAGCATACAGGGGGTAATTAGTATAAAGATACAATGTGTGTATTTCACTGTGGGGAGGGGGCTGGACTTCCTCTCCTGCATTCCACTATGTCCGAATATCCTAAAATGGTTTGGCAATAAAACTCTGTAAATGGGTTTTGGTGGTAGCTGATGAATCAGAGGTATTCACTAGACACGTTGTTATAGTGAAATTTCTCAGAGGAGCTTTAAGTTTCCCTGTGCTGGCTAGATACAAACACATGTAAATCCCCACCACATACAGACCACTGAGCCTTGGGTTTCAAGCATCAGAGTCGTCAACAATCTGTTCCACAAGGTTCTAGAAACAGAGCAGCAGCATCAGTAGCTTGAGGTGGCCTCACTTCTAATGTCCAGATAATTCTGGAGCCCAGCTACTTGTATCAGATCTAGGATTTGATGGTTCTTTGGTATATTTTGCAAATGAAGAGGAGAGTCCTTTAAGGGCAGAAGTTCGTGGTACACAATACTTCAGAGCTCACCATTTATAGCCTGCTCTATGTCTCCAGCTGATTTACTAATGGAGCTCAGACCTGGGACCCATTTCAGCACATTTTCTACTATACTGATTGGTACTCATCTGCCTTAAAACATAATTTTCCACAGAAGCAAGCAGTCCCAGATATGAAACCTAAGGACCACCCAGAGGTTTGTGCTGTGTAAGGACAGCTGTAAAAACCCAAATGGATTTTGTTCATTCTGTCATTCGCTTCCTCATCATTCCAGGAGTGAGAAACCAAGTAGCTGTGTGTCCTTTTCTCAACCCCATCCAGTGGAAAGCCTAGCAGCGCAGTTGAAACTGTTAACTATGTTAGACTGAAGAGACCATAGGCAGAGGTCAGAGGTCAGGAGGCTAGTCATGGAGCCCTGGAGAGAGGATGCTAAAGAGAGGTTGACAAAAGGGGAATGGGGGTCTTGCTCTTACAGACCCAGACAGATCTTTAAAAGGTTCTCAAAAGAATGGCACAGTCAATGTCTTACTTTAGAGGCTTGCAAACTAGATGCACAATACCACAGCCTGGGGACCTGGTACAATGCAGTCCCCAACTCAAGCCGCTGAATCACAATGTCCGAGTACTATTTGTTTTAAGCATGCTTCTCTAGGGCTCTTGTATACAGCTACAGATAAACTACATTGGTCAATCTGTCACACGACACTGCAAATAAAAGGCAAGGGACTTGTGGAGGTGGCCTTAGCAGTGGTGAGGCTGCTTAGTGCGCAGAATGTCAGTCTTAGCGCAGAACCTGGTCTAAACTACAAAGAAAAAACAGTATCACAATAAGGTCATGTACGTATCAGTTACATAAAACCACAGAAAAACGTACAGCATCTAAAAGCTTCTCTGTCTACCCTCAAACAGTTTGGCTGTAGCAGAGTCTATGCTAGGTTTACTTACTGGCCTGGTGACCTGCACGGAGAAGGCAAGCTCAGCAAGGAAGAAGTTCAACAAAACTTTCTTTGTCCAACAAGCATTTTTATATTTCTTTATAAAAAATTACATTTCAAGGTCATTATGAACTTGTTGACAGGGAAGGAGATAAAATTTAACAGAAAACTAGGGCCCTGCCCTCATTTAACCAGGGTTCTCAGTCCAGTACTCAACAAAGCCCTTCTCCAACCCTTTCAATCTTTTAATACAGTTCCTCATGTTGGGGACCCCCAACCATAAAATTATTTTCATTGTTATTTTGTAACTAATTCTTCCACTGCTATAAATCATACTGTAAATATCTGTGTTTTCTAATAGTCTTAGGTGACCCCTGGGAAACGGTCATTCAACCACAAAGTGGTCGTGAGAACTAGGCTCAGCAACAAGAATACTGAGATTCGAACCCAGTACTCCCTCCTCACACTACAGAGTGGGTGTAGCCTCTGAAGAACAAGACTTGCTTCCTCACTCCCAGGCTTAACCATCAACCATCAGCATGGAGGCATGTATGTTGTCCAAGGCAGGGTGTCGAGACACTTCTGTATAGAGGAGTGTTAACAGACCACGCGGATCCACAGCCTCATAAAACTAAAGGGGGAAAAGGCAGCTATAGCTTAAAGAAACCAGGTCAGATCTAATGAGAAGCAAGGCAGATTTTTCCTTTCCTATTAGCCTGCTGACTTGCTTGCTTTTCCAGAGAATCTGTTATCATAGCGCCTTTGTTCAGAAAGATGGCTAAGGAATTAGGAAATGAATATAAGGAAATGGGGAGTAACCCACCAGATGATTTCCCCCCTTGCTTGGAAATAGAAACCATTAGTTTCTGCAGAAGCACCTAGAGGCCGAAGTTCCTTCAATCTCTGCAGGAGGAAAAGGGTTAAGTAGAAGCAGCACCCCAGTGCGCAGCAGGGCAGCCTGGGCTCACACCTGTCCTCCCCTCCCCTCCCCAGCTCCTCCACTCAGAGTGTCTGTCATTTCCTTCTTCTTTCTTTGTAATTCCCTGGCTGGGAATGCCCAGAGATGTCTGTCCTATTTCTGGGCAGATGAAAGGTAGAGCTGTAGAAACTGCTGGAATTTTCTCTAACATTTCTGAATGTTTCAAGTCAGAACCTGAACTGTGAAAGAAAAGAAAGTCTTTGAAAACAGCTTCAATCACTTCCCACAATCACAAACAAATATCCAATGGCTACACTCGGCTCTTCTTTTGTATCTACAAGAATAAAAGAGTATGTGCAAAAGAAAAAGAATGTTGAAAATTCCAGTGGATTCCACTGCCGCTTGCTATTTGGGTGCACTATTACTAATTCCTAAATAGAAGGGAGTTTATCATAGCTTGAAGAATTCAAAGCTGCCTGCAAAACAAGACCCAGGTGCTTAGTGGTTTGTGTGTTCCGTATCTGCGTTCTCTATTCTTCTTTGGTAAAAGTATAAAAACTAAATCCATTTATTCGTTCATCCATTCACTCCGTCATTCCACACACATCAACCAGACAGGTAAGATATGCAGAATCATGAAATCACTTTGGTGATTGCATAAGAATCTAATTATTTAGAAAAATTGTTAAGTAGATTGCGTTTAAGCATTTCTAAAATTTTGAAACTCAGCTTGATTTGGTAATAAAATAGTGCATAAATTGTTGAGGTTTTTCTGTTTTATTATTGATTTAAGTAATAAGAAAAATAAAAGCCTTCTCTTGGAGCCCTGGCATTCTCTTCTCTGTTCTATTCCCCCGACCAACATCTTCCATTTCAGTTCAACACCAGGGGATCATCAGGTCTGGAGCCTACTGCCGGGGCTTGTACACACACTTCCACAAGTAGGTATCCCCTGGAGAAAGGTGTGAAACATCTCTTGTTTGGTTGTTCTTCCAGCTTATGGTGGGTACAGGAATGAGGGAATGTCAGAACATCTCATTCAGGCTTCCAGAGATGCCCACCTCTTTCTTTCCTATGCCATTTCTCCCTCAGCAGCACCGGGGCCAAGTATAGGGGCTACCATATGGCCACACGGGCCCCATATGGCTCCATCTCACAGAGAGACGCTCAAGAACATAAAATCGCTGCCGTATACTTTTATGGCAGCCCCTTCTCATTCCCCCCATCTGCCCTCCAGATGGCTTCTGCACCTCTATTAGACTCTCATACATGAACCTCTGCTATGAGGCATTGCCCAGCTGACGTAGGTGTCCTCACCTGTTAGTGATAAGGGACGTCCAGTACTTTAAAAACTTAGTACATTTAGTATTCAAACTAGAACAGACCATTTGAATATATGTATTTTATATCTTTAAAACTTATCAACAAAACCCACATGGTCATTCTCTCCCTGAAGTTTCAGAGAGCCACGCCATTGTCCCATAAGATCCTCTCATATCCACACATCAATCACTTTCTCCAAAACTGGTTTTTTCATTTTCATGAAATTCTCCTTTGATGAGAAGAAAAGTTATTACTGAATATTTTTTCAAATGTCTTTAGAAAATTTTGAAGAAGCACATGTGTCCACGTGTTCTTCACTGAAATTGAATAAATGAGCAAGAAATCAGGTGCTGCCGACTGAACCCCCTATGTTAGGGCTCGAAGGTCTAGCCACTGTATCCTGCACCTCTCTGTTTTTAGGTGTTTGTCTGAAGAGGCATATGCGACCCTAGGCTCAGTATAGCTGAGAGGAAAGCAGAAATAAATGTCACTAGAGAATATGCGTATTCCATTCAAATAGGCCACAACTCCTGGCGTTAGAGACACGAAGGTGACAGTCATCTCCAGTCCCAAGTGCTGAGTCTGTTCCTGAGGCCAGGACAGGCTGCAGTGTCAGTGAGCAGTGGAACACTTCCTGGTCTGCTGGAGGCCCTGGGTTTCATCCCCAGAAGCACAAGAGATTAAAAGAAAGGAATGTACAGACTGAGTGAAGTCATGGCGGGGGGGGGGGGGGGGGGGAGTAAACAAATTATTGTTAACTAATGTCTGTGCTTATGAGGTTAAGAAGCAGAAGCCATTTCGTCCCTCCAGCGCATCACCCTGCCCAGTGAGTCCTACCCTTTCTGTGACAACTTGCCCATGCTCTTTTCTGAACAATCTAAGGCAAGCAACACAGGGGGACGCATCTCATGATTACTCTGCGGGCGGAGCATTGGAACGCTGCTCAAAGACACACAGTGTCAATTTTAGAGATACAAAATAACCCAGCGAGTGCCACAAGGATACTTTTATTTTATTGAGAATAGCTTATTTTGTGTGTCTAAGCAATAACTTATTCTTTCTCAATTGTATGCAAAATAAAAACTTGATTTTTAAATTACAATGATATCCTAAGATATATGGTTGGGTCATGCAGTTTTTTTAAACTATTCACACACCATTGCTTCTCTTACTATCCATTGTGAAGCGGCAGACAGAACTACTGGGACACTAGGAAACTTGCTCCTAGGCTGGCATTTCAGTCTCTTCTGTGTACAAAACTCAACCAGTTACTCTACACTATGCAAGCCTTTTCTGAAAGCAATCAATTCGCTGCACACCGAGGGGGCCACAGGTGCCTTTGTGGCAGCAAAATGTGTGTGGTAGTCATCAGATCAAGGAACTTCAGGCTGCTGCCAGAGGCCTGCTCACTGGGTTAACTGCTCTGGGCTGAAACAGACTGCAAGTGCTGGTTCAGAGAAGCAAGCACTCTTCCTTCTATGAGAAAAGAAATTATGGGTAAGACATCGGTCAGATGTGTTTCCAAAGGCGTGCAAAGCTAAAAGCTATATGGTCTTTTGGTTTCAGCTGAACGAAATGCCAGGACACCTGAGCAATATGGCTTTGATCTCTGGTCAGGGAAGCAGTGCCACATGGGGCACTGCAACCCTTGCTCTGGGCAGCAGTTTGTGACCACTTGGGAAGAGGCAGAAGTTGCTGTAGCAGCTGAGGGGTTGCAGGGATTGCTTACATTTGGGCAGGGAAGCTTCTCTCAGCACTCAGCATTTCCTGCAGACCAGGTGAAGCCTCTTGGCAGCCCCTCCCCTTACAGGGCTTTCCATAGCACAGGAGCTATTGAATACTGGCTTCTTGCCAAGTGGCTTTACGTGAGACTTGGCAAAAATTACCAACCACACACATCTGCCTTCACCTCATTTTCTTTCCACAGCTCCTTCCCAGGCAACAGCTCAAGAACTACACGTGTCCATTTACTGGATGGAAACAAACAGCACAGGCATAGGGAGAGCCACACAAAGCATATGCTTTCCCAGCCATCCTGATTTCCCAAACAGTGGGGATCTCGTCCCTGGGGATACTGACAGGCGCCAGCTGCTGTTGATTTGGGGAGAGGAGACCCCACGCACACACTCCCAGCCCTCGCCCCCATTCCAGCTTACCTGTTTCTTTGTGCTGAACCTCTGCCAGGTGCAAGTCATTCAGAAGGTGCTCTAAGATCTTCTCCGGGGTCCCGGACACCACCATATATCTGTCAGAGAGCAGAGAGTCCACTGAGTCATCCTCCGTGGAAGACTGCGAGCGGCTGCTCCATTCGTCGTCCTCATCTTCCTCGTCGATGTATTTGAAATAAGGCACATCGAAGGTAGGCAAGGGCAGCTGGCGCCCTGAGAGCGCCTCGGAATCTTTCCTCTCTAGATGGGGGTCAAAGACCCGCAGGCGGGAGCTGCCCATTGTGAACGGTGCCTAACAAAGGCATCCCCTAAAGGCTAAAAGATCTTGCCATCCTGGTCCTTTCACAGGGAACTAAGTCCATCTGGCTGCTAAGAGCTCTGCAGTCAGCTAGAACGCTGGAGAGGCGGAGAGAAAAGAGGGAGGGGAGGGAGGGAGGGGAGGGCAGGCAGCAGCAGAGCGAGTGAGTGAGAGGGAGCAGGGAAGGGAAGGAAACCCAGAGCGTGCCTGGGCTGCGGGGACTCTCACCTCGCATCGCTCTCGCTCTCCGCACTCCCCGTGGTGGGGGCTGGGCCACAGCTTGCTACTTTCTTCAGCACCAGCACACTCTGGCCTTGCTCTTTAACCTGAACCATTGGCACTTCATCATCTTGCTTTAATTGTCGATCAGCGTGATGGATAAGAGAAGGAAAGGAGAAGAAAAAGATTAAAAAGAAGCCAACTAGCTTCACTTCATTTCTTCAAAGAGCTGGAAAGAATTAGCAGTGTGGTCAGCCATCAGTTCAGAATTTAGGCTCAAGGTCTCTGGAAACACAAAAGGCCACGAAGACAGAAGAAAGTTGTGTGTGTGTGTGTGTATTTAGGATCTGAAGAGTTTATTTTTGAAACTACCTTCAGGAACAATTTGATTTGGAGACTAGAAAGTTTAAAAGTTTCAAAATGCTGTGAACAGTCTTCTACCTGGCTGATGTTGGTTGCCTAAACATCATTAAAATCGGAAAATCACAGCGTAACTACATTTAACACTTAGAAAATGAGTCAAGGCTTGCTTTAAAGGGTGGGCAAATGGCTAACCATTGGATAGCTCAGGTCAAACTCTGCCACTCTCCCTGGATGGACACACACACATACACAGAGGGGGAGGGAAGGGACACCTATCGCAGGGCTTTTAAATTTATCACACATTCTTTTATAGGAGTACAAGAAAAGATGGATGTCTAGTTAGAATGTTATCTATGCTAAACCCTGATGCCACGGGCCCCTGCACTGACTTTCTTCATCTCTGTCCCTTTTTAAACAGGCAAGAAGCTTAACCATCATTCATTTCTGCACACACAGCTTCCACAGCACAGGGCCAGTGCCTGACCTGGCTCAGTCAGGGCAAGCTCACTGCTGATCCAGCAGTATGGGCCCAAGTCTGAGCTTCGGACACAAACTTCAGGGCATTTGCTATGAAACTCTTACTGTGTAGTAACCCAGCCCCAGCAATACCGCCAGAAAAAAAGAACTATAAGAGGCATATAAGAAAATCCAACTTCTTTGTTGCTGATGACTTGAAATAAAATAAATTAAAAAAAAAGAATAGAGCAAAAAAAGTTGAGAGCAAGTAGGTTTCCTCTTAAAGATGATGTCAACTGTTTGCAAAGGCAGCTGTGCTGGTGCACTTCTGGTACCGACAGGACCCACCTGTAATTAGGAACAGACTCAAAGAAGGGCATCCTGCCGTCCTGCATGGGTAAAAGTGTGTTATCCAAATGCCCTGTAATTGCTTCAACAGACCCGTCATGGATATCAGTGTATTTTACTCTCTCTTTTTTTTTTTTTACAAGACTAGAAAGGCATTGATATCACCATAACTGCTAAGCAAATCAGCAAATGACTATGACCTCAACTCCCAATTTCTAATAAAATGTAAGTATACTGGTTTTTCTTAAAAACTAATAATATTGGTCATTCTAAACAGCAATATAATTGTGTGATCATCCTTTTTAAATCTCCTACTGGCAAATAATTTTGCTAGGAAGAACCGGTGTATTATGTTTCAGCAAGGTCAGACACATGGCGTCTATGGCAATTAATGCTGGATATTCATTGTTCAACTCCCCAAGGAGGCCAGTGTGAGTCCTGTAACATGAATACCAATGTGTAATTGCTATCGTTCATTTCTCCAAGCAGTTCTTTTGTTATCCATGCCGGTGAAGTGGACCAAAGTAGCTGGAGAGAGGCGCATATTTGGACCAAAATGGGGGAGGGGGGTGGAGAACAGAAGAAGGCTGGGATGAGCTACATTGAATAAGGGAATTCTATTATTTGAGAGAACAGATATGAAAAGACAAAAATCTCTCCCTGGCTTCCTCTAATCGTCAGACAATATTCATTTTATATGAGCTGCTGTCATTCTGAAGTACATTTTACATCCTATGTGCACATGATATATGGCATTATTAACTTTGCAGGCTGCACACATACATATGGATGGGCAGGGTTTCTAATGTCTGTGTAAGTGATATGCATTACATGGCTGTGCACACAGCAGTCATACTTTACTGGGCAGGAGAATAGCTGAATCAGGTTGATGCACTATCAATAGCATCTTATGTCATTGTAATAGGTTCCATTTTGAAACCTGTTAAAAATAAAGAAGAGAAAAAGCAGAAAAATCAATGAGTAAGGGGAGATGTAAATTCTTGAAACCTGCTGTGAAAACACGAGAATCCCGTGTCCTGTAGCCATCTATGAAGGAGGGTTAAATTAAGGCTTCCTACTATGGGCACCTTTCCCTTATTTCTCTTCCTATAAAAAAAGAGAAAAAATAGCATCATTGAGGTTGTATTATGAAATTTTATTTTAGTACTTGATAGGGTAAAATAAATATTAGGACTAATGATGGAAATATTTCTATGATAGATTGTCCATGAAGCATTAAAACTTCTAATTGACAGTCATTTATGTAACAAATAATGAGGTCCTCCTTTGGGTAGGGCACCCTGCTGGACACTCAGTGGCAAGCAAAGATGATTAAGACAAGCCTGCTAGACTCTAAGTTAACTGCCCCATGAAAACCCAAGTACAGCTTGGTGCACATTCTAAAGCAATGCTTCTCAACCCTCCTCACGCTGTGGCCTTTTATATAGCTTCTCATGTTGTGGTGATGCTCAACCATAAAATCATGTTCATTGCTAATTCTTAAGTTACAGTTAATTGCTAACTGTAACTTTGCTACGGTTAGGAATGTAATGTAAATCTCTTGTGTTTTCTGGTGATCTTAGTCAACTCTTGTGAAATGGTTGCTAGGGGTCTCAACCCACAGGTTGAGAACTACTACCCTAAGGTGTTGCTAAGTGCAGGGGACAAGGAAGCAGAAAACATGGGGTTTGGTGGTCAGAGATAACTAAGTGGCCTGAGAGACTGAGAATGCTGTTAAACAGGACAAGGATCTAGAGGAATGATAACTCAGATCAAACAATGATGTTTTATTGGTAGGACAGAGGACTGTCGATGTTTACCAGGCAGTTAGAAGGAAAACACAGCTTTCTGCACAAAGGCCAAGGAGAGAGACAAATTTGCTAATAATTCAAATTTTGGCGGTTGACAGCATTAAGGTGGAACCAAAGAGTGGGCAGAGAAGTGGGATTTAATGAGGAACATCGAGTGAGAGACCAAGAGGATAGAAACAGTGTAACGGCGTAAGCGAATGCAGACAGATTGTCAAAATATAGACAGCTTTAATGGAGGAATAGACTTACAGAACCACCGTTCCCGCGGAGACCAGGAAAGCAGAAGCGAGCGCTGGGAGCACGCTCGCCAAATTTATAGGAAAACTTTAGCCTGAGGCGAACACGCCCCCTAAGGGGTGGGACTTATCCCTACATCTCCCCCTTTTGTCTAAATAAGACAGAACTAAACCAAATACAACTGTATACAATAATAACAAATAAATATAACAAACAATATTGAGAATCAAAAGTTTTGCTAAACATTCTATCTCAAGGAGTCTAAATAATGTAGAGAGTAACTACAATTATATAATCTTCAACTCCATCAAAGATCCGAGAAGGGAATAAATATTACTTAACAAACGAGATATAT